>NC_080702.1:3239327-3547766 GCF_030445035.2 Dasypus novemcinctus | reverse complement strand
GTGGCTATACACCCTGTTATGCTTTCCTATAGTGTAAATGCTAGTTTTAGAGATAGGAATGTTAGCACAAATACTGAAGGAAAGGAGATAGCTACAAATCTCTACACTCAATGCTTATTTCCCTAAAGTAAAGGACATGTGACATCCTCTTTCCAGTAGGTTTAAAGAATTAGCTGCTTTACCCTCGGTTATGCTTTCCTATATAGTAAATGCTAGGTTTAGAGATAGGAATGTTAGTACAAGAACTGAAGGAAAGGTGATAGCTGATAAATCTGTGCACACAATGCTTAGTTCTCAGAAGTATATCATATGTGCCATGTTGTTTAATTTAGGTTTATAGAGTTAACTGCTATACCCTCAGTTATGCTTTCATATATAGTAAATGCTAGTTTTAGAGATAGAAATGTTAGCACTAAAAATTAAGGAAGGAAATAGCTGCAAAATCTCTGCACACAATGCTTAGTTCTCAGAAGCAAATCATATGTACCATGGTTTTACATGTAAGTTTAAAGACTTAGCTGCTATATCCCCTGTTATGTTTACTATAGAGTAAATGCTAGTTTTTGAGAGAGGAATGTTAGCACAAAAACTGAAGGAAAGGAGAATGCTGCAAAATCTCTGCACACAAAGCTTAGTCTCAGAAGTATATCATATGTGCCATGTGGTTTCATTTAGATTCAAGGAGTTAGCTGCTATACCCTCGGTTATCCTTTCACATATAGTAAAAACTAGTTTTAGGGTTAGGAATGTTAACACAAGAACGGAAGGAAAGGAGATAGCTGAAAAATCTCTGCAAAGAATGCTTAGTTCTCAGAAGTAAATCATATGTGCGATATTGTTTCATGTAAGTTTAAAGAGTTAGCTGCTATACCCTCGGTTATGCTTTCATATGTAGGAAAACCTAGTTTTATAGATAGGAATGTTAGCACAAAAATTGAAGGAAAGTAGATAGCTGCAAACTCTCTGCACACAATGCTTAGTTCTCAGAAGTAAATCATAAGTACCATGCTTTTTCAGGTAGGTTTAAAGAGTTACCTGCTATACGCCCTGTTATGCTTTCCTATAGTGTAAATGCCAGGTTTAGAGATAGGAATGTCAGCAGAATAACTGAAGGAATGGAGATAGCTGCAAAATCTCTGCTCAAAATGCTTAGTTCTCAGAAGTCAATCATAAGTGCCATGTTGTTTCATTTAGGTTTAAAACGTTAGCTGCTATACCTTCGGTTATGATTTCCTATCTAGGAAATGCCTGTTTTAGAGTTAGGAATGTTAGCACAAAAACTGAAGGAAAGGAGATTGCTGCAAAATCTGTGCACACAATGCTTAGTTTTCAGAAGTAAATCATATGTGCCATGTTCTTTCATTTAGGTTTAAAAAGTTAGCTGTTATACGTTTGGTTATGCTTTCCTATATAGGAAATGCCAGTTCTAGAGATAGGAATCTTAGCACAAAAACTGAAGGAAAGGAGATAGCTGCAAAAATCTCTGCACACAATGCTTAGTACTCAGAAGGAAATCATATGTTCCGTACTCTTTCCGGTAGGTTTAAAGAGTGAGGTGCTATACCCCCGGTAATGCTTTCCTATAGTGTAAAGGGTAGGTTTAGAGATAGCAATGTTAGCACAAAAACTGAAGGAAAGGTGATAGCTGCACAATCTCTGCACATAATGCTTAGTTTTCAGAAGTATATCATATGTGCCATGTTGTTTCATTTAGATTTAAAGAGTTAACTGCTATACCCTCAGTTATGCTTTCGTATATAGTAAATACTAGTTTTAGAGATAAGAATGTTAGCACTAAAAATGAAGGAAAGGAGATACCTGCACTATCTGTGCACACAATGCTTATTTCTTAAAGTAAATCATATGTACCATTCTTTCTCAGGTAGGTTTAAAGACTTAACTGCTCTACCACCGGTTATGCTTTCCTATAGGGTAAAGTCTAGAATTAGAGATAGGAATTTAAGCACAAAAACTGAAGAAAAGGAGTTTGCTGCAAAAACTCTGCACACAATGCTTAGTTCTCAGAAGTAAATCATATGTGCCATGTGGTTTCATTTAGGTTTAAAGAGTTAGCTGCGATAACCCCGGTTAAGGTTTGCTATAGTGTAAATGCTATGTTTAGAGATAGGAATGTTAGCACAAAAAATGAAGGAAAGGAGATAGCTGCAAAATCTCTGCACACAATGCTTAGTTCTCAGAAGTAAATCATATATACCATGTTTTTCAGGTGGGTTTAAATTGTTAGCTGCTATACCCCCTCTTATGCTTTCCTATAGTGTAAATGCCAGCTTTACAGTTAGGAATGTTAGCCCACAAACTGAATGAAAGGAGATAGCTGCAAATTCTCTGCTCAAAATGCTTAGTTCTCAGAAGAAAATCATAAGTGCCATGTTGTTTCATTTAGGTTTAAAACGTTAGCTGCTATACCTTCGGTTATGCTTTCCTATCTAGGAAATGCCTGTTTTAGAGTTAGGAATGTTAGCACAAAAACTGAAGGAAAGGAGATAGCTGCAATAATCTCTACACACAAAGCTTAGTTCTCAGAAGTATATCATATGTTCCATATTTTTTCAGGTAGGTTTAAAGAGTGAGCTGCTATACCCACGGTTATGCTTTCCTTTAGTGTAAATGCTAGGATTAGATATAGGAATGTTAGCACAAAAACTGAAGTAAAGAACATAGCTGAAAAATCTCTGCACACAATGCTCAGTTCTCAGAAGTAAATCATATGTACCATACTTTTTCAGGTAGGTTTAAAGTGTTAGCTGCTATACCCCCGGTTATGCTTTCCTATAGTGTAAATGCTAGGTTTAGAGATAGGAATGTTAGCACAAAACTGAAGGAAAGGAGATAGCCACAAAATTTCGGCACTCAATGCTTAGTTCCCTAAAGTCAAGCACATGTGACATCCTCTTTCAAGTAGGTTTAAAGAGTTAGCTGCTATACCCCCTGTTATGTTTTCCTATATAGTTAATGCTAGTTTTAGAGAAGGGAATGTTTGCATAAAAACGGAAGGAAAAGAGATAGCGGCAAAATCTCTGCACACTAGGCTTACTTCTCAGGAACAAATCATATGTGCCATGTTGTTTCATTTAGGTTTAAAGAGTTAGCTGCTATACCGTCGGTTATGCTTTCCTATATAGGAAAAGGTAGTTTTAGAGATATCAATGTTAGCACAAAAACTGAAGGAAAGGAGATAGTGGCAAAATCTCTGCACACAATGCTTAGTTCCCAGAAGTAAATCATATGTGCCATGTTGTTTCATTTAGGTTTAAAGAGTTAGCGGCGATACCCTCGGTTATGCTTTCCTATATAGGAAATGCTAGTTTTACAGATAGGAATGTTAGCACAAAAACTGAAGGAAAGAAGATAGCTGCAAAATCTCTGCACATAATGCTTAGTTCTCAGAAGTAAATCATATGTACCATGCTTTTTCAGGTAGGGTTAAAGAGTTAGCTGCTATACCCCCTGTTATGCTTTACTCTAGTGTAAATGCCAGCTTTAGAGTTAGGAATGTTAGCCCAAAATTGAAGGAAAGGAGATAGCTGCAAAATCTCTGTCCACAATGTTTAGTTCTCAGAAGTAAATCATATGTGCCATGTTGTTTTATTTAGGTTTAAAACAATAGCTGCTATACCTTCAGTTATGCTTTACTATACAGGAAATGCCACTTTTAGAGATAGGAATGTTACCACAGAAACTGAAGGAAAGGAGATTGCTGCAAAATCTCTGCACACAATGCTTAGTTCTCAGAAGTAAATCATATGTACCATGTTCTTTCATTTAGGTTTAAAAAGTTAGCTGCTATACCTTAGGTTATGCTTTCCTATATAGGAAATGCCAGTTTTACAGATAGGTATCTTACCACAAGAACTGAAGGAAAGGAGATAGCTGCAAAAATCTCTGCACACAAGTCTTAGTTCTCAGAAGGAAATCATATGTTCCATACTTTTTCAGGTAGGTTTAAAGAGTGAGCTGCTATACCCCCGGTTATGCTTTCCTATATTGTAAATGCTAGGTTTAGATATAGTAGTGTTAGCACAAAAACTGAAGTAAAGGACATAGCTGAAAAATCTCTGCACACAATGCTTAGTTCTCAGAAGTAAATCATATGTACCATACTTTCTCAGGTAGGTTTAAAGAGTTAGCTTCTATACCCACGGTTATGCTTTCCTATAGTGTAAATCATATGTGCCATGTTGTTTCATTTTGTTTTAAAGAGTTAGCTGCTATACCTCTGTTACGCTTTTGTATTTAGGAAATGCTAGTTTTAAGAGATAGGAATGTTAGCACAAAAACTGAAGGAAAGCAGATAGCTGCAAAATCTCTGCACACAATGCTTAGTTCTCAGAAGTAAATCATATGTACCATGCTTTTTCAGGTATGTTTAAAGAGTTAGCTGCTATACCTCCTGTTATGCTTTCGTATGATGTAAATGCTCGTTTTTGAGATAGGATTGTTAGCACAAAAACTGAAGGAAAGGGGATAGTTGCAAAATCTGTGCACTCAATGATTAATTCCCTAAAGTAAACCACATGTAACATCCTCTTTCAAGTACGGTAAAAGAGTTAGCTGCTATACCCTCAGTTATGCTTTCATATATAGTAAATGCTGGTTTTAGAGATAGGAATGTGAGCACTAAAAATGAAGGAAAGGAGATAGCTGCAAAATCTCTGCACACAATGCTTAGTTCTCAGGAAGATATAATAAGTGCCATGTTGTTTCACTTAGGTTTAAAGAGTTAGATGCTATACCCTCGGTTATGCTTTCCTATATAGGAAATGATAGTTTTAAAGATAGAAATGGTAGCACAAAAAAATTGAAGTAAAGGAGGTAACTGCAAAATCTCTGCACTTAATGCTTAGTTGTCAGTAGGAAATCATATGTGCCATGTTGTTTCATTGAGGTTTAAAGAGTTAGCTGCTATAACTCCGGTTAGGCTTTCCTATAGTGTAAATGCTAGTTTTAGAGATAGGAATGTTAGCACAAAAACTGAAGGAAACGAGATAGCTGGAAAATGTCTGCACACAATGATTAGTTCTCAGAAGTAAATCATATATGCCATGTTGTATCATTTAGGTTTAAATTGTTAGCTGCTATAAGTACGGTTATACTTTCCTATTTTGGAAATGCTAGTTTTAGAGATAGGAATGCCAGCGCCTAAACTGAGGGAAAGAAGATAGCTGCAAAATTTCTGTACAAAATGCTTATTTCTCAGAAGTAAATCATATGAGCCATATTCTTTCATTTAGATTTAAAGTGTTAGCTGCTATACCCTCGGTTACGCTTTCGTATTTAGGAAATACTAGGTTTTTTTTTTTTTTTTTTTTTTTTTTCTGATCAAGTCTTGTTTATTGAGGGTCAATCAGGGGTATTTATAGCCAGGGATGAATGAGTTGGTACATACTGATGACAACACAGGTGTCAGTAAATGATTGATTAACTAGATTTTGATTCTCATGCCACACGCATGTGCAGATGGTTATTTGGCAATGTCAGCGGAAAGACTTTCGTGCTCTTTAGGGAGTGCCCAATTGGAGCCCGGGGGAGTGGTGTAAGAACAGAAACTTAATTGCTTCAGCGAGGGTGGGGAAATGGAAACTTAACCGAGTTAGTATCTAAAAATAGCACTTAGGGAAACGGACTTTGGCCCAGTGGTTAGGGCGTCCGTCTACCATATGGGAGGTCCGCGGTTCAAACCCCGGGCCTCCTTGACCCGTGTGGAGCTGGCCATGTGCAGCGCTGATGTGCGCAAGGAGTGTCGTGCCACGCAAGGGTGTCCCCCGCGTGGGGGAGCCCCACGCGCAAGGAGTGCGCCCGTGAGGAAAAGCCCCCCAGCGTGAAAAGAAAGAGCAGCCTGCCCAGGAATGGCACCGCCCACACTTCCCATGCTGCTGACGACAACAGAAGTGGACAAAGAAACAAGACACAGCAAATAGACACCAAGAACAGACAACCAGGGGAGGGGGGGAAGTTAAATAAATAAATAAATCTTTAAAAAATAAAAAAAATAAAAAAAAATAAAAAATAAAAATAGCACTTAGCAACAAGATGGCCAATACAACACCTGTGCCAGAGGCAGCTTCCCACACACTATGTTGCTGTTTAAAATTGGCCCTCAGTTCTGTTCTAAACTCATAGTTCAGTTTATTTTATTGCCCTCAACCTGTCATAACCAGAAGCAAAACACTGGAACTTTAAATTAAAACTCAACTCCACTTATCTAAAGGTTTGTTTATTCATACTAGTTTGCTGAAGGACTCATACATATATATAAATCAATAAGTTAATCTATGCAGTTTGACAGCAATATTAGAATCCCATGACCCTGTAATTAATTCTTGAAGGAAGTGATGTATATTTTCTGGATAATTTAGAGAAATGTTGACCTTTCCAGCTATTTTTTTAAAAATGAACAGTTCTTCCTTTTAACTAATTTATGGATTAATTCTTCTGAATTCTCTTGTTTCTGAAACTGGTCTTTTTTTTTTTTATTGACTTTGTAATAATATTACATTAAAAATATATATGTGAGGTCCCATTCAACCCCACCCCCCACCCCCCCTCTCCCCCCCCAACAACACTCGTTCCCATCATCATGACACATCCATTGGATTTGGTAAGTACATCTTTGGGCAAGTCTGCACCACAAAGACAATGGTCCACATCATGGCCCATACTCTCCTCCATTCCATCCAGTGAGCCCTGTGAGGATCCACGATGTCCGGTGATCACCCCCGAGGCGCCATCCAGGGCAGCTCCATGTCCCAAATATGCCCCCACCTCTCATCTCTTCCTGCCCTTCCCCATACCCATCGTCCACCATGTCCACTTTTCCCAATCCAATGCCACCTCTTCTATGTGGACATTGGATTGGTTGTGTCCATTGCACCTCTATGTCGAGAGGAGGCTCAGATTCCACATGGATGCTGGCTGCCATCCTCCCATTTTCAGTTGTAATCACTCTAGGCTCCATGGTGTGGTGATTGTCCTTCTTCAACTCCATCTTAGCTGAGTGTGGTAAGTCCAATAGATCAGATTGTAGGTGCTGGAGTCTGTTGAGGCTCAGGACCTGGCTATCACATTATCAGTCCAGAGATTCAAATCCCCTAACTATATCTTAAACCCCAACGTTAACTGCACCTCCAGCAGATTAGTATGAAAGTCTTATGAAGGGAGATCCCATCTGAGTCCAGATTCATCACACATAAACACCATTTCCAGAGAGGGGCCATCTGCCCTGGTAGTAAACCCCATCGGCCATGACCATAACTCTCATGGGTCTCTTTAGCCTTCATAGGAACCAATATCTGGGGGTTGTATCTGCTTTATCTGTCTCTCTGACTCTGCTCAGTTGTGCATGAGGGCAATCCTTCTGCCAGCCTCCAGACTCTTTTTTAGAAACTCGTAGCCATATAAACTCATTTCTCCTTTCCATTTCCCCCTTACTTTAGGTCAAACAGCATTTTAAAGTCATGTTGTTTTATGTAGACATGGATATTCTGTTGATCCGCATTGAACCTTCCATATAAGGTCCTTTTCCAGTTGCATCATCAGTTGGTATTTGATAGTGGTCCCTCGTTGCCAGGGAGGCTCATCCCCGGGTGTCATGTCCCACGCTGGAGGGAAGGCATTGCATTTACATGCTGAGTTTGGCTTCGAGACTGGGCACATTTGAGTAACATGAAGGCTGACAGGAGGAAATTCCCAGGCACAATGTTGCTCTAGGCCTTGTTCTTGTTTTAGGTTTATCAGCTCACAAGCATAGTCATTAGCATCAGGGGCTCACTGTTGAACCCTCACTCCCTCCCGGTCCCCGCCGCTGTACCTGGGAGACTATCGCTGCTCCCCTAGGGACCACGACAGAGCACCACTGGCCAGGAACCCAGTACCCCCCCTGCTGGGTTTTTAATTGTTGCCACTATGAGTATATCCAATCATTACCATGCACCCTGGACATATGTTCTGTACAGCTCCCTGTCAGCCATATATCACCTGTCATTGGTATCCCATACCAGTATCCCTCCATTGCCATTGTTGAAACACTCTGTGATCCAGAACTCCCCGAAATTTGAAGCCCAATAAAATGTCATGGTCCCTTACTAGGGAATGGCATATAGCAATGGGTTTAAAGGATAGCTAAAGAACTTGGATAAAGTTAGATAAAGAACTTAGATAAAGAATGTTGACTTGAAAAAATTCCACATCCTATCCTTTCCCCCCCCCTAATTATTCAGCGTTTCTTCGTAGGAGTCCTAGACCACAGCAATGCATATATATAATATACAGCACTCCCATACATCCACCACAATACCTTTTTCCTTCCACAGCGATACTCTTACACCCTATTCACATCATATTTACTTAAGGTGATGTACAGAGTCTGAGATATTAGCTTTCTAACATGGTAATATCTGTGCTTACATTATGGTGCATACTTTAGGATACACAGTTTTTTACATTTTTAGTTCTCCTATGTTTTACATTATGGTTTACATTATCAGTCTGTCGTCTCCTATATGTTATGGTGTAATATTACATGTTTTATGTCCATCTTTGTGTACTCTCAAGAAACTCCTCCCTTGCCCCCCATTTACTTTGGTTCCACACATTTAACGTCCATTTTCCCTTCCACCTTGGTGCCCACAGTGACAGTCAACCTCCATTTCCTGAGGAGCCACTTCCAGAGATAGATGGAATAGTGTTTAGGGCCTAACTTGCTCATCTGCCCCAATGCCCTGGGAGCCACCCTTTCTCTCGAGGGATAGAGTTCCCTCTATTTGGTGGCATTAGTCCTCCCCAGGATGTGGGTCCACCCCCACTCTCACTACTTGGGATTCTACCCCATGGTGTCACCCACTCTGGCAGAATGAGCATTTAGACATTCCCCAGGAGCCCGTCCTGCATCAGACCCTCCCCTCCGAGCATTCTAAACAGGTAACCCTCTTTATTATATTTTGATATTATTTTCTCAGCATTTTACTCTCCACCACCTCCTAACCCTCTCCTGTGTTCGTATGCTACCCCTCCCTCCCCCCACTTTTGGGCAACATTACCCAACCGTCCCTCCCCAGCCACCCTCAAACCCGTAAAGCCCCAACCAAAGGCAACCCCTTGCCCCCATTTTATCTCTTCTTTGTGTTCATACTTACCACCATCTCGTCTTAAGTTCCACCCCTACAGACATCAGCTCATATCCTTCCTCCACCCTCCGATTTCCTGTAAGCCTATCGTTCAGTCTCTTGCTATCTAGGGCAGCTTGTTTATTTCATATCATTGAGGTCATGTAGTATTTGTCCTTCAATGTCTGGGTTGCTTCACTCAACATAAGGTTCTCAAGATTCATCCATGTTATCACATGTGTTTGTAGTGTGTTTGTTCTTACAGCCGGGTAGTATTCCATTGTGTGAATATACCACATTTTATTGATCCACTCATCTGTTGATGGGCATTTGGGTTGATTCCAACTTTTGGCAATAGTGAACAATGCTGCTATGAACATTGGTGTACATATATCGGTTTGTGTCCTTGTTTTCAGTTCTGCTGGGTATATACCCAGCAGTGGTATTGCTGGGTCATATGGCAAATCTATGGCTAGTTTTTTGAGAAACCGCCATACTGTCCTCCAGAATGGTTGGATCCTTCTGCATTCCCACCAGCAGTGGATGAGTGTTCCCCTTCCTTCACATCCTCTCCAGCACTTGTATTCTTCTGTTTTTTTCATAGCTGCCAATCTTATGGGTGTAAGATGGTATCTCATTGTAGTTTTGATTTGCATTTCCCTGATAGCTAGAGATTTGGAACATTTTTTCATGTGCTTTCTTGCCATTTGTATTTCTTCTTCGGAGAAGTGTCTGTTTGAGTCTTTTTCCCATTTTTTAAAAGGGTTGTTTATCTTTTTATTTTCAAGATATAGGAGTTCTTTATATATGCAAGTTATAAGTTTCTTATCAGATATATGATTGCGAAATATTTTCTCCCACTGTGTGGGCTCCCTTTTTACTTTCTTGACAAACTCCTTTGAGGTGCAGAAGGCTTTAATTTTGAGGAAGTCCCATTTATCTATTAGTTCTTTTGCTGCTCGTGCTTTTGGTGAGATATTCATAAATCCATTTCCTATTACAAGGTCCTGTAGATGTTTCCCTACACTGCTTTCTAAGGTTTTTATGGTCTTGGCTCTTATATTTAGGTCTTTGATCCATCTTGAGTTGATCTTTGTATAAGGTGTGAGATGGTAATCCTCTTTCATTTTTCTACATATGGCTATCCAGTTCTCCAGACACCATTTGTTGAATAGGCCACTGTCTCCCAATTGAGAGGGTTTGGTGGCTTTATCAAATATTATGTGGCTATATATGTGAGGTTCTATATCAGAGCTTTCAATTCGATTCCATTGGTCTATGTGTCTTTTCTTATGCCAATACCATGCTGTTTTCACCACCGTAGCTTTATAGTATGTTTTGAAGTCAGGTAGTGTGATTCCTCCAATTTCGTTTTTCTTTTTCAGTATGTCTTTGGCTATTCGGGGTCTCTTTCCTTTCCAAATAAATTTCATAGTTAGTTTTTCTAGTTCCTTAAAGAAGGCTGCGTTGATTTTTATTGGGATTGCATTGAATGTGTAGGTCAATTTTGGTAGGATAGACATCTTAATAATGTTCAGTCTTCCTATCCATGAACAAGGAATAGTCTTCCATTTATTTAGTTCTTCTTTGATTTCCTTGAACAATCTTGTATAATTCTCGTTGTATAAGTTCTTTACCTCTTTAGTTAAATTTATTCCTAAGTATTTGATTTTTTATTTACTATTGTGAATGGTATTTGTTTCTTGATTTCCTCCTGATCTTGCTCATTATTGGTGTACCAAAATGCTACTGATTTTTGCGCATTGATCTTATAACCTGTGACTTTACTAAACTCATTTATGTGTTCTAGAATCTTCGTTGTAGATCTCTCAGGGTTTTCTATGTATAGGATCATGTCATCTGCAAATAATGAAATTTTGACTTCTTCCTTTCCAATTTGAATGCCTTTTATTTCTGGTTCTTGCCTCAGTGCTCGTGCAAGTACTTCTAAGGCAATGTTAAATAGGAGCAGAGACAGTGGGCATCCTTGTCTTGTTCCTGAGTTTAGAGGGAAGGAGTCTAGGATTTCTCCATTGTAAACAATATTGGCTTTAGGTTTTTCATATATACTCTTTATCATGTTCAAAAAATTCCCTTGTATTCCAATCTTTTGGAGTGTTTTTATCAAGAAAGGGTGCTGTATTTTGTCAAATGCTTTTTCTGCATCAATAGATATAATCATGTGATTTTTTTCCTTCAATCTGTTTATATGGTGTATTACGTTGATTGATTTTCTTATGTTGAACCATCCTTGCATACCTGGGATGAATCCCACTTGGTCGTGGTGTATAATACGTGTAATGTATTGTTGAATACGATTAGCAAGTATTTTGTTAAGTATTTTTGCGTCTAGGTTCATCAGAGAAATTGGTCTGTAATTTTCCTTTCTTGTGATATCTTTGTTTGGCTTTGGTACTGGGTAATGTTGGCATCATAGAAGGAGTTGGGTAATGTTCTTTCCATTTCGATGTTTTGGAATAGTTTCAGCAGGATTGGTGTCAGTTCTTTCTGGAATGTTTTGTAGAATTCACCTGTGAAGCCATCTGGCCCTGGGCTCTTCTTAGTTGGGAGATTTTTGATAACTGATTCTATCTCTCTGCTTGTGATTGGTTTGTTAAGATCATCAATTTCTTCTTTTGTCAATATGGGCTGCTTATGTGTTTCTAGGAATTTGTCCATTTCCTCTATATTGTCATTTTTGTTGGAATATAGTTTTTCAAAATATCCTCTTATGATAGTCTTTATTTCTGTTGGGTCAGTGGTGATATCGCCTTTCTCATTTCTTATTTTGTGTATTTGCATCTTCTCTCTTTTTTTCTTTGTTAGTGTTGCTAAAGGTTTGTCAATTTTGTTAATCTTCTCAAAAAACCAGCTCTTGGTCTTGTTTATCTGTTCAAGTGCTTTCTTATTTTCTATTTCATTTAGTTCTGCTCTTATCTTTGTTATTTCCTTCCTTCTTCTTCCTGTTGGGTTACTTTGTTGTTGTTTTTCTAATTCCTTCAAATGTGCAGCTAGTTCTTCGATTTTTGCTCTTTCTTCTTTTTTGATGTATGAATTTATGGCTATAAACTTCCCTCTCAGTACTGCTTTTGCTGCATCCCATAAATTTTGGTATGTTGTGTTATCATTATCATTTGTTTCAAGGTAGTCATTGATTTCTTTTGAGATTTCCTCTTTGACCCACTGTTTTTCTAAGAGTGTGCTGTTTAATTTCCAAATCGTGGTGTGAAATCTGGGCTTCTGTCCCTTGCAAATCTCCAGCTTGACTCCACTGTGGTCAGAGATAATGTTTTGTATGATTTCAATCTTTCTGAATTCGTTCAGCCTTTCTTTGTGGCCTAGCATATGATCTATCTTGGAGAATGATCCATGTGCGCTTGAGAAAAATGTATATCCTGCTGTGTTTGGGTGTAGCGATCTATATATGTCTATTAGATCGAGCTGCTCTAATATACTATTCAGATGTTTTGTTTCTTTGGTGATTCTCTTTTGAGATGTTCTGTCCAGAGTTGATAGTGGTGTATTAAAATCCCCCACTATAATTGTAGATGTATCTATTCTTTCACTTAGTTTTTCCAGCGTTTGCCTGACGTATTTAGAGGCACCCTTGTTAGGGGCATAGATATTTATGATTGTTCGATCTTCTTGACAGATTTTCCCTTTCACTAAAATGTAGTATCCTTCTTTGTCTCTCACAATTGTTTCACATTTAAAGTCTATTTTGTCTGATATTAATATAGCTACTCCTGCCTTTTTTTGGTTATTGTTAGCTTGTATGATTGTTTTCCAGCCATTCACTTTCAATCTCCATGCATCTCTGGGTCTAAGATGTGTCTCTTGTTGACAGCATATGGATGGGTTATATTTCCTTATCCAATGTCCCAGTCTGAATCTTTTGATAGGTGAGTTTAATCCTTTGACATTCAGTGTTATTACTATCAAGGAATTATTTGTGTTAGCCATATTTTGATTGGATTTGTGTTTGTCATATTTTCTTTGTATATTTTTTTGGTCTTTTTTGTTGTTGTTGTTGGTCTTATACTCTCCTCCAACTTTGCCTTTCCTGTTTTTTCCTTTCTTCCTGCAGAACTCCCTTTAGAATTTCTTGAAGGGGAGGTTTCTTGTTGGTATACTCTTTCAGTTTCTGTTTGTCTGTGAATATTTTGAACTCTCCATCATGTTTGAATGCTAGTTTAGCTGGATAGAGTATTCTTGGTTGGAAGTGTTTTTCCTTTAGTACCTTGACTATATCATACCACTGTCTTCTTGCCTCCATGGTTTCAGAAGAGAAATCAGCACTTAATCTAATTGAGCTTCCCTTGTATGTGATGGTTTTCTTTTCTCTTGCTGCTTTTAGGATTTTCTCTTTGTCTTGAGCCTTGGATAATTTGATAAGTATATGTCTTGGGGTGGGCCTGTTGGGGTTTATGACTTGTGGAGTGCGCTGTGCTTCTTGGATATGTACATCTGTCTCTTTCAGTAGATTTGGGAAGTTTTCAGCCATTATTTCCTGCAACACTCCTTCTGACCCCTTTCCCTTCTCTTCACCTTCTGGAATGCCTATAATACGTATGTTTGAGCGTTTTGCATTGTCATTCAGGTCCCTAAATCCTAATTGGGTTTTTTCTATCTTCTTATTGACCCCTTCTACTATCTGTTTGATTTCTGAGGTACTGTCTTCCACATCACTAATTCTCTGCTCTGTCTCTTCTAGTCTGCTGATATTTGCTGCAAGTGTATTTTTGATTTCTTGAACTGTGGTGTTCATTCCCATCATATCTGTTATGTTTTTGCGTATGTCTGCAATTTCCCCTCCAAGTGATGTCTTCATGTTGTTAACCTCTTTCATTACTGCATCAAATTTGTCGGTGATGAATGTTCTGAGTTCTTTCATTGCTTGTGCCAAGTTTTGCTCCCCTTCGTGCTTATTGGTTTGTTGATTGGATTCAGTCATGTTTTCCTGATTATTGGTTTGGTTTGTAGATTTTTGTTGCTTTCTGGTCATCTCTTTATTTTGACAAATTTAATCAGTTCCTTAGCTTCTTTGTCTGCTTTTGGAGGTTAATTAGTTGTTATTTTTGTATAGGTGTTATATCTTCTCTTTGTCACTTTTTTCTTCTTACTCAAGTTACTTGTTGTTGGTTAAGTTCACTTTAGAAGAAAGTATTAGTGTTGGGAAAAGGCAATTTTGTCAGCAAGGGTAAAGTGTAAAGTGGTATTGGTAATGTATGTTAACAAAGCAAGAATATGAGATCTGGGAGGATGGAGGTTAGATTCATGTAGATTGTATAGAGTTATAGCTGTAGTTAGAGTATCTTTTATGAAGTAGATGACTGAATATAGGCAGAATATGGTATGAACTACAAAGCAATTGTTTTCATGAGAGAAGGAAAAAGAAAAGAAAGGTAATAGTTTCAAGAGTGGATAACAGACAGAAAACAGAACAAAGGTATTAGAAATTAAGAGTTAGACACTTTGTGGATCACAGAACGGGAGGTGGGGGGTGGAATATAGGAGAGACAGTAGATGATAGTGGTTATCAAGATGCAGGGGAAGAGGGATAGTGTAGGTAGCCTAAATCAGTTCACACAGAAATGAGGCAGTGGAGGATGGGAAAACCCAGCAAATGTGAGGTGTTCCCTGTAGCACGTATTGTGTACTTGAATTAAAATAAAATAAGTGGAAAATGAGGGACAAGAGGGAAAGAGAGAACCGAAAAAAAAAAACACTAATTATAACAAAGAAAAAAAGAAAGACAAGAAGAAAGGAAGAAAGAAAAAGAGGATAGGCAAGCGGTGGGGAACAGATGGGGGGAGAGAGATACAGGTATACACGTGTCACAATTGCAACACTATCTAAAACAACAACCAAAAAAACCCCTAAATATCTGTATTAAAAAAAAAAGGACTTTGGGGGAGACGCTAGGAGAAAAGACTGGGGGATAATGCAATATTAGCAATCAGGGCGTCAAAAAGAGTAAAAAATAAGATAAAGTGAAAATAAAAACAAAACAATATGAACCATTAAAGATAAAATGCAAACGTTGAGGTCCAGGGCACTCAAGGACCCCAGGTAGACCCCAGAGCGTGATGGATTCAGGGGTGGAAAGTCTGAGACACTGAAGACTCAAGAGGTGTGAGTCTGGGGTGTGGACTGCCAGAGTTCAGGGGACCCAGACCTGGCAAGCTCAAATCTGGTCCACAGAAAGCTTAGGAGCCCCGCAGTGCAACACAGCCCTCAGGGATCCCCGTAGCTGGGTGCCAGCCCTGTGGGGGAAGCCAGATCCGCGAATTTTATATTGAATTTCTGATCCCTGAAATTCACCTAACTCCTCAGGGTATCAGCCTTTGGACAGCTCCCTCCCTGTGCTCCCTCGCAACGGCCACTTGAGGGCGCCTCTACACCACGGCCAGTTCAATGACCCAGATCCCAAGCCCCGCCGGGTGGGGTGGGCTTCAGCTGGAAACGCCAAAAACAGACTCTAAGATCCGAAATCCCAAACTTCGCAAAATATCCTCCAATCAGCTTCCAGATGTGTCCTCCTCCCTCACTGCACCCTACAACAGTCTCCCAATTGTGTCCCCTTATTGTCCAAAATCCAATTCCGTTGCAGATCGACAGCCGGACCTGTGGGGATGGGGCTCCAGGCGGAAGCACTGCCCCCCCTGTCCGGCGACCAAAAACGTCCCCCGCTTCACAAGAAAACACCGTCTGTCTCCCCAAATCAATCTGCAAAGGAGTCTTGTCCCAACAATCCCTCACCAGCCAGCCCAGTATCCGCGAATTTCTCAGCACCGCAAAGCCTCTAGTAAAAGGAAAAAAAAAAATCAAAAACCCTGGCTGCCGCGGCTCCGGAGCTTCAGGAGCACCCGCTACCGCGGCTCCGCCCACCCAAGGAGGGAACTTCCCGAGCCCAGCTGGGACCTCCGTTTATATATTATAGATGTATCCTCTCTGTTACCTTCCCACCGAATTGACGTCCAGACACCTTCCAACCAGCAAAAATCCCCGAAACAGCGCGGTCTCAAAGAGCCTTCAACGCTGCCCAGCCGCCCCCTGCAGAGACACTACCAGGCAAGCTCACGCAGCCACCATCTTGCCGAAAAATGGAAATACTAGTTTTAAGAGATAGGAATGTTAGCACAAAAACTGAAGGAAAGGAGGTAGCTGCAAAATCTCTGCACACAATGCTTAGTTCTCAGAAGTAAATCATACATTCCATACTTGTACACATAGGTTTAAAGAGTGTGCTGCTATAACCCCGGTTATGCTTTCCTATATTGTAAATGCTAGGTTTTGAGATAGGCATGTTAGCAGAAAAACTGAAGGAAAGGAGATAGCTGCAAAATCTCTGCACAATATGCTTAGTTCTCACAAGTAAATCATATGTGCCATGTTCTTTCATTTAGTTTTAAAGAGTTGGACGCTATACCCATGGTTATGCTTTCCTATATATTAAATTCTGGTTTTGGAGATAGGAATGTTAGCACAAAAACTGAAGGAAAGGAAATAGCTGCAAAATCTCTGCACACAGTGCTTTGTTCTCAGAAGTAAATCATATCTGCGATGTTCTTTCATTTAGGTTTAAAGAGTTAGCTTCTATACCCTCGGTTTTGCTTTCGTATATAGTAAATGCTAGTTTTAGAGATATGAATGTTTTCACAAAAACTGAAAAACGGAGATAGCTGCAAAATGTCTTCACACAATGCTTACTTCTCAGAAGTAAATCATATGTGCCATGTTGTTTCATTTAGGTTTAAAGAGTTAGCTGCTACACCCTCGGTTATGCGTTCCTATAGAGTAAATGCTAGTTTTAGGGATAACAATGTTAGCACAAAAACTGAAGGAAAGGAGATACCTGCAAAATACCTGCACTCAATTCTTAGTTCTCAGAAGTAAATCATATGTGCCATGTTGTTTCATTTAGGTTAAAAATTTAGCTGCTATACCCTCGGTTATGCTTTCCTATATAGGAAATGTAACACAAAAAGTGAATGAAAGGAAATAGGTGCAAAATCTCTTCACACAATGCTTAGGTCTCAGAAGTAAATCATATGTGCCAAGTTGTTTCATTTAGTTTTAAAGAGTTAGCTGCTATACCCCGTTTATGCTTTCCTATAGTGTAAAAGATAGTTTTCGAGATAGGCCTATTAGCAGAAAAACTGAAGGTAAAGAGATAGCCACAAAATCTCTTCACTCAATGCTTAGTTCTCTAAAGTAAAGCACATGTGACATCCTCTTTCAAATAGGTTTAAAGAGTTAGCTGCTATTCCCTTGGTTATGCTTTCCTATATAGTAAGAACTAGTTTTAGAGTTACGAATCTTATCACAAAAGCTGAAGGAAAAGAGATAGCTGCAAAATGTCTGCACACAATGCTTAGATCTCAGAAGTAAATCATATGAGCAATGTTGTTTCATTTAGGTAAAGAGTTAGCTGCTATACCACCGATTATGCTTTCCTATACTGTAAATGCTAATTTGAGAGTTAGGAATATTAGCACAAAAAATGAAGGAATGGAGATAGCCACAAAATCTCAGCACTCAATGCTTAGTTCCATAAAGTAAAGCACATGTGACATCCTCTTTCAAGTAGGTTTAAAGAGTTAGCTGCTATACCTTCGGTTACGCTTTCCTATATAGTAAATGCTGGTTTTACAATTAGGAAAGGTAGAAGAAAAACTGAAGTAAAAGGAGATAGCTGCAAAAGGTCTGAACACAATGCTTAGTTCTCTGAATTAAATCATATGTGCCATGTTGTTTCATTTAGGTTTAAAGAGTTAGCTTCTGTACCCTCTGTTATTCTTTCCTATATAGTAAATGCTAGTTTTAGAGATAGGAATGTTAGCACAAAAACTGAAGGAAAGGATATACCTGCAAAATCTCTGAACACAGTGCTTAGTTCTCAGAAGTAAATCCTATGTGCCATGTTGTTTCATGTAGGTTTAATGAGTTTCCTGCTAAACCCTCGGTTATGCTTTCGTATGTAATAAATGCTAGATTTAGTGATATGAATGTTTCCACAAAAACTGAAGGAAAAGATATAGCTGCAAAATCTGTGCACTCAATCCTTATTTCTCAGAAGTAAATCACATGTGCCGTTTTGTGTCATTTAGATTAAAAGAGTTACTTGCTATGCCCTCGCTTATGCTTTCCTGTATAGTAAATGCTATTTTTAGAGATAATAATGTTAGCACAAACTGAAGGAAAGGAGATAACTGCAAAATCTCTGCACACAATGCTTAGTTCTCAGAAGTAGATCATATGTGCCATGTTTTTTCATTTAGGTTTAAAGAGTTAGCTGCTATACCTCAGTTTTGCTTTCGTATATAGTAAATGCTAGTTTTATAGATAGGAATGTTAGCACAAAAACTGAAGGAAAGGAGATAGCTGAAAAATCTCTGAACACAGTGCTTAGTTCTCAGTAGTAGATCTCATGGGCCATGTTGTTTCATTTAGGTTTAAAGTGTTAGCTGCTATATCCTCGGTTATTCTTTCGTATATCATAAATTTTAGTTTTATAGATAGGAATGTTAGCATAAAAACTGAAGGAAAGGAGATAGCTGAAAAATCTCTGCACTCAATGCTTAGTTCTCAGAAGAAAATCGTATGCACCCTGCTTTTTCAGTTATGTTTAAAGCGTTAACTGCTATAACCCTCTTATGCTTTCCTATAGTGTAAAGGCAAGTTTTAGAGTTAGGAATGTTAGCACAAAAACTGAAGGAAAGGAGATAGCTGCAAAAAATCTGCACACAATGCTTTGTTCTCAGAAGTAAATCATATGAAACATGCTTTTTCAGGTAGGTTGAAAGAGTTAGCTGCCATACCCCGGTTATGATTTCCTATATTGTAAATGCTAATTTTAGAAATAGGAATGTTAGCACAAAAACTGAGGGAAATCAGATAGCTGCAAAATATCTGCACACAATGCTTAGTTCTCAGAAGATAATCATATGTGTGATGTTGTTTCATTTAGGTTTAAAGAGTTAGCTGCTATACACTCAGTTATGCTTTCGTACATAGGAAGTGGTAGTTTTAGAGATAGGAATGTTAGCACAAAATCTGAAGGAAAGGAGATAGCTGCAAAATCTCTGCACACAATGCTTAGTTCTCAGAAGGAAATCATATGTGCCATGTTGTTTCATTTAGGTTTAAAGAGTTAGCTGCTACACTTTCGGTAATACTTTCCTATATAGGAAATGCTAGTTTCAGAGATAGGAATGTTAGTATAAAAACTGAAGGAAAGAAGATAGCTGCAAAATCTCTGCACACAATGCTTAGGTCTCAAAAGTAAATCATATGTACCATTCTTTTTCAGGTAGGTTAAAGAGTTAGCTGCTATACCCCCGATTATGCTTTCCTATAGTGTAAAGGCTAGTTTTAGAGATAGGAATGGTAGCACAAAAACTGAAGGAAAAGAGATAGGTGTAAAATCTCTGCACAGAATGCTTATTTTTCAGAAGTAAATCATATGTGCCATGTTGTTTCACTTAGGTTTAAAGAGTTAGCTGCTATACCCTCGCTTATGCTTTCCTATGTAGGAAATGCTGGTTTTAGAGATAGGAATGTTAGCACAAAAACTGAAGGAAAGGAGAAACCTGCAAAATCTCTGCACACAATGCTTAGTTCTCAGAAGAAAATCATATATGCCATGTTATTTCATTTAGGTTTAAAGAGTTAGCTGCTATACCCTCGGTTATGCTTTCCTATATAATAAATGCTACATTTAGAGATAGGAATTTTGGCACAAAAACTGAAGGAAAGGAGATAGCTGCAAAATCTCTGCACACAATGCTTAGGTCTCAGAAGTAAATCATAAGTGCCATGTTGTTTCATTTAGGTTTAAAGAGTTCGCTGCTATACCCTCGGTTATGCTTTCCTATATCGGATAAGCTTAATGAGATAGGAATGTTAGCACAAAAACTGAAAGAAAGGAGATAGCTGCAAAATCTCTGCAAACAATGCTTAGTTCTCAGAGGGAAATCATATGTGCCATTTTGCTTCATTTGGTTTAAAGAGTTAGCTACTGTACTCCTGGTTATGCTTTTCTATTGTGTAAATGCTAGTTTTAGAGATAGGAAAGTTAACACAAAACCTGAAGGAAAGGAGATAGCTGCAAAATCTCTGCACTCAATGCGTAGTTCTCAGAAGTAAATCATATGTGCAATGTTGTTTCTTTTACTTTTAAAGAGTTAGCTGATATAACTTCGGTATGCTTTCCTATATGGGAAATGCTAGTTTTAGAGATTGGAATGGTAGCTCAAAAACTAAGGGAAAGGAGATAGCTGCAAAATCTCTGCACACAATGCTTAATTCGCAGAAGTAAATCATATTTGCCATGTTTTTTCATTTAGATTTTAAGAGTTAGCTGCTATACCCTCGGTTACGCTTTTCTATATAGGAAAAGCTAGTTTTAGAGACAGGACTGTTAGCACAAAAACTGAAGGAATGGAGATATTTGCAAAATCTCTGCACACAATTTTTATTTCTCAGAGGTAAATCATATGTACCATGCTTTTCCAGGTAAGTTTATAGAATTATCTGCTCTACCCACTATTATGCTTTCCTACAGTGTAAATGCTAGTTTTACAGATAGGAATATAAGCAAAAAAACTGAAGGAAAGGAGATAGCTACAAAATCTCTGCACTCAATGCTTAATTCCCTAAAGTAAAGCAGATTTGACATCCTCTTTCAAGTAGGTTTAAAGAGTTATCAACTATACCCTCGATTATCCTTTCCTATAAATTAAATGATTGTTTGAGAGATAGGAATGTTAGTACAAAAATTGAAAGAAAGGTTATAGCTGCAAAATCTCTGCATACAATGCTTAGTTCTCAGAAGTATATCATATGTGCCATGTTTTTTCACTTAGGTTTAAAGAGTTAACTGCTATACCCTCAGTTATGCTTTCGTATATAGTAAATGCTAGTTTTAGAGATAGGACTGTTAGCACTAAAAATGAAGAAAAGGAGATACCTGCAAAATCTGTGCACACAATGCTTAATTCTCATAAGTAAATCATTTGAACCATGCTTTTTCAGGTAGGTTTAAAGAGTTAGCTGCTATACCCCCTGTTAAGCTTTCCTATAGTGTAAATGCTAGTTTTATAGATAGGAATGTAAGCAAAAATACTGAAGGAAAGGAGAGAGCTATAAAATCTCTGCACTCAATGCTTAATGCTCTTTCTCGAGAGAAAGGGTGGCCCCCAGGGCATTGGGGCAGTTGAGCAGGTTAGGCCCTGAACACTATTCCATCTATCTCTGGAAGTGGCTCCTCAGGAAACGGAGGTTGGCTGTCACTGTGGGCACCAAGGTGGAAGGGAAAATGGACGCTAAATGTGTGGAACCAAAGTAAATGGGGGGCAAGAGAGGAGTTTCTTGAGAGTACACAAGGATGGATATAAAACATGTAATATTACACCATAACATATAGGAGATGATAGACTGATAATGTAAACCATAATGTAAAACATAGGATAACTAAAAATGTAAAGAACTGTGTATCCTAAAGTATGCACCATAATGTAAGCACAGATATTACCTTGTTAGAAAGCTAATGTCTCAGACTCTTTACATCACTTTAAGTAAATATGATGTTAATAGGGTGTAAGAGTATCGCTGTGGAAGGGAAAAGGTTTTGTGATGGATGTATGGGAGTGCTGTATATTGTATATATGCATTGCTGTGGTCTAGGACTCCTATGAAGAAATGCTGAATAATTAGGGGGGGGGGGAAAAAAGGATAGGATGTGGAAATTTTTTCAAGTCAACATTCTTTATCTAAGTTCTTTATTTAACTTTATCCAAGTTCTTTATCTATCCTTTAAACCCATCGCTATATGCCATTCCCTAGTAAGGGACCATGACATTATATTGGGCCTCAAATTTCGGGGAGTTCTGGATCACAGAGTGTTTCAACAATGGCAAAGGAGGAATACTGGTATGGGATACCAATGACAGGTGATATATGGCTGACAGGGAGCTATACAGAACATATGTCCAGGGTGCATGGTAATGATTGGATATACTCATGGTGGCAACAATTGGAAACCACAGCAGGGGGGGTACTGGGTTCCTGGCCAGTGGTGCTCTGTCGTGGTCCCTAGGGGAGCAGCGACAGTCTCCCAGGTACAGCGGCGGGGACCGGGAGGGAGTGAGGGTTCAACGGTGAGCCCCTGATGCTAATGACTATGCTTGTGAGCTGATAAACCTAAAATAAGAACAAGGCCTAGAGCAACATTGTGCCTGGGAATTTCCTCCTGTCAGCCTTCATGTTACTCAAATGTGGCCAGTCTCGAAGCCAAACTCAGCATGTAAATGCAATGCCTTCCCTCCAGCGTGGGACATGACACCCGGGGATGAGCCTCCCTGGCACCGAGGGACCACTATCAACTACCAACTGATGATGCAACTGGAAAAGGACCTTATACAGAAGGTTCAATGTGGATCAGCAGAATATCCATGTCTACATAAAATACCATGACTTTAAAATGCTGTTTGACCTAAAGTAAGGGGGAAATGGAAAGGAGAAATGAGTTTATATGGCTACGAGTTTCTAAAAAAGAGTCTGGAGGCTGGCAGAAGGATTGCCCTCATGCACAACTGAGCAGAGTCAGAGAGACAGATAAAGCAGATACAACCCCCAGATAATGGTTACTTTGAAGGCTAAAGAGACCCATGAGAGTTATGGTCATGGCCGATGGGGTTAACTATCAGGGCAGATGGCCCCTCTTTGGAAATGGTGTGTATGTGTGATGAATCTGGACTCAGATGGGATCTCCCTTCATAAGTCTTTCATGCTAATGTGCCGGAGGTGCAGTTAATGTTGGGGTTTAAGATATATTTAGGGGATTTGAATCTCTGGACCGACAATGTGATAGCCAGGTCCTGAGCCTCAACAGACTCCAGCACCTACAATCTGATCTATTGGACTTACCACACTCAGCTAAGATGGAGTTGAAGAAGGACAATCACCACACCGTGGAGCCTAGAGTGATTACAACTGAAAATGGGAGGACTGCATCCAGCATCCATGTGGAATCTGAGCCTCCTCTTGACATAGAGGTGCAATGGACACAACCAATCCAATGTCCACATAGAAGAGGTGGCATGGAATTGGGAAAAGTGGACATGGTGGACGATGGGTATGGGGAAGGGCAGGAGGAGATGAGAGATGGAGGCATCTTTGGGACATGGAGCTGCCCTGGATGGTGCCTCAGAGGTAATCACTGGACATTGTAAATCCTCATAGGGCCCACTGGATGGAATGGAGGAGAGTGGGGGCCATGATGTGGACCATTGCTATAAGGTGCAGAGGTGCCCAAAGATGTACTTACCAAATCCAATGGATGTGTCATGATGATGGAAACGAGTGTTGTTGGGGGGGGAGAGGGGGGGTGGGGGGGGTGGGGATGAATGGGACCTCACATATATATTTTTAATGTAACATTATTACAAAGTCAATAAAAAAAATTAATTAAAAAAAAAATGCTTAATGCCCTAAAGTAAAGCATATGTGACATCGTCTTTCAAGTAGGTTTAAAGAGTTAGCTGTTATACCCTCAGTTATGCTTTCGTATATAGTAAATGCAAGTTTTAGGGATAGGAATGTTAGCACTAAAAATGAAGGAAAGGGTGTGGAGACAAGATTGTCACTGAGTGAACTTGCCTTTGTGGTCTGTCCCGGGAAGAGACGGCTGGGCGCGGTGGCAGGTTCTCCAAGGCGAGGCTTTTTCAGGATTTTTGCAGGGCAGAAGTGCCAGGACATCGATAGGTTGTAAAGGTAAGGAAGAGGATTGGTCTAGTAGATATATTTTGGGTTCTATTGCCCGCAGGTGAGACCCGCGCACGGGCTCCTCCCTGTTGGGGGTGGGGGGAACCACCGTCCTGTCCTGGGGTTCCGCTTTTGGATGGCTCTGAAGGGCTAAGGAGTTCACGATCTCTGGGTAAGCTCTTGACAGATTGATGTGACAGATCGCCTTTGTGGATCGATTTGGGAAGATAGACGGTGTTTTGTTGTGAAGCGCGAGAAACTTTTGAGTGAGATTATAAACAATAGCGCTTCCGCCTGAAGCCCCACCCCCAAAAGTCCAGCAACCGTTCTCCAACCCAAATAGGCTGTAGGCAATAAAGAGAAGTAATTGGAAAATTGTTCTAGGCTGTGGCAAGGGGGGGGGACACGTCTGGAAGCCGATTAGTGAATATTCTGCGAAGCTTGAGAATTCCGGTTTTCGAATATGTTTTCGGCGTCACAGGCCGGGCTTTGGATCTGTACTAGTAAAGTGGCTGCGGTGTAGAGGCGCCCTCTAGTGGTAGTGGTTTGGAATCACAGGACGGGAGCTGTCCAAAAGCTGAAGTGAAAAATAACGTACTAATGAGTCCAGCAAAGTAAGTGAATTGCAGGGTTCAGTCACAATATAGAGTTTGCGGATCTGACTTCCCCCATAGGGTTGGCACCCAGCCGTGGGGATCCCTGAGGGCTGTGTTACACTGCGGGGCTCCCAGGCTTCCTGTTGACCAGATTGGAGGCTGCCAGGTCTGAATTCCCTAAATTCTGTTGTCTCACACTACAGAGACTCACACCTCTTGAGTCCTCAATATCTCAGACTTTCCATCCCTGAATCCATCACGCACTGAGGTCCATCTGAGGTCCTTAAATGCCCTAGCCTTCAACGTTGGTGTTTTTTCTTTATCGTTTCATTTTGTTTTGTTTTTATTTCATTTTGACTTATTCTTTACTTTTTCCAATTTCCTGATTGCTAACACCACATTATCCCCTAGTTTTCTCTCACAGCGTATCCCCCAAAGTCTTTTTTTACTCAGTTATTTAATTTTGTGTGTGTATGTGTTAGGTGCTGTGTAGTGGGTGTTTTAATTCTGGTTTGTGTATATCTGTTTCATTTTTTTTTTCTTTCCCCTACCTGTTCCCCACCCCTTGCCCACCCTCTTTTCCTTTCTTCCTCTCGTCCCTTCCTCCCCCCCTTTTTTTCTCCCTTTTTTTCTGTTGTCTCTCTCCCTCTTGTCCCTCATATTCTACTTAGTTTATTTTAACTCAATTATACAATAGGTGCGGCAGGAAACACCTCATATTCGCTGGGTTTTCTCATCCTTCACTGCCTCATTTTTGTGTGAACTGATTTAGGCTACCTACACTATCCTCTTTCCCCTACATCTTGATATCCATCACCATCTACTGGCTCTCCTATATTCCACCTCCCACCTCCCTTTCTTCGATCCACGAAGGGTCTAAGTCTTAATTTCTAATACCTATGTTTTGTTTTCCATCTGTTATCCACTCTTGAAACTATTACCTTTCTTTTCTCTTTCCCTCTCTCACGAAATCAATAGCTTTTTAGCTCATACCATATTCCTCCCATATTCAATCATCTACCTCATAATAGGTACTCTACCTACTGCTATAACTCTACACAATTTACATGAATCTAACCTCCATCCTCCCAGATCTCATATTCTTGCTTTGTTAACATATATCACCAATACTACTTTACGCTTTTCCCTTGCTTACACAATTGCCTTTCCCCAACACTAATACTTTCCTTTAAAGTGAACTTAACCAACAACAAGAAACTAGAATAAGAAGAAAAAAGTGACAGAGAGATTTTAACACCTATGCAAAAATAACAGCTAATTAACCTCCAAGAGCAGACAAAGAAGGTAAGGAACTGATTAAATCCATCAAGATAAAGAGATGACCAGAAAGCAACAAAAAGCTACAAACCAAACCAGTAATCAGGAAAACATGGCTGAATCCAATCAACAAACCAATAATCACGAAGGGGAGCAAAACTTGGCATGAGCAATGAAAGATCTCAGAACATTTATCACCGACAAATTTGACAAAGTAATGAAAGAGGTTAACAACATGAAGACATCACTTGGAGGGGAAATTGCAGACATACGCAAAAACATAACAGATATGATGGGAATGAACACCACAGTTCAAGAAATCAAAAATACACTTGCAGCAAATATCAGCAGACTAGAAGAGACAGAGCAGAGAATTAGTGATGTGGAAGACAGTACATCAGAAATCAAACAGATAGTAGAAGGGGTCAATAAGAAGATAGAAAAAATCCAATTAGGACTTAGGGACCTGAATGACAATGCAAAACGCTCAAACATACGTATTATAGGCATTCCAGAAGGTGAAGAGAAGGGAAAGGTGTCAGAAAGAGTGTTGCAGGAAATAATGGCTGAAAATTTCCCAAATCTACTGAAAGAGACAGATGTACATATCCAAGAAGCACAGCACACTCCACTAGTCATAAACCCCAACAGGCCCACCGCAAGACATATACTTGTCAAATTATGCAATGCTAAAGACAAAGAGAAAATCCTAAAAGCAGCAAGAGAAAAGAAAACCATCACATACAAGGGAAGCTCAATTAGATTAAGTGCTGATTTCTCGTCTGAAACCATGGAGGCAAGAAGGCAGTGGTATGATATAGTCAAGGTACTAAAGGAAAAAAATTTCCAAGCAAGAATACTCTATCCAGCTAAACTAGCATTCAAACATGATGGAGAGTTCAAAATATTCGCAGATAAACAGAAACTGAAAGAGTATAGCAACAAGAAACCTCCCCTTCAAGAAATTCTAAAGGGAGTTCGGCAGGAAGAAAGGAAAAAACAGGAAAGGCAGAGTTGGAGGAGAGTATAAGACCAACAACAACAACAAAAAAAGACAAAAAAATATATACAAACAAAATATGACAAAGACAAATCCAATCAAAATATGGCTAACACAAAGAATTCCTTGATAGTAATAACACTGAATGTCAACGGATTAAACTCACCTATCAAAAGATTCAGACTGGGACATTGGATAAGGAAATATGACCCATCCGTATGCTGTCTACAAGAGACACATCTTAGACCCAGAGACGCATGGAGATTGAAAGTGAATGGCTGGAAAACAATCATACAAGCTAACAATAACCAAAAAAAGGCAGGAGTAGCTATATTAATATCAGACAAAATAGACTTTAAATGTGAAACAATTGTGAGAGACAAAGAAGGATACTACATTTTAGTGAAAGGGAAAATCTGTCAAGAAGATTGAGCAATCATAAATATTTATGCCCCTAACAAGGGTGCCTCTAAATACGTCAGGCAAACACTGGAAAAACTAAGTGAAAGAATAGATACATCTACAATTATAGTGGGGGATTTTAATACACCACTATCAACTCTGGACAGAACATCTCAAAAGAGAATCACCAAAGAAACAAAACATCTGAATAGTATATTAGAGGAGCTGGATCTAATAGACATATATAGATCGCTACACCCAAACACAGCAGGATATACATTTTTCTCAAGCGCACATGGATCATTCTCCAAGATAGATCATATGCTAGGCCACAAAGAAAGGCTGAACGAATTCAGAAAGATTGAAATCATACAAAACATTATCTCTGACCACAGTGGAGTCAAGCTAGAGATTTGCAAGGGACAGAAGCCCAGATTTCACACCACGATTTGGAAATTAAACAGCACACTCTTAGAAAAACAGTGGGTCAAAGAGGAAATCTCAAAAGAAATCAATGATGACCTTGAAACAAATGATAATGATAACACAACATACCAAAATTTATGGGATGCAGCAAAAGCAGTACTGAGAGGGAAGTTTATAGCCATAAATTCATATACCAAAAAAGAAGAGCAAAAAGTGAAGAACTAACTGCACATTTGAAGGAATTAGAAAAACAACAACAAAGTCACCCAACAGGAAGAAGAAGGAAGGAAATAACAAAGATAAGAGCAGAACTAAATGAAATAGAAAATAAGAAAGCACTTGAACAGATAAAGAAGACCAAGAGCTGGTTTTTTGAGAAGTTTAACAAAATTGACAAACCTTTAGCGACACTAACAAAGAAAAAAAGAGAGAAGAGGCAAATACAGAAAATGAGAAATGAGAAAGGCAATATCACCACTGACCCCACAGAAATAAAGTCTATCATAAGAGGATATTTTGAAAAACTATATTCCAACAAAAATGACAATCTAGAGGAAATGGACAAATTCCTAGAAACACATAAGAAGCCCATATTGACAAAAGAAGAAATTGATGATCTTAACAATCCGATCACAAGCAGAGAGATAGAATCAGTTATTAAAAATCTCCCAACTAAGAAGGGCCCAGGGCCAGATGGCTTCACAGGTGAATTCTACAAAACATTCCGGAAAGAACTGACACCAATCCTGCTGAAACTATTCCAAAAAATCGAAACAGAAAGAACATTACCCAACTCCCTCTATGATGCCAAAATTACCCTAGTATCAAAGCCAAACAAAGACATCACAAGAAAGGAAAATTACAGACCAATTTCTCTAATGAACCTAGACGCAAAAATACTTAACAAAATACTTGCTAATCGTATTCAACAACACATTAAACGTATTATACACCACGACCAAGTGGGATTCATCCCAGGTATGCAAGGATGGTTCAACATAAGAAAATCAATCAACGTAGTACACCATATAAACAGATTGAAGGGAAAAAATCACATGATTATATCTATTGATGCAGAAAAAGCATTTGACAAAATACAGCACCCTTTATTGATAAAAACACTCCAAAAGATTGGAATACAAGGGAATTTTATGAACATGATAAAGAGTATATATGAAAAACCTAAAGCCAATATTGTTTACAATGGAGAAATCCTAGACTCCTTCCCTCTAAACTCAGGAACAAGACAAGGATGCCCACTGTCTCCGCTCCTATTTAACATTGTCTTAGAAGTACTTGCTCGAGCACTGAGGCAAGAACCAGAAATAAAAGGCATTCAAATTGGAAAGGAAGAAGTCAAAATTTCATTATTTGCAGATGACATGATCCTATACATAGAAAACCCTGAGTGTGGCCTATTCAACAAATGGTGTCTGGAGAACTGGATAGCCATATGTAGAAGAATGAAAGAGGATTACCATCTCTCACCTTATACAAAGATCAACTCAAGATGGATCAAAGACCTAAATATATGAGCCAAGACCATAAAAACCTTAGAAAGCAGTGTAGGGAAACATCTACAGGACCTTGTAATAGGAAATGGATTTATGAATATTTCACCAAAAGCACAAGCAGCAAAAGAACTAATAGAAAAATGGAACTTCCTCATAATTATAGCCTTCTGCACCTCAAAGGAGTTTGTCAAGAAGGTAAAAAGTGAACCCACACAGTGGGAGAAAATATTTGGCAATCATATATGTGATAAGAGACTTATAACTTGCACATATAAAGAACACCTATATTTTGAAAATAAAAAGATAAACAACCCATTTAAAAAATGGGAAAAAGACTTAAATAGACACTTTTCCGAAGAAGAAATACAAAAGGCAAAAAAGCACATGAAAAAATGTTCCAAATCTCTAGCTATAAGGGAAATACAAATCAAAACTACAATGAGATACCATCTTACACCCATATGATTGGCAGCTATGAAAAAAACAGAAGAATACAAGTGCTGGAGAGGATGTGAAGGAAGGGGAACTGTCATCCACTGCTGGTGGGAATGCAGAAGGATCCAACCATTCTGGAGGACAGTATGGCGGTTTCTCAAAAAACTAGCCATAGATTTGCCATATGACCCAGCAATACCACTGCTGGGTATATACCCAGCAGAACTGAAAACAAGGACACAAACCGATATATGTACACCAATGTACATAGCAGCATTGTTCACTATTGCCAAAAGTTGGAATCAACCCAAATGCCCATCAACAGATGAGTGGATCAATAAAAGGTGGTATATACACACAATGGAATACTACTCGGCTGTAAGAACAAACACACAACAAACACATGTGATAACACGGATGAATCTTGAGAACCTTATGTTGAGTGAAGCAACCCAGACATTGAAGGACAAATACTACATGACCTCAATGATATGAAATAAACAAGCTGCCCTAGATAGCAAGAGACTGAACGATAGGCTTATAGGAAATCAGAAGGTGGAGGAAGGATGTGAGCCGATGTCTGCAGGGGTGGAATTTAAGACGAAATGGTGGTAAGTATGAACACAAAGAAGAGATAAAAGGGGGGCAGGGGTTGCCTTTGGTTGGGGCTTTGCAGGTTTGAGGGTGGCTGGGGAGGGATGGATGTGTAACATTGCCCAAAAGTGGGGAGAGATAGGGGTAGCATACGAAAACAGGAGAGGTCAGAGTGGAGAGTAAAATGCCGAGAAAATCATATCAAAATATAATAAAGAGGGTTTCCTGTTTAGAATGCTCAGAGGGGAGCGTCTGATGCAGGACGGGCTCCTGGGGAATGTCTAAATGCTCATTCTGCCAGAGTGGGTGACACCATGGGGTAGAAACCCAAGTAGTGAGAGTGGGGGTGGACCCACATCCTGGGGAGGACTAATGACATCAAATAGAGGGAACTGTATCCCTCGAGAGAAAGGGTGGCTCCCACGGCATTGGGGCAGTTGAGCAAGTTAGGCCCTGATCACTATTCCATCTATATCTGGAAGTGGCTCCTCAGGAAACGGAGGTTGGCTGTCACTGTGGGCACCAAGGTGGAAGGGAAAATGGACGTTAAATGTGTGGAACCAAGGTAAATGGGGGGTAAGAGAGGAGTTTCTTGAGAGTACACAAGGATGGATATAAAACATGTAATATTACTCCATAACATATAGGAAATAACAGACTGATAATGTAAACTATAATGTAAAACATAGAATAACTAAGAATGTAAAAAACTGTGTATCCTAAAGTATGCACCATAATGTAAGCACAGATGTCACCTTGTTAGAAAGCTAGTGTCTTAGACTCTGTACATCACGTTAAGTAAATATGATGTGAATAGGCTGTAAGAGTAGCACTGTTGAAGGGAAAAGGTTTTGTGGTGGATGTATGGGAGTGCTGTATATTATATATGCATTGCTGTGGTCTAGGGCTCCTGTGAAGAGAAGCTGAACAATTAGGGGGAAAAAAAAAAGACAAAGATAGGATGTAGAATTTTTTCCAAGTAAACACGTGTTCTTTATATAACCTTTAAACCCATCGCTATATGCCATTTCCTAGTAAGGGACACTGACATTATATTGGGCTTCAAATTTCGGGGAGTTCTGGAACACAGAGTGTTTCAACAATGGCAATGGAGGGATACTGGTATGGGATGCCATTGACAGGTGATATATGGCTGACAGGGAGCTGTACAGAACATATGTCCAGGGTGCATGGTAATGTTTGGGTATACTCATAGTGGTAACAATTAAAAACCACAGCAGGGGGGGGGACTGGGTTCCTGGCCAGTGGTGCTCTGTCGTGGTCCCTAGGGTAGCAGCGACAGTATCCCAGGTGCAGCGGCGGGGACCGGGAGGGAGTGAGGTTTCAACAGTGAGCCCCTGATGCTAATGACTATGCTTTCCTATATAATAAATGCTAGTTTTAGGGATAGGAATGTTAGCACAAAACTGAAGTTAAGGAGATAGCTGCAAAATCTCTGAACACAATGCTTAGTTCTCAGAAGTAAATCATATGTGTCATGTTTTTTCATTTAGGTTTGAAGGGTTAGCTGATATTCCCTCGGTTATGCTTTCCCATATAGTAAATGCTAGTTTTAGAGATAGGAATGTTAGCACAAAAACTGAAGGAAAGGAGATAGCTGTAAAATCTCTGCACACAATGTTTAGTTCTCAGAAGTAGGTCATATGTTCCATGTTGTTTCATTTAGATTTAAAGAGTTAGCTGCGGGAGTGAGGGTTCAACAGTGAGCCCGTGACGCTAGTGACTATGATTGTGAGCTGATAAGTCTAAAATAAGAACAAAGCCTAGAGAAGCTTTGTGCCTGGGAATTTCCTCCTGTCAGCCTTCATGTTACTCAAATGTGGCCCGTCTCGAAACCAATCTCAGCATGTAAGTGCAATGCCTTTCCCCCAGCGTGGGACATGACACCCGGGAATGAGCCTCCCGGGCACTGAGGGACCACTCTCAACTACCAACTGATGATGCAACTGGAAAATGACCTTATACGGAAGGTTCAATGCGGATCAGCAGAATATCCCTGTCTACATAAAATAACATGACTTTAAAATGCTGTTTGACCTAAAGTAAGGGGGAAATGGAAAGGAGAAATGAGTTTATATCGCTACGAGTTTCTAAAAAAGAGTCTGGAGGCTGGCAGAAGGATTGCCCTTATGCACAACTGAGCAGAGTCAGAGAGACAGATAAAGCAGATACAACCCCCAGATATTGGTTCCTTTGAGGGCTAAAGAGACCCATGGGAGTTATGGTCATGGCCGATGGGATTAACTACCAGGTCAGATGGCCCCTCTTTGGAACTGGTGTTTATGTGTGATGAATCTGGACTCAGATGGGATCTCCCTTCATAAGACTTTCATGCTAATGTGCTGGAGGTGCAGTTAATGTTGGGGTTTAAATTATATTTAGGGGATTTGAATCTCTGGACTGACAATGTGATAGCCAGGTCCTGAGCCTCAACAGACTCCAGCACCTACAATCTGTTTTACTGGACTTACCACACTCAGCTAAGATGGAGTTGAAGAAGGACAACCACCACACCATGGAGCCTAGAGTGATTACAACTGAAAGTGGGAGGATTGCATCCAGCATCCATGTGGAATCTGAGCCTCCTCTTGACATAGAGGTGCAATGGACACAACCAATCCAATGTCCACATAGAAGAGGTGGCATTGGATTGGGAAAAGTGGACATGGTGGCTGACGGGTATGGGGAAAGACAGGAAGAGATGAGAGGTGGAGGCGTCTTTGGGACATGGAGCTGCCCTGGATGGTGCTTCAGAGGCAATCACCGGACATTGTATATCCTCACAGGACCCACTGGATGGAATGGGGGAGAGTATGGGTCATGATGTGGACCATTGTGTATGAGGTGCAGAGGTGCCCAAAGATGTACTTACCAAATCCAATGGATGTGTCATGATGATGGGAGGGAGTGTTGCTGGGGGGGTGAGGGAGAGGTGGGGTGGGGGGTGGGGTTGAATGGGAACTCACATATATATTTTTAATGTAATATTATTACAAAGTCAATAAAATAAAAAATAAAAAAAATAAAAAATAAAAAATAAAAATAAAAAAGAGATATAAATTGCATGCAAAAAATAAAAATAAAAATAAAAATGAAGGAAAGGAGATAGCTGCAAAATCTCTACACACAATGCTTAGTTCTCAGAAGTAAATCTTAAGTGCCATGTTGTTTCATTTAGGTTTAAAGAGTTAGGTTCTATACCCTCGGCTTGCTTTCCTATATAGAAAATGCCAGTTTTAGAGAGAGGAATGTTAGCACAAAAACTGAAGAAAAGGAGATAGCTGCAATATCTCTGCACACAATGCTTAGTTCTCAGAGGGAAATCATATGTGCCATGTTGTTTCATCTAGGTTTAAAGAGTTAGCTGCAATACTCCCGGTTATGCTTTTCTATAGTGTAAATGTTAGTTTTAGAGATATGAATGTAGGCACAAAAACTGAAGCAAAGGCGATAGCTACAAAATCTCTGCACTCAATGCTTAATTCAGTAACGGAAAGCACATGAGTCATCCTCTTTCAAGTAGGTTTAAACAGTTAGCTGCTATATACTCGGTTAGGCTTTCGTATATAGTAAATGCTAGTTTTACAGATATAAATGTTAGCACAAATACTGAAGGAAAGGAGATAGCTGCAAAATCTCTTCACACAATGCTTAGTTGTCAGAAGTAAATCATATGTCATGTTGTTTCATTTAGGTTTGAAGAGTTAGCTGCTATACCATCGGTTATGCTTTCGTACATAGTAAATGCTAGGTTTAGAGATTGGTATATTAGCACAAAAACTGAAGTAAAGGAGATAGCTACAAAATCTCTGCACACAATGCTTACTTCTCAGAAGTAAATCATATGTTCCATGCTTTTTCAGGTAGGTTAAAAGAGTTAGCTGCTATAGCCCCGGGTATGCTTTCCTATAGTGTAAATGCTAGTTTTAGAGAAGGAATGTTAGCACAAAAACTTAAGGAAAGGAGATAGCGGCAAAATCTCGGCACTCAATGCTTAGTTCCCTAAAGTAAATCATATGGGACATCCTCTTTCAAGTAGGTTTAAAGAGTTAGCTGCTATAACTGGGTTATGCTTTACTATATAGTAAAAGCTCGTTTTAGAGATAGGAATGTTGGCACAGAAATTGAAGGAAAGTAGATTGCTGCAAAATCTCTGCACACAATGCTTAGTTCTCAGAAGTAAATAATATGTGCCATGTTGTTTCATTTAGGTTTAAAAAGTTTGCTGCTATTCCCTCCGTTATGCATTCGTATATAGGAAATGCTAGCTTTAGGGATAGGATGGTTAGCACAAAAACTGAAGGAAAGTAGATAGATGCAAAATCGTTGCACACAATGCTTAGCTCTCAGAAGTAAAAAATAGGTACCATGATTTTCCAGGTAGGTTTAAAGTGTTAGCTGCTATACACCCTGTTACACTTTCCTATACTGTAAATGCTAGTTTTAGAAATAGGAATGTCAGCACAAACTGAAGGAAAGGAGATAGCTGCAAAATCTCTGCACACAATGCTTAGTTCTCAGAAGTAAATCATATGTGTCATGTTGTTTCATTTACGTTTAAAGAGTTAGCTGCTATACCATCGGTTATGCTTTCGTATATAGTAAATGCTAGTTTTAGAGATAGGAATATTAGCACAAAAACTGAAGGAAAGGAGATAGCTGCAAAATCTCTGCACAAAATACTTAGTTCTCAGAAGAAAATCATATGTACCATGCTTTTTCAGGTAGGTTTAAGGAGTTTGCTGCTATACCCCCGGTTATGCTTTCCTAGAGTGTGAAAGCTAGTTTCAGAGATAGGAATGTTAGCACAAAAACTGAAGGAAAGGAGATAGCCGCAAAAACTCTGCACTCAATGCTTAGTTCTCTAAAGTAAAGCACATGTGACATCCTCTTTGAAGTAGGTTTAAAGAGTTAGCTGCTATACCCTCGGTTACGCTTTCCTATAAAGGAAATGCTAGTTTTAGAGATAGGAATGTTAGCACAGAAACTGAAGGAAAGGAGATAGCTGCAAAATCTCTGAACACAATGCTTAGTTCTCAGAAGTAAATCATATGTGCCATGTTGTTTCATTTACGTTTAAAGAGTTAGCTCCTGTACCCCCGGTGATGCTCCTATAGTGTAAATGCTAATTTTAGAGATAGTAATGTTAGCACAAAAACTGAAGGAAAGGAGATAGCTGCACAATCTCTGCACACAATGGTTATTTCTCAGAAGTAAATCATATGTACCATGCTTTTCCAGGTAGGTTTAATGAATTAGCTGCTATACCCCCTATTATGCATTCCTATCCGGAAAATGCTAGTTTTAGAGAAAGGAATGTTAGAACAAAAACTGAAGGAAAGGAGATAGCTACAAAATCTCTGCACTCAATGCTTAATTCCCTAACGTAAAGCACATGTGACATCCTCTTTCAAGTAGGTTTAAAGAATTAGCTGCTATACAAACGGTTATACTTTCATATAAAGTAAATGCTGGTTTTAGAGATAGGAATATTGGCACAAAAACTGAAGGAAAGGAGATAGCTGCAAAATCTCTGCACACAATGCTTAGTTCTCAGAAGTAAATCATATGTACCATGCTTTTTCAGGTAGGTTTAAAGAGTAAGCTGCTATACCCCCGGTAATGCTTTCCTAGAGTATAAAAGCTAGTTTTAGAGATAGGACTGTTAGCACAAAAACTGAAGGAAAGGAGATAGCCGCAAAGTCTCTGCACTTAATGCTTAGTTGTCTAATAAAACACATGTGACATCCTCTTTCAATTAGGTTTAAAGAGTTAGCTTCTATACCCTCTGTTATGCTTTCCTATATAGGAAATGCTAGTTTCAGAGATAGGAATGTTAGCACAAAAACTGAAGGAAAGGAGATAGCTGCAAAATCTCTGCATACAATGCTTAGTTCTCAGAAGTAAATCATATGTGTCATGTTGTTTCATTAGGTTTAAAGAGTTAGCATCTATACCCTCGGTTATGTTCTCCTATAGATTAAATGCAAGTTTTACGGATAGTAATGTTAGCACTAAAACTGAAGGAAAGGAGATAGCTGCCAAATCTCTGCACACAATGCTTAGTTCTCATAAGTAAATCATATGTGCCATATTGTTTCATTAAGGTTTAAAGTATTAGCTGCTATACCCCTGGTTATGCTTTCCTATATAGGAAATGCTAGTTTTAGAGATAGGAATGTTAGCACAAACACTGACGGAAAGGAGATAGCTTCAAAATCCCTGCACACAATGCTTAGTTCTCAGAAGTAAATCATATGTCCAATGGTTTTTCAGGTAGGTTTAAAGAGTTAGCTGCTATACCCCAGATTATGCTTTCCTATAGTGTAAATGCTAGTTTGAGAGATAGGAATGTTAGCACAAAAACTGAAGGAAAGGAGATAGCTGCAAAATCTCTGCACAAAATGCTTAGGTCTCAGAAGGAAATCATATGTGCCATGTTTTTTCATTTAGGTTTAAAGAGTTAGCTGCTATTCCCTCGGTTATGCTTTCCTATATAGGAAATGCTAGTTTCAGAGACAGGAATGTTAGCACAAAAACTGAAGGAAAAGAGGTAGCTTCAAAATGTCTGCACACAATGCTTAGGTCTCAGAAAGAAATTATGTGTGCCATTATGTTTCATTTAGGTTTAAAGTGTTAGCTACTATACCCTCAGTTATGCTTTCATACATAGTAAAAGCTAGTTTGAGAGATAGGAATGTTAGCACTAAAAATGAAGGAAAGGAGATAGCTGCAAAATCTCTGCACACAGTGCATAGTTCTCAGAAGTAATTCATATTTGCCATGCTTTCTAGGGGTGGTTTTAACAGTGAGCTGCTATACCCACTGTTATGCTTTCCTATAGTGTAAATGCTAGTTTGAGAGATAGGAATGTTAGGACAAAAACTGAAGGAAAGGAGGTAGCTACAAAATCTCTGCACTCAATGCTTAATTCCCTAAAGAAAAGCACATGTGACATCCTCTTTCAAGTAGGATTAAAGAGTTAGCTGCTATACCCTCGGTAATGCTTTCCTATATAGTAAATGCTAGGCTTAGAGATAGGAATGTTAGCACAAATACTGAAGGAAAGGAGATAGCTGCAACATCTCTGCACACAATGCTTAGTTCTCAGAAGTAAATCATATGTACCATGTTGTTTCATTTAGGTTTAAAGAGTTAGCGGCTATACCCCCGGTTATGCTTTCCTATAGTTTAAATGCTAGGTTTAGAGATGGGAAAGTTAGCACAATAAATGAAGGAAAGGAGATAGCTGCAAAATCTCTGCACACAATGCTTATTTCTCAGAAGTAAATCATATGTACCATGATTTTCAGGTAGTTTTAAAGTGTTAGCTGCTATACCCCGGTTATGCTTTCCTCTAGTGTAAATGCTAGTTTTAGAGATAGGAATGTTAGCACAAAAACTGAAGGAGAGGAGATAACTGCAAAATCTCTGCACACAATGCTTAGTTTTCAGAAGAAAGTCATATGTGCCATGTTGTTTCATTTAGGTTTGAAAGTTAGCTGCTATACCTTCGGTTATGCTTTCCTATGTAGGAAATGACAGTTTTAGAGATAGGAATGTTAGACCAAAAACTGAAGGAAAGGAGATAGCTGCAAAATCTCTGTACAAAATGCTTATTTCTCAGGAGTAAAACATATGTACAGTGCATTTCCATGTAGTTTTAAAGAGTTAGCTGATATACCCCTGTTATGCTTTCCTAAAGTGTAAATGCTAGCTTTAGAGATAGAAATGTTAGCACCTAAACTGAAGGAAAGGAGGTAGCTACAAAATCTCTGCACTGAATGCTTAATTCCCTAAAGTAAAGGACGTGTGACATCCTCTTTCAAATAGGTTTAAAGAGTTAGGTGGTATACCCTCGGGTATGCTTTCCCATATAGTAAATGCTAGGTTTACAGGTAGGAATGTTAGCACAAAAACTGAAGGATAGGAGATAGCTGCAAAATCTCTGCACCAATTGAGTAGTTCTCAGAAGTAAATCATATATGCCATGTTGTTTCATTTAGGTTTAAAGAGTTAGGTCCTATACCCTCGGTTATGTTCTCCTACATAGTAAATGCAAGTTTTACAGATAATGTTAGCACAAAAACTGAAGGAAAGGAGATAGCTGTAAAATCTCTGCACACAATGCTTAGTTCTCAGAAGTAAATCATATGTTCCATGCTTTCTCAGGTAGGTTTAAAGAGTTAGCTGCTATACCCTCGGTTATGCTTTCCTATAGTATAAATGCTAGTTTTAGAGATAGGAATGTAAGCACAAAAACTGAAGTGAGGGAGATAGCTGCAAAATCTCTGCACACAATGCTTACCTCGCAGAAGTAAATCATATGTGCCATGCTGTTTCATTAAGGTTTAAAGAGTTAGCTGCTACACCTTCGGTAATACCCTCCTATATAGTAAATGCTAGTTTTCGAGTTAGGAATGTTAGCACAAACACTGAAGGAAAGGAGATAGCCACAACATCTCTGCACTCAATGCATAGTTCCCTAAGTAAAGCACATGTGACATCCTCTTTCAAGTAGTTTTAAAGAGTTAGCTGCTATACCCTCGGTTATACTTTCCTATATAGGAAATGCTGGTTTTAGAGATAGGAATGTTAGGACAAAAACTGAAGGAAAGGAGATAGCTGCAAAATCTCTGCACACAATGCTTAGTTCTCAAAAGTAAATCTATGTGCCATGTTTTTCATTTTGGTTTAAAGAGTTAGCTGCTATACCCTCGGTTATGCTTTCGTATATAGTAAATGCTAGTTTTAAAGATATGAATTTTAGCAAAAAACCTGAAGGAAAGGAGATAGCTGCAAAATCTCTGCACACAATACTTAGTTCTCAGAAGTAAATCATATGTGCTATGTTGTTTCATTTAGGTTTAAAGAGTTAGCTGCCATACCCTCGGTTATGCTTTCCTATATAGGAAATGCTATTTTTAGAGGTAGGAATGTTAGCAGAAAAAGTGAAGGAAAGGAGGGAGCTGCAAAATCTCTGCACACAATGCTTAGTTCTCGGAAGTAAATCATATGTGCCATGTTGTTTCATTTAGGTTTAAAGAGTTAGCTGCTATACCCCGGGTTATGCTTTCCTATAGTGTCCATGCTAGATTTAGAGATAGGAATGTTAGCACAAAAACTGAAGGAAAGGAGATAGCTGCAAAATCTCTGCACACAATGCTTAGTTCTCAGACATAAATAATATCTGCCATGTTGTTTCATTTAGGTTTAAAAAGTTACCTGCTCTACCTTCGCTTGTGCCTTCCTATATAGGAAATGCCACTAAAAGAGATAGGAATGTTAGCACAACAACTGAAGGAAAGGAGATAACTGCAAAATCTCTGCACACAGTTATTAGTTCTCAGAAGTAAATCATACAGTCCATGCTTTTTCAGATAGGTTTAAAGAGTGAGCTGCTATACCCCCGGTTATGCTTTCCTATATTGTAAATGCTAGTTTTAGAGATAGGAATGTTAGCCCAAAAACTCACGGAAAGGAGATAGCACAAAATCTCTGCACCCAATGCTTAGTTCTCAGAAGAAAATCATATGTGCCATGTTGTTTCATTTATGTTTAAAGAGTTCACTGCTATACACTCAGTTATGCTTTCGTATACAGTAAAAGCTAGTTTTAGAGATAGGAATGTTAGCACTAAAAATGAAAGAAAAGAGATAGCTGAAAAATCTCTGCACAAAATGCTTAGTTATCAAAACTAAATCATATATCCCATGTTGTTTCATTTAGGTTTAAAAAGTTAACTGCTATATGCTTAGTTATGCTTTCGTATATATACTGAAAGCTAGTTTTCAGATAGGAATGTTAGCACTAAAAATGAAGGAAAGGAGATAGCTGCAAAATGTCTTCATACAATGCTTAGTTCTGAGAAGTAAATCATATGTACTATGCTTTCAGGTAGGTTTAAAGAGATAGCTGCTATACCCCCGGTTATGCATTCCTAGAGTGTAAATGCCAGTTTTAGAGATAGGAATGTTAGCAAAAAATGAAGGAAAGGAGATAGCTGTAAAATCTCTTCACAAAATGCTTACTTCTCAGAAGTAAATCATATGTGCCATGTTGTTTCATTTAGGTTTAAAGAGTTAGCTGCTATACCCCGGGTTATGCTTTCCTATAGTGTCCATGCTAGATTTAGAGATAGGAATGTTAGCACAAAAACTGAAGGAAAGGAGATAGCTGCAAAATCTCTGCACACAATGCTTAGTTCTCAGACATAAATCATATCTGCCATGTTGTTTCATTTAGGTTTAAAAAGTTACCTGCTCTACCTTCGCTTGTGCCTTCCTATATAGGAAATGCCACTAAAAGAGATAGGAATGTTAGCACAACAACTGAAGGAAAGGAGATAACTGCAAAATCTCTGCACACAGTTATTAGTTCTCAGAAGTAAATCATACAGTCCATGCTTTTTCAGATAGGTTTAAAGAGTGAGCTGCTATACCCCCGGTTATGCTTTCCTATATTGTAAATGCTAGTTTTAGAGATAGGAATGTTAGCCCAAAAACTCACGGAAAGGAGATAGCACAAAATCTCTGCACCCAATGCTTAGTTCTCAGAAGAAAATCATATGTGCCATGTTGTTTCATTTATGTTTAAAGAGTTCACTGCTATACACTCAGTTATGCTTTCGTATACAGTAAAAGCTAGTTTTAGAGATAGGAATGTTAGCACTAAAAATGAAAGAAAAGAGATAGCTGAAAAATCTCTGCACAAAATGCTTAGTTATCAAAACTAAATCATATATCCCATGTTGTTTCATTTAGGTTTAAAAAGTTAACTGCTATATGCTTAGTTATGCTTTCGTATATATACTGAAAGCTAGTTTTCAGATAGGAATGTTAGCACTAAAAATGAAGGAAAGGAGATAGCTGCAAAATGTCTTCATACAATGCTTAGTTCTGAGAAGTAAATCATATGTACTATGCTTTCAGGTAGGTTTAAAGAGATAGCTGCTATACCCCCGGTTATGCATTCCTAGAGTGTAAATGCCAGTTTTAGAGATAGGAATGTTAGCAAAAAATGAAGGAAAGGAGATAGCTGTAAAATCTCTTCACAAAATGCTTACTTCTCAGAAGTAAATCATATGTGCCATGTTGTTTCATTTAGGTTTAAAGAGTTAGCTAGTATACCCTCGGTTATGCTTTCCTATATAGGAAGTGCTAGTTTTAGAGATAAGAATGTTAGGAAAAAACCTGAAGGAAAGGAGAGAGTTGCAAAATCTCTGCACACAAGGCTTTCTTCTCAGAAGTAAATCATATGTGCCATGTTGTTTCTTTTAGGTTTAAAGTGTTAACTGCTATAACTCAGTTATGCTTTCCCACATAGGAAAAGCTTGTTTTAGAGATATGAATGTTAGCACAAAAACTGAAGGAAAGAGGATAGTTGCAAAATCTCTGCACACAATGCTTAGTTCTCAGAAGTGAATCACATGTACCATGGTTTTTCAGGTAGGTTTAAAGAGTTAGCTGCTATACCCCCGGTTATGCCTTACTACATTGTAAAGGCTAGTTTTAGAGAAAGCAATGTTAGCACGAAAACTGAAGGGAAGGAAATAGCTGCAAAATCACTGCACTCAATGCTTAATTCCCTAAAGAAAAGCACAGGTGACATCCTCTTTCAAGTAGGTTTAAACAGTTGGCTGCTATACCCTCGGTTTTGCTTTCCTATATATATTAAATGCTAGGTTTAGAGATATTAATATTAGCACAAAAACTGAAGGAAAGGAGATAGCTGCAAAATCTCGGCACACAATGCTTAATTCTCAGAAGAAAATCATATGTGCCATGTTGTTTCATTTATGTTTAAAGAGTTAGCTGCTATACCCACGGTTATGCTTTCCTATATAGGAAATGCTAGTTAGAGATAGGATTGTTAGCACAAAAACAGACGGAAAGGAGATAGCTGCAAAATCTCTGCACACAATGCTTAGTTCTCTGAAGGAAATCATATGTGCCATGTTGTTTCATTTAGGTTTAAAGAGTTAGCTGCTATACCCCCAGTTATGCTTTCCTATAGAGCAAATGCTAGTTTTAGAGATAGGAATGTTAGGCCAAAACCTGAAGGAAAGGAGATAGCTGCAAAATATCTGCACACAATGCTTAGTTCTCAGAATTAAATCACATGTGCCATGTTGTTTCATTTTGGTTTAAATAGTGGCGATACCCTCGGTTATGCTTTCGTATATAGGAAATGCTAGTTTTACAGATAGGAATGTTAGCACAAAAACTGAAGGAAAGAATATAGCTGCAAAATCTGTGCACACAATGCTTAGTTCTCAGAAGTAAATCATACGTACCATGCTTTTTCAGGTAGGTTTAATGAGTTAGCTGCTATACCCCCTGGTGTGCTTTCCTATAGTATAAATGCCAGCCTTAGAGATAGGAATGTTAGCTCATAAACTGAATGAAAGGAGATAGCTGCAAAATCTCTGCCCACAATGTTTAGTTCTCAGAAGTAAATCATATGTGAAATATTGTTTCAATTATGTTTAAAGAGGTAGCTGCTATACCCTCGTTTATGGCTTTCCTAAATAGGAAATGCTTGTTTTAGAGATATGAATGTTAGCACAAAAAGTGAAGGAAAGGAGATACCTTCAAAATCTCTGCACACAATGCATAGTTCTCAGAAGGAAATCATATGTGCCATGTTGTTTTATTAAGGTTTAAAGACCCAACTGATGTTGCTACTGGAAAATGACCTCATACGGAAGGTTCAACGCGGATCATCGGAATATCCCTGTCTACATATAATAACATGACTTTAAAATGCTGTTTGACCTCATGTAAGGGGGAAATGGAAAGGAGAAATGAGTTTATATGGCTACGAGTCTCTAAAAAAGAGTCTGGAGGCTCTCAGAAGGATTAACCTTATGCACAACTGAGCAGAGTCTGAGAGACAGATAATGCAGATACAACCCCCAGATATCGGTTCCTTCGAGGGCAAAAGAGACCCATGGGAGTTATGGTCATGGCCGATGGGGTTAACTACCAGGTCAGATGGCCCCTCTTTGGAACTGGTGTTTATGTGTGACGAATATGGACTCAGATGGGATCTCTCTTAATAAGACTTTCATGCTAATGTGCTGGAGGTGCAGTTAGTGTCGGGGTTTAAGATATATTTAGGGGATTTGAATCTCTGGACTGACAATGTGATAGCCAGGTCCTGAGCCTCAACAGACTCCAGCACCTACAATCTGACTTATTTTGTTCACCACACTCAGCTAAGATGGAGTTGAAGAAGGACAACCACCACACCATGGAGATTAGAGAGATTACAACTGAAAGTGGGAGGATTGCATCCAGCATCCATGTGGAATCTGAGCCTCCTCTTGACATAGAGGTGGAATAGACACAACCAATCCAATGTCCACATAGAAAAGGTGGTATTGGATTGAGAAAAGTGGACATGATCATTGATGGGTATGAGGGAGGCAGGAAGAGATGAGAGGTGGAGGCGTCTTTGGGACATGGAGCTGCCCTGGATGGTGCTTCAAGGGCAATCACCGGACATTTTAAATCCTCACAGGGCCCACTGGATGGAATGGGGGAGAGTGTGGGCCATGGTGTGGACCATTGACCATGGGGTGCTGGTGTGCCCAGAGATGTAATTGCCAAATGCAATGGATGTGTCATGATGATGGGAGGGAGTGTTCCTTGGGGGGGAGAGGTGGGGCGGGGGTGGTAGGGTTCATTGGGACCTCATATATATATAGGTATATTTTTAAAGTAATATTATTACACTGTCAATAAAAAAAAAAGAGTTACCTGCTATACCCTCGTTTATGCTTTCCTATATAGGAAATGCTAGTTTTAGAGATAGGAATGTTAGCAAAAAAAACTGAAGGAAAGGAGATAGCTGCAAAATCTCTGCACACAATGCTTATTTCTCAGGAGTAAATCATATGTACCATGATTTTCCTGGTAGGTTTAAAGTGTTAGTGGCTATACACCCTGTTATGCTTTCCTATAGTGTAAATGCTAGTTTTAGAGATAGGAATGTTAGCACAAATACTGAAGGAAAGGAGATAGCTACAAATCTCTACACTCAATGCTTATTTCCCTAAAGTAAAGGACATGTGACATCCTCTTTCCAGTAGGTTTAAAGAATTAGCTGCTTTACCCTCGGTTATGCTTTCCTATATAGTAAATGCTAGGTTTAGAGATAGGAATGTTAGTACAAGAACTGAAGGAAAGGTGATAGCTGATAAATCTGTGCACACAATGCTTAGTTCTCAGAAGTATATCATATGTGCCATGTTGTTTAATTTAGGTTTATAGAGTTAACTGCTATACCCTCAGTTATGCTTTCATATATAGTAAATGCTAGTTTTAGAGATAGAAATGTTAGCACTAAAAATTAAAGAAGGAAATAGCTGCAAAATCTCTGCACACAATGCTTAGTTCTCAGAAGCAAATCATATGTACCATGGTTTTACATGTAAGTTTAAAGACTTAGCTGCTATATCCCCTGTTATGTTTACTATAGAGTAAATGCTAGTTTTTGAGAGAGGAATGTTAGCACAAAAACTGAAGGAAAGGAGAATGCTGCAAAATCTCTGCACACAAAGCTTAGTCTCAGAAGTATATCATATGTGCCATGTGGTTTCATTTAGATTCAAGGAGTTAGCTGCTATACCCTCGGTTATCCTTTCACATATAGTAAAAACTAGTTTTAGGGTTAGGAATGTTAACACAAGAACGGAAGGAAAGGAGATAGCTGAAAAATCTCTGCAAAGAATGCTTAGTTCTCAGAAGTAAATCATATGTGCGATATTGTTTCATGTAAGTTTAAAGAGTTAGCTGCTATACCCTCGGTTATGCTTTCATATGTAGGAAAACCTAGTTTTATAGATAGGAATGTTAGCACAAAAATTGAAGGAAAGTAGATAGCTGCAAACTCTCTGCACACAATGCTTAGTTCTCAGAAGTAAATCATAAGTACCATGCTTTTTCAGGTAGGTTTAAAGAGTTACCTGCTATACGCCCTGTTATGCTTTCCTATAGTGTAAATGCCAGGTTTAGAGATAGGAATGTCAGCAGAATAACTGAAGGAATGGAGATAGCTGCAAAATCTCTGCTCAAAATGCTTAGTTCTCAGAAGTCAATCATAAGTGCCATGTTGTTTCATTTAGGTTTAAAACGTTAGCTGCTATACCTTCGGTTATGATTTCCTATCTAGGAAATGCCTGTTTTAGAGTTAGGAATGTTAGCACAAAAACTGAAGGAAAGGAGATTGCTGCAAAATCTGTGCACACAATGCTTAGTTTTCAGAAGTAAATCATATGTGCCATGTTCTTTCATTTAGGTTTAAAAAGTTAGCTGTTATACGTTTGGTTATGCTTTCCTATATAGGAAATGCCAGTTCTAGAGATAGGAATCTTAGCACAAAAACTGAAGGAAAGGAGATAGCTGCAAAAATCTCTGCACACAATGCTTAGTACTCAGAAGGAAATCATATGTTCCGTACTCTTTCCGGTAGGTTTAAAGAGTGAGGTGCTATACCCCCGGTAATGCTTTCCTATAGTGTAAAGGGTAGGTTTAGAGATAGCAATGTTAGCACAAAAACTGAAGGAAAGGTGATAGCTGCACAATCTCTGCACATAATGCTTAGTTTTCAGAAGTATATCATATGTGCCATGTTGTTTCATTTAGATTTAAAGAGTTAACTGCTATACCCTCAGTTATGCTTTCGTATATAGTAAATACTAGTTTTAGAGATAAGAATGTTAGCACTAAAAATGAAGGAAAGGAGATACCTGCACTATCTGTGCACACAATGCTTATTTCTTAAAGTAAATCATATGTACCATTCTTTCTCAGGTAGGTTTAAAGACTTAACTGCTCTACCACCGGTTATGCTTTCCTATAGGGTAAAGTCTAGAATTAGAGATAGGAATTTAAGCACAAAAACTGAAGAAAAGGAGTTTGCTGCAAAAACTCTGCACACAATGCTTAGTTCTCAGAAGTAAATCATATGTGCCATGTGGTTTCATTTAGGTTTAAAGAGTTAGCTGCGATAACCCCGGTTAAGGTTTGCTATAGTGTAAATGCTATGTTTAGAGATAGGAATGTTAGCACAAAAAATGAAGGAAAGGAGATAGCTGCAAAATCTCTGCACACAATGCTTAGTTCTCAGAAGTAAATCATATATACCATGTTTTTCAGGTGGGTTTAAATTGTTAGCTGCTATACCCCCTCTTATGCTTTCCTATAGTGTAAATGCCAGCTTTACAGTTAGGAATGTTAGCCCACAAACTGAATGAAAGGAGATAGCTGCAAATTCTCTGCTCAAAATGCTTAGTTCTCAGAAGAAAATCATAAGTGCCATGTTGTTTCATTTAGGTTTAAAACGTTAGCTGCTATACCTTCGGTTATGCTTTCCTATCTAGGAAATGCCTGTTTTAGAGTTAGGAATGTTAGCACAAAAACTGAAGGAAAGGAGATAGCTGCAATAATCTCTACACACAAAGCTTAGTTCTCAGAAGTATATCATATGTTCCATATTTTTTCAGGTAGGTTTAAAGAGTGAGCTGCTATACCCACGGTTATGCTTTCCTTTAGTGTAAATGCTAGGATTAGATATAGGAATGTTAGCACAAAAACTGAAGTAAAGAACATAGCTGAAAAATCTCTGCACACAATGCTCAGTTCTCAGAAGTAAATCATATGTACCATACTTTTTCAGGTAGGTTTAAAGTGTTAGCTGCTATACCCCCGGTTATGCTTTCCTATAGTGTAAATGCTAGGTTTAGAGATAGGAATGTTAGCACAAAACTGAAGGAAAGGAGATAGCCACAAAATTTCGGCACTCAATGCTTAGTTCCCTAAAGTCAAGCACATGTGACATCCTCTTTCAAGTAGGTTTAAAGAGTTAGCTGCTATACCCCCTGTTATGTTTTCCTATATAGTTAATGCTAGTTTTAGAGAAGGGAATGTTTGCATAAAAACGGAAGGAAAAGAGATAGCGGCAAAATCTCTGCACACTAGGCTTACTTCTCAGGAACAAATCATATGTGCCATGTTGTTTCATTTAGGTTTAAAGAGTTAGCTGCTATACCGTCGGTTATGCTTTCCTATATAGGAAAAGGTAGTTTTAGAGATATCAATGTTAGCACAAAAACTGAAGGAAAGGAGATAGTGGCAAAATCTCTGCACACAATGCTTAGTTCCCAGAAGTAAATCATATGTGCCATGTTGTTTCATTTAGGTTTAAAGAGTTAGCGGCGATACCCTCGGTTATGCTTTCCTATATAGGAAATGCTAGTTTTACAGATAGGAATGTTAGCACAAAAACTGAAGGAAAGAAGATAGCTGCAAAATCTCTGCACATAATGCTTAGTTCTCAGAAGTAAATCATATGTACCATGCTTTTTCAGGTAGGGTTAAAGAGTTAGCTGCTATACCCCCTGTTATGCTTTACTCTAGTGTAAATGCCAGCTTTAGAGTTAGGAATGTTAGCCCAAAATTGAAGGAAAGGAGATAGCTGCAAAATCTCTGTCCACAATGTTTAGTTCTCAGAAGTAAATCATATGTGCCATGTTGTTTTATTTAGGTTTAAAACAATAGCTGCTATACCTTCAGTTATGCTTTACTATACAGGAAATGCCACTTTTAGAGATAGGAATGTTACCACAGAAACTGAAGGAAAGGAGATTGCTGCAAAATCTCTGCACACAATGCTTAGTTCTCAGAAGTAAATCATATGTACCATGTTCTTTCATTTAGGTTTAAAAAGTTAGCTGCTATACCTTAGGTTATGCTTTCCTATATAGGAAATGCCAGTTTTACAGATAGGTATCTTACCACAAGAACTGAAGGAAAGGAGATAGCTGCAAAAATCTCTGCACACAAGTCTTAGTTCTCAGAAGGAAATCATATGTTCCATACTTTTTCAGGTAGGTTTAAAGAGTGAGCTGCTATACCCCCGGTTATGCTTTCCTATATTGTAAATGCTAGGTTTAGATATAGTAGTGTTAGCACAAAAACTGAAGTAAAGGACATAGCTGAAAAATCTCTGCACACAATGCTTAGTTCTCAGAAGTAAATCATATGTACCATACTTTCTCAGGTAGGTTTAAAGAGTTAGCTTCTATACCCACGGTTATGCTTTCCTATAGTGTAAATCATATGTGCCATGTTGTTTCATTTTGTTTTAAAGAGTTAGCTGCTATACCTCTGTTACGCTTTTGTATTTAGGAAATGCTAGTTTTAAGAGATATGTATGTTAGCACAAAAACTGAAGGAAAGCAGATAGCTGCAAAATCTCTGCACACAATGCTTAGTTCTCAGAAGTAAATCATATGTACCATGCTTTTTCAGGTATGTTTAAAGAGTTAGCTGCTATACCTCCTGTTATGCTTTCGTATGATGTAAATGCTCGTTTTTGAGATAGGATTGTTAGCACAAAAACTGAAGGAAAGGGGATAGTTGCAAAATCTGTGCACTCAATGATTAATTCCCTAAAGTAAACCACATGTAACATCCTCTTTCAAGTACGGTAAAAGAGTTAGCTGCTATACCCTCAGTTATGCTTTCATATATAGTAAATGCTGGTTTTAGAGATAGGAATGTGAGCACTAAAAATGAAGGAAAGGAGATAGCTGCAAAATCTCTGCACACAATGCTTAGTTCTCAGGAAGATATAATAAGTGCCATGTTGTTTCACTTAGGTTTAAAGAGTTAGATGCTATACCCTCGGTTATGCTTTCCTATATAGGAAATGATAGTTTTAAAGATAGAAATGGTAGCACAAAAAAATTGAAGTAAAGGAGGTAACTGCAAAATCTCTGCACTTAATGCTTAGTTGTCAGTAGGAAATCATATGTGCCATGTTGTTTCATTGAGGTTTAAAGAGTTAGCTGCTATAACTCCGGTTAGGCTTTCCTATAGTGTAAATGCTAGTTTTAGAGATAGGAATGTTAGCACAAAAACTGAAGGAAACGAGATAGCTGGAAAATGTCTGCACACAATGATTAGTTCTCAGAAGTAAATCATATATGCCATGTTGTATCATTTAGGTTTAAATTGTTAGCTGCTATAAGTACGGTTATACTTTCCTATTTTGGAAATGCTAGTTTTAGAGATAGGAATGCCAGCGCCTAAACTGAGGGAAAGAAGATAGCTGCAAAATTTCTGTACAAAATGCTTATTTCTCAGAAGTAAATCATATGAGCCATATTCTTTCATTTAGATTTAAAGTGTTAGCTGCTATACCCTCGGTTACGCTTTCGTATTTAGGAAATACTAGGGTTTTTTTTTTTTTTTTTTTTTTTTTCTGATCAAGTCTTGTTTATTGAGGGTCAATCAGGGGTATTTATAGCCAGGGATGAATGAGTTGGTACATACTGATGACAACACAGGTGTCAGTAAATGATTGATTAACTAGATTTTGATTCTCATGCCACACGCATGTGCAGATGGTTATTTGGCAATGTCAGCGGAAAGACTTTCGTGCTCTTTAGGGAGTGCCCAATTGGAGCCCGGGGGAGTGGTGTAAGAACAGAAACTTAATTGCTTCAGCGAGGGTGGGGAAATGGAAACTTAACCGAGTTAGTATCTAAAAATAGCACTTAGGGAAACGGACTTTGGCCCAGTGGTTAGGGCGTCCGTCTACCATATGGGAGGTCCGCGGTTCAAACCCCGGGCCTCCTTGACCCGTGTGGAGCTGGCCATGTGCAGCGCTGATGTGCGCAAGGAGTGTCGTGCCACGCAAGGGTGTCCCCCGCGTGGGGGAGCCCCACGCGCAAGGAGTGCGCCCGTGAGGAAAAGCCCCCCAGCGTGAAAAGAAAGAGCAGCCTGCCCAGGAATGGCACCGCCCACACTTCCCATGCTGCTGACGACAACAGAAGTGGACAAAGAAACAAGACACAGCAAATAGACACCAAGAACAGACAACCAGGGGAGGGGGGGAAGTTAAATAAATAAATAAATCTTTAAAAAATAAAAAAAATAAAAAAAAATAAAAAATAAAAATAGCACTTAGCAACAAGATGGCCAATACAACACCTGTGCCAGAGGCAGCTTCCCACACACTATGTTGCTGTTTAAAATTGGCCCTCAGTTCTGTTCTAAACTCATAGTTCAGTTTATTTTATTGCCCTCAACCTGTCATAACCAGAAGCAAAACACTGGAACTTTAAATTAAAACTCAACTCCACTTATCTAAAGGTTTGTTTATTCATACTAGTTTGCTGAAGGACTCATACATATATATAAATCAATAAGTTAATCTATGCAGTTTGACAGCAATATTAGAATCCCATGACCCTGTAATTAATTCTTGAAGGAAGTGATGTATATTTTCTGGATAATTTAGAGAAATGTTGACCTTTCCAGCTATTTTTTTAAAAATGAACAGTTCTTCCTTTTAACTAATTTATGGATTAATTCTTCTGAATTCTCTTGTTTCTGAAACTGGTCTTTTTTTTTTTTATTGACTTTGTAATAATATTACATTAAAAATATATATGTGAGGTCCCATTCAACCCCACCCCCCACCCCCCCTCTCCCCCCCCAACAACACTAGTTCCCATCATCATGACACATCCATTGGATTTGGTAAGTACATCTTTGGGCAAGTCTGCACCACAAAGACAATGGTCCACATCATGGCCCATACTCTCCTCCATTCCATCCAGTGAGCCCTGTGAGGATCCACGATGTCCGGTGATCACCCCCGAGGCGCCATCCAGGGCAGCTCCATGTCCCAAATATGCCCCCACCTCTCATCTCTTCCTGCCCTTCCCCATACCCATCGTCCACCATGTCCACTTTTCCCAATCCAATGCCACCTCTTCTATGTGGACATTGGATTGGTTGTGTCCATTGCACCTCTATGTCGAGAGGAGGCTCAGATTCCACATGGATGCTGGCTGCCATCCTCCCATTTTCAGTTGTAATCACTCTAGGCTCCATGGTGTGGTGATTGTCCTTCTTCAACTCCATCTTAGCTGAGTGTGGTAAGTCCAATAGATCAGATTGTAGGTGCTGGAGTCTGTTGAGGCTCAGGACCTGGCTATCACATTATCAGTCCAGAGATTCAAATCCCCTAACTATATCTTAAACCCCAACGTTAACTGCACCTCCAGCAGATTAGTATGAAAGTCTTATGAAGGGAGATCCCATCTGAGTCCAGATTCATCACACATAAACACCATTTCCAGAGAGGGGCCATCTGCCCTGGTAGTAAACCCCATCGGCCATGACCATAACTCTCATGGGTCTCTTTAGCCTTCATAGGAACCAATATCTGGGGGTTGTATCTGCTTTATCTGTCTCTCTGACTCTGCTCAGTTGTGCATGAGGGCAATCCTTCTGCCAGCCTCCAGACTCTTTTTTAGAAACTCGTAGCCATATAAACTCATTTCTCCTTTCCATTTCCCCCTTACTTTAGGTCAAACAGCATTTTAAAGTCATGTTGTTTTATGTAGACATGGATATTCTGTTGATCCGCATTGAACCTTCCATATAAGGTCCTTTTCCAGTTGCATCATCAGTTGGTATTTGATAGTGGTCCCTCGTTGCCAGGGAGGCTCATCCCCGGGTGTCATGTCCCACGCTGGAGGGAAGGCATTGCATTTACATGCTGAGTTTGGCTTCGAGACTGGGCACATTTGAGTAACATGAAGGCTGACAGGAGGAAATTCCCAGGCACAATGTTGCTCTAGGCCTTGTTCTTGTTTTAGGTTTATCAGCTCACAAGCATAGTCATTAGCATCAGGGGCTCACTGTTGAACCCTCACTCCCTCCCGGTCCCCGCCGCTGTACCTGGGAGACTATCGCTGCTCCCCTAGGGACCACGACAGAGCACCACTGGCCAGGAACCCAGTACCCCCCCTGCTGGGTTTTTAATTGTTGCCACTATGAGTATATCCAATCATTACCATGCACCCTGGACATATGTTCTGTACAGCTCCCTGTCAGCCATATATCACCTGTCATTGGTATCCCATACCAGTATCCCTCCATTGCCATTGTTGAAACACTCTGTGATCCAGAACTCCCCGAAATTTGAAGCCCAATAAAATGTCATGGTCCCTTACTAGGGAATGGCATATAGCAATGGGTTTAAAGGATAGCTAAAGAACTTGGATAAAGTTAGATAAAGAACTTAGATAAAGAATGTTGACTTGAAAAAATTCCACATCCTATCCTTTCCCCCCCCCTAATTATTCAGCGTTTCTTCGTAGGAGTCCTAGACCACAGCAATGCATATATATAATATACAGCACTCCCATACATCCACCACAATACCTTTTTCCTTCCACAGCGATACTCTTACACCCTATTCACATCATATTTACTTAAGGTGATGTACAGAGTCTGAGATATTAGCTTTCTAACATGGTAATATCTGTGCTTACATTATGGTGCATACTTTAGGATACACAGTTTTTTACATTTTTAGTTCTCCTATGTTTTACATTATGGTTTACATTATCAGTCTGTCGTCTCCTATATGTTATGGTGTAATATTACATGTTTTATGTCCATCTTTGTGTACTCTCAAGAAACTCCTCCCTTGCCCCCCATTTACTTTGGTTCCACACATTTAACGTCCATTTTCCCTTCCACCTTGGTGCCCACAGTGACAGTCAACCTCCATTTCCTGAGGAGCCACTTCCAGAGATAGATGGAATAGTGTTTAGGGCCTAACTTGCTCATCTGCCCCAATGCCCTGGGAGCCACCCTTTCTCTCGAGGGATAGAGTTCCCTCTATTTGGTGGCATTAGTCCTCCCCAGGATGTGGGTCCACCCCCACTCTCACTACTTGGGATTCTACCCCATGGTGTCACCCACTCTGGCAGAATGAGCATTTAGACATTCCCCAGGAGCCCGTCCTGCATCAGACCCTCCCCTCCGAGCATTCTAAACAGGTAACCCTCTTTATTATATTTTGATATTATTTTCTCAGCATTTTACTCTCCACCACCTCCTAACCCTCTCCTGTGTTCGTATGCTACCCCTCCCTCCCCCCACTTTTGGGCAACATTACCCAACCGTCCCTCCCCAGCCACCCTCAAACCCGTAAAGCCCCAACCAAAGGCAACCCCTTGCCCCCATTTTATCTCTTCTTTGTGTTCATACTTACCACCATCTCGTCTTAAGTTCCACCCCTACAGACATCAGCTCATATCCTTCCTCCACCCTCCGATTTCCTGTAAGCCTATCGTTCAGTCTCTTGCTATCTAGGGCAGCTTGTTTATTTCATATCATTGAGGTCATGTAGTATTTGTCCTTCAATGTCTGGGTTGCTTCACTCAACATAAGGTTCTCAAGATTCATCCATGTTATCACATGTGTTTGTAGTGTGTTTGTTCTTACAGCCGGGTAGTATTCCATTGTGTGAATATACCACATTTTATTGATCCACTCATCTGTTGATGGGCATTTGGGTTGATTCCAACTTTTGGCAATAGTGAACAATGCTGCTATGAACATTGGTGTACATATATCGGTTTGTGTCCTTGTTTTCAGTTCTGCTGGGTATATACCCAGCAGTGGTATTGCTGGGTCATATGGCAAATCTATGGCTAGTTTTTTGAGAAACCGCCATACTGTCCTCCAGAATGGTTGGATCCTTCTGCATTCCCACCAGCAGTGGATGAGTGTTCCCCTTCCTTCACATCCTCTCCAGCACTTGTATTCTTCTGTTTTTTTCATAGCTGCCAATCTTATGGGTGTAAGATGGTATCTCATTGTAGTTTTGATTTGCATTTCCCTGATAGCTAGAGATTTGGAACATTTTTTCATGTGCTTTCTTGCCATTTGTATTTCTTCTTCGGAGAAGTGTCTGTTTGAGTCTTTTTCCCATTTTTTAAAAGGGTTGTTTATCTTTTTATTTTCAAGATATAGGAGTTCTTTATATATGCAAGTTATAAGTTTCTTATCAGATATATGATTGCGAAATATTTTCTCCCACTGTGTGGGCTCCCTTTTTACTTTCTTGACAAACTCCTTTGAGGTGCAGAAGGCTTTAATTTTGAGGAAGTCCCATTTATCTATTAGTTCTTTTGCTGCTCGTGCTTTTGGTGAGATATTCATAAATCCATTTCCTATTACAAGGTCCTGTAGATGTTTCCCTACACTGCTTTCTAAGGTTTTTATGGTCTTGGCTCTTATATTTAGGTCTTTGATCCATCTTGAGTTGATCTTTGTATAAGGTGTGAGATGGTAATCCTCTTTCATTTTTCTACATATGGCTATCCAGTTCTCCAGACACCATTTGTTGAATAGGCCACTGTCTCCCAATTGAGAGGGTTTGGTGGCTTTATCAAATATTATGTGGCTATATATGTGAGGTTCTATATCAGAGCTTTCAATTCGATTCCATTGGTCTATGTGTCTTTTCTTATGCCAATACCATGCTGTTTTCACCACCATAGCTTTATAGTATGTTTTGAAGTCAGGTAGTGTGATTCCTCCAATTTCGTTTTTCTTTTTCAGTATGTCTTTGGCTATTCGGGGTCTCTTTCCTTTCCAAATAAATTTCATAGTTAGTTTTTCTAGTTCCTTAAAGAAGGCTGCGTTGATTTTTATTGGGATTGCATTGAATGTGTAGGTCAATTTTGGTAGGATAGACATCTTAATAATGTTCAGTCTTCCTATCCATGAACAAGGAATAGTCTTCCATTTATTTAGTTCTTCTTTGATTTCCTTGAACAATCTTGTATAATTCTCGTTGTATAAGTTCTTTACCTCTTTAGTTAAATTTATTCCTAAGTATTTGATTTTTTATTTACTATTGTGAATGGTATTTGTTTCTTGATTTCCTCCTGATCTTGCTCATTATTGGTGTACCAAAATGCTACTGATTTTTGCGCATTGATCTTATAACCTGTGACTTTACTAAACTCATTTATGTGTTCTAGAATCTTCGTTGTAGATCTCTCAGGGTTTTCTATGTATAGGATCATGTCATCTGCAAATAATGAAATTTTGACTTCTTCCTTTCCAATTTGAATGCCTTTTATTTCTGGTTCTTGCCTCAGTGCTCGTGCAAGTACTTCTAAGGCAATGTTAAATAGGAGCAGAGACAGTGGGCATCCTTGTCTTGTTCCTGAGTTTAGAGGGAAGGAGTCTAGGATTTCTCCATTGTAAACAATATTGGCTTTAGGTTTTTCATATATACTCTTTATCATGTTCAAAAAATTCCCTTGTATTCCAATCTTTTGGAGTGTTTTTATCAAGAAAGGGTGCTGTATTTTGTCAAATGCTTTTTCTGCATCAATAGATATAATCATGTGATTTTTTTCCTTCAATCTGTTTATATGGTGTATTACGTTGATTGATTTTCTTATGTTGAACCATCCTTGCATACCTGGGATGAATCCCACTTGGTCGTGGTGTATAATACGTGTAATGTATTGTTGAATACGATTAGCAAGTATTTTGTTAAGTATTTTTGCGTCTAGGTTCATCAGAGAAATTGGTCTGTAATTTTCCTTTCTTGTGATATCTTTGTTTGGCTTTGGTACTGGGTAATGTTGGCATCATAGAAGGAGTTGGGTAATGTTCTTTCCATTTCGATGTTTTGGAATAGTTTCAGCAGGATTGGTGTCAGTTCTTTCTGGAATGTTTTGTAGAATTCACCTGTGAAGCCATCTGGCCCTGGGCTCTTCTTAGTTGGGAGATTTTTGATAACTGATTCTATCTCTCTGCTTGTGATTGGTTTGTTAAGATCATCAATTTCTTCTTTTGTCAATATGGGCTGCTTATGTGTTTCTAGGAATTTGTCCATTTCCTCTATATTGTCATTTTTGTTGGAATATAGTTTTTCAAAATATCCTCTTATGATAGTCTTTATTTCTGTTGGGTCAGTGGTGATATCGCCTTTCTCATTTCTTATTTTGTGTATTTGCATCTTCTCTCTTTTTTTCTTTGTTAGTGTTGCTAAAGGTTTGTCAATTTTGTTAATCTTCTCAAAAAACCAGCTCTTGGTCTTGTTTATCTGTTCAAGTGCTTTCTTATTTTCTATTTCATTTAGTTCTGCTCTTATCTTTGTTATTTCCTTCCTTCTTCTTCCTGTTGGGTTACTTTGTTGTTGTTTTTCTAATTCCTTCAAATGTGCAGCTAGTTCTTCGATTTTTGCTCTTTCTTCTTTTTTGATGTATGAATTTATGGCTATAAACTTCCCTCTCAGTACTGCTTTTGCTGCATCCCATAAATTTTGGTATGTTGTGTTATCATTATCATTTGTTTCAAGGTAGTCATTGATTTCTTTTGAGATTTCCTCTTTGACCCACTGTTTTTCTAAGAGTGTGCTGTTTAATTTCCAAATCGTGGTGTGAAATCTGGGCTTCTGTCCCTTGCAAATCTCCAGCTTGACTCCACTGTGGTCAGAGATAATGTTTTGTATGATTTCAATCTTTCTGAATTCGTTCAGCCTTTCTTTGTGGCCTAGCATATGATCTATCTTGGAGAATGATCCATGTGCGCTTGAGAAAAATGTATATCCTGCTGTGTTTGGGTGTAGCGATCTATATATGTCTATTAGATCGAGCTGCTCTAATATACTATTCAGATGTTTTGTTTCTTTGGTGATTCTCTTTTGAGATGTTCTGTCCAGAGTTGATAGTGGTGTATTAAAATCCCCCACTATAATTGTAGATGTATCTATTCTTTCACTTAGTTTTTCCAGCGTTTGCCTGACGTATTTAGAGGCACCCTTGTTAGGGGCATAGATATTTATGATTGTTCGATCTTCTTGACAGATTTTCCCTTTCACTAAAATGTAGTATCCTTCTTTGTCTCTCACAATTGTTTCACATTTAAAGTCTATTTTGTCTGATATTAATATAGCTACTCCTGCCTTTTTTTGGTTATTGTTAGCTTGTATGATTGTTTTCCAGCCATTCACTTTCAATCTCCATGCATCTCTGGGTCTAAGATGTGTCTCTTGTTGACAGCATATGGATGGGTTATATTTCCTTATCCAATGTCCCAGTCTGAATCTTTTGATAGGTGAGTTTAATCCTTTGACATTCAGTGTTATTACTATCAAGGAATTATTTGTGTTAGCCATATTTTGATTGGATTTGTGTTTGTCATATTTTCTTTGTATATTTTTTTGGTCTTTTTTGTTGTTGTTGTTGGTCTTATACTCTCCTCCAACTTTGCCTTTCCTGTTTTTTCCTTTCTTCCTGCAGAACTCCCTTTAGAATTTCTTGAAGGGGAGGTTTCTTGTTGGTATACTCTTTCAGTTTCTGTTTGTCTGTGAATATTTTGAACTCTCCATCATGTTTGAATGCTAGTTTAGCTGGATAGAGTATTCTTGGTTGGAAGTGTTTTTCCTTTAGTACCTTGACTATATCATACCACTGTCTTCTTGCCTCCATGGTTTCAGAAGAGAAATCAGCACTTAATCTAATTGAGCTTCCCTTGTATGTGATGGTTTTCTTTTCTCTTGCTGCTTTTAGGATTTTCTCTTTGTCTTGAGCCTTGGATAATTTGATAAGTATATGTCTTGGGGTGGGCCTGTTGGGGTTTATGACTTGTGGAGTGCGCTGTGCTTCTTGGATATGTACATCTGTCTCTTTCAGTAGATTTGGGAAGTTTTCAGCCATTATTTCCTGCAACACTCCTTCTGACCCCTTTCCCTTCTCTTCACCTTCTGGAATGCCTATAATACGTATGTTTGAGCGTTTTGCATTGTCATTCAGGTCCCTAAATCCTAATTGGGTTTTTTCTATCTTCTTATTGACCCCTTCTACTATCTGTTTGATTTCTGAGGTACTGTCTTCCACATCACTAATTCTCTGCTCTGTCTCTTCTAGTCTGCTGATATTTGCTGCAAGTGTATTTTTGATTTCTTGAACTGTGGTGTTCATTCCCATCATATCTGTTATGTTTTTGCGTATGTCTGCAATTTCCCCTCCAAGTGATGTCTTCATGTTGTTAACCTCTTTCATTACTGCATCAAATTTGTCGGTGATGAATGTTCTGAGTTCTTTCATTGCTTGTGCCAAGTTTTGCTCCCCTTCGTGCTTATTGGTTTGTTGATTGGATTCAGTCATGTTTTCCTGATTATTGGTTTGGTTTGTAGATTTTTGTTGCTTTCTGGTCATCTCTTTATTTTGACAAATTTAATCAGTTCCTTAGCTTCTTTGTCTGCTTTTGGAGGTTAATTAGTTGTTATTTTTGTATAGGTGTTATATCTTCTCTTTGTCACTTTTTTCTTCTTACTCAAGTTACTTGTTGTTGGTTAAGTTCACTTTAGAAGAAAGTATTAGTGTTGGGAAAAGGCAATTTTGTCAGCAAGGGTAAAGTGTAAAGTGGTATTGGTAATGTATGTTAACAAAGCAAGAATATGAGATCTGGGAGGATGGAGGTTAGATTCATGTAGATTGTATAGAGTTATAGCTGTAGTTAGAGTATCTTTTATGAAGTAGATGACTGAATATAGGCAGAATATGGTATGAACTACAAAGCAATTGTTTTCATGAGAGAAGGAAAAAGAAAAGAAAGGTAATAGTTTCAAGAGTGGATAACAGACAGAAAACAGAACAAAGGTATTAGAAATTAAGAGTTAGACACTTTGTGGATCACAGAACGGGAGGTGGGGGGTGGAATATAGGAGAGACAGTAGATGATAGTGGTTATCAAGATGCAGGGGAAGAGGGATAGTGTAGGTAGCCTAAATCAGTTCACACAGAAATGAGGCAGTGGAGGATGGGAAAACCCAGCAAATGTGAGGTGTTCCCTGTAGCACGTATTGTGTACTTGAATTAAAATAAAATAAGTGGAAAATGAGGGACAAGAGGGAAAGAGAGAACCGAAAAAAAAAAACACTAATTATAACAAAGAAAAAAAGAAAGACAAGAAGAAAGGAAGAAAGAAAAAGAGGATAGGCAAGCGGTGGGGAACAGATGGGGGGAGAGAGATACAGGTATACACGTGTCACAATTGCAACACTATCTAAAACAACAACCAAAAAAACCCCTAAATATCTGTATTAAAAAAAAAAGGACTTTGGGGGAGACGCTAGGAGAAAAGACTGGGGGATAATGCAATATTAGCAATCAGGGCGTCAAAAAGAGTAAAAAATAAGATAAAGTGAAAATAAAAACAAAACAATATGAACCATTAAAGATAAAATGCAAACGTTGAGGTCCAGGGCACTCAAGGACCCCAGGTAGACCCCAGAGCGTGATGGATTCAGGGGTGGAAAGTCTGAGACACTGAAGACTCAAGAGGTGTGAGTCTGGGGTGTGGACCGCCAGAGTTCAGGGGACCCAGACCTGGCAAGCTCAAATCTGGTCCACAGAAAGCTTAGGAGCCCCGCAGTGCAACACAGCCCTCAGGGATCCCCGTAGCTGGGTGCCAGCCCTGTGGGGGAAGCCAGATCCGCGAATTTTATATTGAATTTCTGATCCCTGAAATTCACCTAACTCCTCAGGGTATCAGCCTTTGGACAGCTCCCTCCCTGTGCTCCCTCGCAACGGCCACTTGAGGGCGCCTCTACACCACGGCCAGTTCAATGACCCAGATCCCAAGCCCCGCCGGGTGGGGTGGGCTTCAGCTGGAAACGCCAAAAACAGACTCTAAGATCCGAAATCCCAAACTTCGCAAAATATCCTCCAATCAGCTTCCAGATGTGTCCTCCTCCCTCACTGCACCCTACAACAGTCTCCCAATTGTGTCCCCTTATTGTCCAAAATCCAATTCCGTTGCAGATCGACAGCCGGACCTGTGGGGATGGGGCTCCAGGCGGAAGCACTGCCCCCCCTGTCCGGCGACCAAAAACGTCCCCCGCTTCACAAGAAAACACCGTCTGTCTCCCCAAATCAATCTGCAAAGGAGTCTTGTCCCAACAATCCCTCACCAGCCAGCCCAGTATCCGCGAATTTCTCAGCACCGCAAAGCCTCTAGTAAAAGGAAAAAAAAAAATCAAAAACCCTGGCTGCCGCGGCTCCGGAGCTTCAGGAGCACCCGCTACCGCGGCTCCGCCCACCCAAGGAGGGAACTTCCCGAGCCCAGCTGGGACCTCCGTTTATATATTATAGATGTATCCTCTCTGTTACCTTCCCACCGAATTGACGTCCAGACACCTTCCAACCAGCAAAAATCCCCGAAACAGCGCGGTCTCAAAGAGCCTTCAACGCTGCCCAGCCGCCCCCTGCAGAGACACTACCAGGCAAGCTCACGCAGCCACCATCTTGCCGAAAAATGGAAATACTAGTTTTAAGAGATAGGAATGTTAGCACAAAAACTGAAGGAAAGGAGGTAGCTGCAAAATCTCTGCACACAATGCTTAGTTCTCAGAAGTAAATCATACATTCCATACTTGTACACATAGGTTTAAAGAGTGTGCTGCTATAACCCCGGTTATGCTTTCCTATATTGTAAATGCTAGGTTTTGAGATAGGCATGTTAGCAGAAAAACTGAAGGAAAGGAGATAGCTGCAAAATCTCTGCACAATATGCTTAGTTCTCACAAGTAAATCATATGTGCCATGTTCTTTCATTTAGTTTTAAAGAGTTGGACGCTATACCCACGGTTATGCTTTCCTATATATTAAATTCTGGTTTTGGAGATAGGAATGTTAGCACAAAAACTGAAGGAAAGGAAATAGCTGCAAAATCTCTGCACACAGTGCTTTGTTCTCAGAAGTAAATCATATCTGCGATGTTCTTTCATTTAGGTTTAAAGAGTTAGCTTCTATACCCTCGGTTTTGCTTTCGTATATAGTAAATGCTAGTTTTAGAGATATGAATGTTTTCACAAAAACTGAAAAACGGAGATAGCTGCAAAATGTCTTCACACAATGCTTACTTCTCAGAAGTAAATCATATGTGCCATGTTGTTTCATTTAGGTTTAAAGAGTTAGCTGCTACACCCTCGGTTATGCGTTCCTATAGAGTAAATGCTAGTTTTAGGGATAACAATGTTAGCACAAAAACTGAAGGAAAGGAGATACCTGCAAAATACCTGCACTCAATTCTTAGTTCTCAGAAGTAAATCATATGTGCCATGTTGTTTCATTTAGGTTAAAAATTTAGCTGCTATACCCTCGGTTATGCTTTCCTATATAGGAAATGTAACACAAAAAGTGAATGAAAGGAAATAGGTGCAAAATCTCTTCACACAATGCTTAGGTCTCAGAAGTAAATCATATGTGCCAAGTTGTTTCATTTAGTTTTAAAGAGTTAGCTGCTATACCCCGTTTATGCTTTCCTATAGTGTAAAAGATAGTTTTCGAGATAGGCCTATTAGCAGAAAAACTGAAGGTAAAGAGATAGCCACAAAATCTCTTCGCTCAATGCTTAGTTCTCTAAAGTAAAGCACATGTGACATCCTCTTTCAAATAGGTTTAAAGAGTTAGCTGCTATTCCCTTGGTTATGCTTTCCTATATAGTAAGAACTAGTTTTAGAGTTACGAATCTTATCACAAAAGCTGAAGGAAAAGAGATAGCTGCAAAATGTCTGCACACAATGCTTAGATCTCAGAAGTAAATCATATGAGCAATGTTGTTTCATTTAGGTAAAGAGTTAGCTGCTATACCACCGATTATGCTTTCCTATACTGTAAATGCTAATTTGAGAGTTAGGAATATTAGCACAAAAAATGAAGGAATGGAGATAGCCACAAAATCTCAGCACTCAATGCTTAGTTCCATAAAGTAAAGCACATGTGACATCCTCTTTCAAGTAGGTTTAAAGAGTTAGCTGCTATACCTTCGGTTACGCTTTCCTATATAGTAAATGCTGGTTTTACAATTAGGAAAGGTAGAAGAAAAACTGAAGTAAAAGGAGATAGCTGCAAAAGGTCTGAACACAATGCTTAGTTCTCTGAATTAAATCATATGTGCCATGTTGTTTCATTTAGGTTTAAAGAGTTAGCTTCTGTACCCTCTGTTATTCTTTCCTATATAGTAAATGCTAGTTTTAGAGATAGGAATGTTAGCACAAAAACTGAAGGAAAGGATATACCTGCAAAATCTCTGAACACAGTGCTTAGTTCTCAGAAGTAAATCCTATGTGCCATGTTGTTTCATGTAGGTTTAATGAGTTTCCTGCTAAACCCTCGGTTATGCTTTCGTATGTAATAAATGCTAGATTTAGTGATATGAATGTTTCCACAAAAACTGAAGGAAAAGATATAGCTGCAAAATCTGTGCACTCAATCCTTATTTCTCAGAAGTAAATCACATGTGCCGTTTTGTGTCATTTAGATTAAAAGAGTTACTTGATATGCCCTCGCTTATGCTTTCCTGTATAGTAAATGCTATTTTTAGAGATAGTAATGTTAGCACAAACTGAAGGAAAGGAGATAACTGCAAAATCTCTGCACACAATGCTTAGTTCTCAGAAGTAGATCATATGTGCCATGTTTTTTCATTTAGGTTTAAAGAGTTAGCTGCTATACCTCAGTTTTGCTTTCGTATATAGTAAATGCTAGTTTTATAGATAGGAATGTTAGCACAAAAACTGAAGGAAAGGAGATAGCTGAAAAATCTCTGAACACAGTGCTTAGTTCTCAGTAGTAGATCTCATGGGCCATGTTGTTTCATTTAGGTTTAAAGTGTTAGCTGCTATATCCTCGGTTATTCTTTCGTATATCATAAATTTTAGTTTTATAGATAGGAATGTTAGCATAAAAACTGAAGGAAAGGAGATAGCTGAAAAATCTCTGCACTCAATGCTTAGTTCTCAGAAGAAAATCGTATGCACCCTGCTTTTTCAGTTATGTTTAAAGCGTTAACTGCTATAACCCTCTTATGCTTTCCTATAGTGTAAAGGCAAGTTTTAGAGTTAGGAATGTTAGCACAAAAACTGAAGGAAAGGAGATAGCTGCAAAAAATCTGCACACAATGCTTTGTTCTCAGAAGTAAATCATATGAAACATGCTTTTTCAGGTAGGTTGAAAGAGTTAGCTGCCATACCCCGGTTATGATTTCCTATATTGTAAATGCTAATTTTAGAAATAGGAATGTTAGCACAAAAACTGAGGGAAATCAGATAGCTGCAAAATATCTGCACACAATGCTTAGTTCTCAGAAGATAATCATATGTGTGATGTTGTTTCATTTAGGTTTAAAGAGTTAGCTGCTATACACTCAGTTATGCTTTCGTACATAGGAAGTGGTAGTTTTAGAGATAGGAATGTTAGCACAAAATCTGAAGGAAAGGAGATAGCTGCAAAATCTCTGCACACAATGCTTAGTTCTCAGAAGGAAATCATATGTGCCATGTTGTTTCATTTAGGTTTAAAGAGTTAGCTGCTACACTTTCGGTAATACTTTCCTATATAGGAAATGCTAGTTTCAGAGATAGGAATGTTAGTATAAAAACTGAAGGAAAGAAGATAGCTGCAAAATCTCTGCACACAATGCTTAGGTCTCAAAAGTAAATCATATGTACCATTCTTTTTCAGGTAGGTTAAAGAGTTAGCTGCTATACCCCCGATTATGCTTTCCTATAGTGTAAAGGCTAGTTTTAGAGATAGGAATGGTAGCACAAAAACTGAAGGAAAAGAGATAGGTGTAAAATCTCTGCACAGAATGCTTATTTTTCAGAAGTAAATCATATGTGCCATGTTGTTTCACTTAGGTTTAAAGAGTTAGCTGCTATACCCTCGCTTATGCTTTCCTATGTAGGAAATGCTGGTTTTAGAGATAGGAATGTTAGCACAAAAACTGAAGGAAAGGAGAAACCTGCAAAATCTCTGCACACAATGCTTAGTTCTCAGAAGAAAATCATATATGCCATGTTATTTCATTTAGGTTTAAAGAGTTAGCTGCTATACCCTCGGTTATGCTTTCCTATATAATAAATGCTACATTTAGAGATAGGAATTTTGGCACAAAAACTGAAGGAAAGGAGATAGCTGCAAAATCTCTGCACACAATGCTTAGGTCTCAGAAGTAAATCATAAGTGCCATGTTGTTTCATTTAGGTTTAAAGAGTTCGCTGCTATACCCTCGGTTATGCTTTCCTATATCGGATAAGCTTAATGAGATAGGAATGTTAGCACAAAAACTGAAAGAAAGGAGATAGCTGCAAAATCTCTGCAAACAATGCTTAGTTCTCAGAGGGAAATCATATGTGCCATTTTGCTTCATTTGGTTTAAAGAGTTAGCTACTGTACTCCTGGTTATGCTTTTCTATTGTGTAAATGCTAGTTTTAGAGATAGGAAAGTTAACACAAAACCTGAAGGAAAGGAGATAGCTGCAAAATCTCTGCACTCAATGCGTAGTTCTCAGAAGTAAATCATATGTGCAATGTTGTTTCTTTTACTTTTAAAGAGTTAGCTGATATAACTTCGGTATGCTTTCCTATATGGGAAATGCTAGTTTTAGAGATTGGAATGGTAGCTCAAAAACTAAGGGAAAGGAGATAGCTGCAAAATCTCTGCACACAATGCTTAATTCGCAGAAGTAAATCATATTTGCCATGTTTTTTCATTTAGATTTTAAGAGTTAGCTGCTATACCCTCGGTTACGCTTTTCTATATAGGAAAAGCTAGTTTTAGAGACAGGACTGTTAGCACAAAAACTGAAGGAATGGAGATATTTGCAAAATCTCTGCACACAATTTTTATTTCTCAGAGGTAAATCATATGTACCATGCTTTTCCAGGTAAGTTTATAGAATTATCTGCTCTACCCACTATTATGCTTTCCTACAGTGTAAATGCTAGTTTTACAGATAGGAATATAAGCAAAAAAACTGAAGGAAAGGAGATAGCTACAAAATCTCTGCACTCAATGCTTAATTCCCTAAAGTAAAGCAGATTTGACATCCTCTTTCAAGTAGGTTTAAAGAGTTATCAACTATACCCTCGATTATCCTTTCCTATAAATTAAATGATTGTTTGAGAGATAGGAATGTTAGTACAAAAATTGAAAGAAAGGTTATAGCTGCAAAATCTCTGCATACAATGCTTAGTTCTCAGAAGTATATCATATGTGCCATGTTTTTTCACTTAGGTTTAAAGAGTTAACTGCTATACCCTCAGTTATGCTTTCGTATATAGTAAATGCTAGTTTTAGAGATAGGACTGTTAGCACTAAAAATGAAGAAAAGGAGATACCTGCAAAATCTGTGCACACAATGCTTAATTCTCATAAGTAAATCATTTGAACCATGCTTTTTCAGGTAGGTTTAAAGAGTTAGCTGCTATACCCCCTGTTAAGCTTTCCTATAGTGTAAATGCTAGTTTTATAGATAGGAATGTAAGCAAAAATACTGAAGGAAAGGAGAGAGCTATAAAATCTCTGCACTCAATGCTTAATGCTCTTTCTCGAGAGAAAGGGTGGCCCCCAGGGCATTGGGGCAGTTGAGCAGGTTAGGCCCTGAACACTATTCCATCTATCTCTGGAAGTGGCTCCTCAGGAAACGGAGGTTGGCTGTCACTGTGGGCACCAAGGTGGAAGGGAAAATGGACGCTAAATGTGTGGAACCAAAGTAAATGGGGGGCAAGAGAGGAGTTTCTTGAGAGTACACAAGGATGGATATAAAACATGTAATATTACACCATAACATATAGGAGATGATAGACTGATAATGTAAACCATAATGTAAAACATAGGATAACTAAAAATGTAAAGAACTGTGTATCCTAAAGTATGCACCATAATGTAAGCACAGATATTACCTTGTTAGAAAGCTAATGTCTCAGACTCTTTACATCACTTTAAGTAAATATGATGTTAATAGGGTGTAAGAGTATCGCTGTGGAAGGGAAAAGGTTTTGTGATGGATGTATGGGAGTGCTGTATATTGTATATATGCATTGCTGTGGTCTAGGACTCCTATGAAGAAATGCTGAATAATTAGGGGGGGGGGGAAAAAGGATAGGATGTGGAAATTTTTTCAAGTCAACATTCTTTATCTAAGTTCTTTATTTAACTTTATCCAAGTTCTTTATCTATCCTTTAAACCCATCGCTATATGCCATTCCCTAGTAAGGGACCATGACATTATATTGGGCCTCAAATTTCGGGGAGTTCTGGATCACAGAGTGTTTCAACAATGGCAAAGGAGGAATACTGGTATGGGATACCAATGACAGGTGATATATGGCTGACAGGGAGCTATACAGAACATATGTCCAGGGTGCATGGTAATGATTGGATATACTCATGGTGGCAACAATTGGAAACCACAGCAGGGGGGGTACTGGGTTCCTGGCCAGTGGTGCTCTGTCGTGGTCCCTAGGGGAGCAGCGACAGTCTCCCAGGTACAGCGGCGGGGACCGGGAGGGAGTGAGGGTTCAACGGTGAGCCCCTGATGCTAATGACTATGCTTGTGAGCTGATAAACCTAAAATAAGAACAAGGCCTAGAGCAACATTGTGCCTGGGAATTTCCTCCTGTCAGCCTTCATGTTACTCAAATGTGGCCAGTCTCGAAGCCAAACTCAGCATGTAAATGCAATGCCTTCCCTCCAGCGTGGGACATGACACCCGGGGATGAGCCTCCCTGGCACCGAGGGACCACTATCAACTACCAACTGATGATGCAACTGGAAAAGGACCTTATACAGAAGGTTCAATGTGGATCAGCAGAATATCCATGTCTACATAAAATACCATGACTTTAAAATGCTGTTTGACCTAAAGTAAGGGGGAAATGGAAAGGAGAAATGAGTTTATATGGCTACGAGTTTCTAAAAAAGAGTCTGGAGGCTGGCAGAAGGATTGCCCTCATGCACAACTGAGCAGAGTCAGAGAGACAGATAAAGCAGATACAACCCCCAGATAATGGTTACTTTGAAGGCTAAAGAGACCCATGAGAGTTATGGTCATGGCCGATGGGGTTAACTATCAGGGCAGATGGCCCCTCTTTGGAAATGGTGTGTATGTGTGATGAATCTGGACTCAGATGGGATCTCCCTTCATAAGTCTTTCATGCTAATGTGCCGGAGGTGCAGTTAATGTTGGGGTTTAAGATATATTTAGGGGATTTGAATCTCTGGACCGACAATGTGATAGCCAGGTCCTGAGCCTCAACAGACTCCAGCACCTACAATCTGATCTATTGGACTTACCACACTCAGCTAAGATGGAGTTGAAGAAGGACAATCACCACACCGTGGAGCCTAGAGTGATTACAACTGAAAATGGGAGGACTGCATCCAGCATCCATGTGGAATCTGAGCCTCCTCTTGACATAGAGGTGCAATGGACACAACCAATCCAATGTCCACATAGAAGAGGTGGCATGGAATTGGGAAAAGTGGACATGGTGGACGATGGGTATGGGGAAGGGCAGGAGGAGATGAGAGATGGAGGCATCTTTGGGACATGGAGCTGCCCTGGATGGTGCCTCAGAGGTAATCACTGGACATTGTAAATCCTCATAGGGCCCACTGGATGGAATGGAGGAGAGTGGGGGCCATGATGTGGACCATTGCTATAAGGTGCAGAGGTGCCCAAAGATGTACTTACCAAATCCAATGGATGTGTCATGATGATGGAAACGAGTGTTGTTGGGGGGGGAGAGGGGGGGTGGGGGGGGGTGGGGATGAATGGGACCTCACATATATATTTTTAATGTAACATTATTACAAAGTCAATAAAAAAAATTAATTAAAAAAAAAAATGCTTAATGCCCTAAAGTAAAGCATATGTGACATCGTCTTTCAAGTAGGTTTAAAGAGTTAGCTGTTATACCCTCAGTTATGCTTTCGTATATAGTAAATGCAAGTTTTAGGGATAGGAATGTTAGCACTAAAAATGAAGGAAAGGGTGTGGAGACAAGATTGTCACTGAGTGAACTTGCCTTTGTGGTCTGTCCCGGGAAGAGACGGCTGGGCGCGGTGGCAGGTTCTCCAAGGCGAGGCTTTTTCAGGATTTTTGCAGGGCAGAAGTGCCAGGACATCGATAGGTTGTAAAGGTAAGGAAGAGGATTGGTCTAGTAGATATATTTTGGGTTCTATTGCCCGCAGGTGAGACCCGCGCACGGGCTCCTCCCTGTTGGGGGTGGGGGGAACCACCGTCCTGTCCTGGGGTTCCGCTTTTGGATGGCTCTGAAGGGCTAAGGAGTTCACGATCTCTGGGTAAGCTCTTGACAGATTGATGTGACAGATCGCCTTTGTGGATCGATTTGGGAAGATAGACGGTGTTTTGTTGTGAAGCGCGAGAAACTTTTGAGTGAGATTATAAACAATAGCGCTTCCGCCTGAAGCCCCACCCCCAAAAGTCCAGCAACCGTTCTCCAACCCAAATAGGCTGTAGGCAATAAAGAGAAGTAATTGGAAAATTGTTCTAGGCTGTGGCAAGGGGGGGGGACACGTCTGGAAGCCGATTAGTGAATATTCTGCGAAGCTTGAGAATTCCGGTTTTCGAATATGTTTTCGGCGTCACAGGCCGGGCTTTGGATCTGTACTAGTAAAGTGGCTGCGGTGTAGAGGCGCCCTCTAGTGGTAGTGGTTTGGAATCACAGGACGGGAGCTGTCCAAAAGCTGAAGTGAAAAATAACGTACTAATGAGTCCAGCAAAGTAAGTGAATTGCAGGGTTCAGTCACAATATAGAGTTTGCGGATCTGACTTCCCCCATAGGGTTGGCACCCAGCCGTGGGGATCCCTGAGGGCTGTGTTACACTGCGGGGCTCCCAGGCTTCCTGTTGACCAGATTGGAGGCTGCCAGGTCTGAATTCCCTAAATTCTGTTGTCTCACACTACAGAGACTCACACCTCTTGAGTCCTCAATATCTCAGACTTTCCATCCCTGAATCCATCACGCACTGAGGTCCATCTGAGGTCCTTAAATGCCCTAGCCTTCAACGTTGGTGTTTTTTCTTTATCGTTTCATTTTGTTTTGTTTTTATTTCATTTTGACTTATTCTTTACTTTTTCCAATTTCCTGATTGCTAACACCACATTATCCCCTAGTTTTCTCTCACAGCGTATCCCCCAAAGTCTTTTTTTACTCAGTTATTTAATTTTGTGTGTGTATGTGTTAGGTGCTGTGTAGTGGGTGTTTTAATTCTGGTTTGTGTATATCTGTTTCATTTTTTTTTTCTTTCCCCTACCTGTTCCCCACCCCTTGCCCACCCTCTTTTCCTTTCTTCCTCTCGTCCCTTCCTCCCCCCCTTTTTTTCTCCCTTTTTTTCTGTTGTCTCTCTCCCTCTTGTCCCTCATATTCTACTTAGTTTATTTTAACTCAATTATACAATAGGTGCGGCAGGAAACACCTCATATTCGCTGGGTTTTCTCATCCTTCACTGCCTCATTTTTGTGTGAACTGATTTAGGCTACCTACACTATCCTCTTTCCCCTACATCTTGATATCCATCACCATCTACTGGCTCTCCTATATTCCACCTCCCACCTCCCTTTCTTCGATCCACGAAGGGTCTAAGTCTTAATTTCTAATACCTATGTTTTGTTTTCCATCTGTTATCCACTCTTGAAACTATTACCTTTCTTTTCTCTTTCCCTCTCTCACGAAATCAATAGCTTTTTAGCTCATACCATATTCCTCCCATATTCAATCATCTACCTCATAATAGGTACTCTACCTACTGCTATAACTCTACACAATTTACATGAATCTAACCTCCATCCTCCCAGATCTCATATTCTTGCTTTGTTAACATATATCACCAATACTACTTTACGCTTTTCCCTTGCTTACACAATTGCCTTTCCCCAACACTAATACTTTCCTTTAAAGTGAACTTAACCAACAACAAGAAACTAGAATAAGAAGAAAAAAGTGACAGAGAGATTTTAACACCTATGCAAAAATAACAGCTAATTAACCTCCAAGAGCAGACAAAGAAGGTAAGGAACTGATTAAATCCATCAAGATAAAGAGATGACCAGAAAGCAACAAAAAGCTACAAACCAAACCAGTAATCAGGAAAACATGGCTGAATCCAATCAACAAACCAATAATCACGAAGGGGAGCAAAACTTGGCATGAGCAATGAAAGATCTCAGAACATTTATCACCGACAAATTTGACAAAGTAATGAAAGAGGTTAACAACATGAAGACATCACTTGGAGGGGAAATTGCAGACATACGCAAAAACATAACAGATATGATGGGAATGAACACCACAGTTCAAGAAATCAAAAATACACTTGCAGCAAATATCAGCAGACTAGAAGAGACAGAGCAGAGAATTAGTGATGTGGAAGACAGTACATCAGAAATCAAACAGATAGTAGAAGGGGTCAATAAGAAGATAGAAAAAATCCAATTAGGACTTAGGGACCTGAATGACAATGCAAAACGCTCAAACATACGTATTATAGGCATTCCAGAAGGTGAAGAGAAGGGAAAGGTGTCAGAAAGAGTGTTGCAGGAAATAATGGCTGAAAATTTCCCAAATCTACTGAAAGAGACAGATGTACATATCCAAGAAGCACAGCACACTCCACTAGTCATAAACCCCAACAGGCCCACCGCAAGACATATACTTGTCAAATTATGCAATGCTAAAGACAAAGAGAAAATCCTAAAAGCAGCAAGAGAAAAGAAAACCATCACATACAAGGGAAGCTCAATTAGATTAAGTGCTGATTTCTCGTCTGAAACCATGGAGGCAAGAAGGCAGTGGTATGATATAGTCAAGGTACTAAAGGAAAAAAATTTCCAAGCAAGAATACTCTATCCAGCTAAACTAGCATTCAAACATGATGGAGAGTTCAAAATATTCGCAGATAAACAGAAACTGAAAGAGTATAGCAACAAGAAACCTCCCCTTCAAGAAATTCTAAAGGGAGTTCGGCAGGAAGAAAGGAAAAAACAGGAAAGGCAGAGTTGGAGGAGAGTATAAGACCAACAACAACAACAAAAAAAGACAAAAAAATATATACAAACAAAATATGACAAAGACAAATCCAATCAAAATATGGCTAACACAAAGAATTCCTTGATAGTAATAACACTGAATGTCAACGGATTAAACTCACCTATCAAAAGATTCAGACTGGGACATTGGATAAGGAAATATGACCCATCCGTATGCTGTCTACAAGAGACACATCTTAGACCCAGAGACGCATGGAGATTGAAAGTGAATGGCTGGAAAACAATCATACAAGCTAACAATAACCAAAAAAAGGCAGGAGTAGCTATATTAATATCAGACAAAATAGACTTTAAATGTGAAACAATTGTGAGAGACAAAGAAGGATACTACATTTTAGTGAAAGGGAAAATCTGTCAAGAAGATTGAGCAATCATAAATATTTATGCCCCTAACAAGGGTGCCTCTAAATACGTCAGGCAAACACTGGAAAAACTAAGTGAAAGAATAGATACATCTACAATTATAGTGGGGGATTTTAATACACCACTATCAACTCTGGACAGAACATCTCAAAAGAGAATCACCAAAGAAACAAAACATCTGAATAGTATATTAGAGGAGCTGGATCTAATAGACATATATAGATCGCTACACCCAAACACAGCAGGATATACATTTTTCTCAAGCGCACATGGATCATTCTCCAAGATAGATCATATGCTAGGCCACAAAGAAAGGCTGAACGAATTCAGAAAGATTGAAATCATACAAAACATTATCTCTGACCACAGTGGAGTCAAGCTAGAGATTTGCAAGGGACAGAAGCCCAGATTCCACACCACGATTTGGAAATTAAACAGCACACTCTTAGAAAAACAGTGGGTCAAAGAGGAAATCTCAAAAGAAATCAATGACGACCTTGAAACAAATGATAATGGTAACACAACATACCAAAATTTATGGGATGCAGCAAAAGCAGTACTGAGAGGGAAGTTTATAGCCATAAATTCATATACCAAAAAAGAAGAGCAAAAAGTGAAGAACTAACTGCACATTTGAAGGAATTAGAAAAACAACAACAAAGTCACCCAACAGGAAGAAGAAGGAAGGAAATAACAAAGATAAGAGCAGAACTAAATGAAATAGAAAATAAGAAAGCACTTGAACAGATAAAGAAGACCAAGAGCTGGTTTTTTGAGAAGTTTAACAAAATTGACAAACCTTTAGCGACACTAACAAAGAAAAAAAGAGAGAAGAGGCAAATACAGAAAATGAGAAATGAGAAAGGCAATATCACCACTGACCCCACAGAAATAAAGTCTATCATAAGAGGATATTTTGAAAAACTATATTCCAACAAAAATGACAATCTAGAGGAAATGGACAAATTCCTAGAAACACATAAGAAGCCCATATTGACAAAAGAAGAAATTGATGATCTTAACAATCCGATCACAAGCAGAGAGATAGAATCAGTTATTAAAAATCTCCCAACTAAGAAGGGCCCAGGGCCAGATGGCTTCACAGGTGAATTCTACAAAACATTCCGGAAAGAACTGACACCAATCCTGCTGAAACTATTCCAAAAAATCGAAACAGAAAGAACATTACCCAACTCCCTCTATGATGCCAAAATTACCCTAGTATCAAAGCCAAACAAAGACATCACAAGAAAGGAAAATTACAGACCAATTTCTCTAATGAACCTAGACGCAAAAATACTTAACAAAATACTTGCTAATCGTATTCAACAACACATTAAACGTATTATACACCACGACCAAGTGGGATTCATCCCAGGTATGCAAGGATGGTTCAACATAAGAAAATCAATCAACGTAGTACACCATATAAACAGATTGAAGGGAAAAAATCACATGATTATATCTATTGATGCAGAAAAAGCATTTGACAAAATACAGCACCCTTTATTGATAAAAACACTCCAAAAGATTGGAATACAAGGGAATTTTATGAACATGATAAAGAGTATATATGAAAAACCTAAAGCCAATATTGTTTACAATGGAGAAATCCTAGACTCCTTCCCTCTAAACTCAGGAACAAGACAAGGATGCCCACTGTCTCCGCTCCTATTTAACATTGTCTTAGAAGTACTTGCTCGAGCACTGAGGCAAGAACCAGAAATAAAAGGCATTCAAATTGGAAAGGAAGAAGTCAAAATTTCATTATTTGCAGATGACATGATCCTATACATAGAAAACCCTGAGTGTGGCCTATTCAACAAATGGTGTCTGGAGAACTGGATAGCCATATGTAGAAGAATGAAAGAGGATTACCATCTCTCACCTTATACAAAGATCAACTCAAGATGGATCAAAGACCTAAATATATGAGCCAAGACCATAAAAACCTTAGAAAGCAGTGTAGGGAAACATCTACAGGACCTTGTAATAGGAAATGGATTTATGAATATTTCACCAAAAGCACAAGCAGCAAAAGAACTAATAGAAAAATGGAACTTCCTCATAATTATAGCCTTCTGCACCTCAAAGGAGTTTGTCAAGAAGGTAAAAAGTGAACCCACACAGTGGGAGAAAATATTTGGCAATCATATATGTGATAAGAGACTTATAACTTGCACATATAAAGAACACCTATATTTTGAAAATAAAAAGATAAACAACCCATTTAAAAAATGGGAAAAAGACTTAAATAGACACTTTTCCGAAGAAGAAATACAAAAGGCAAAAAAGCACATGAAAAAATGTTCCAAATCTCTAGCTATAAGGGAAATACAAATCAAAACTACAATGAGATACCATCTTACACCCATATGATTGGCAGCTATGAAAAAAACAGAAGAATACAAGTGCTGGAGAGGATGTGAAGGAAGGGGAACTGTCATCCACTGCTGGTGGGAATGCAGAAGGATCCAACCATTCTGGAGGACAGTATGGCGGTTTCTCAAAAAACTAGCCATAGATTTGCCATATGACCCAGCAATACCACTGCTGGGTATATACCCAGCAGAACTGAAAACAAGGACACAAACCGATATATGTACACCAATGTACATAGCAGCATTGTTCACTATTGCCAAAAGTTGGAATCAACCCAAATGCCCATCAACAGATGAGTGGATCAATAAAAGGTGGTATATACACACAATGGAATACTACTCGGCTGTAAGAACAAACACACAACAAACACATGTGATAACACGGATGAATCTTGAGAACCTTATGTTGAGTGAAGCAACCCAGACATTGAAGGACAAATACTACATGACCTCAATGATATGAAATAAACAAGCTGCCCTAGATAGCAAGAGACTGAACGATAGGCTTATAGGAAATCAGAAGGTGGAGGAAGGATGTGAGCCGATGTCTGCAGGGGTGGAATTTAAGACGAAATGGTGGTAAGTATGAACACAAAGAAGAGATAAAAGGGGGGCAGGGGTTGCCTTTGGTTGGGGCTTTGCAGGTTTGAGGGTGGCTGGGGAGGGATGGATGTGTAACATTGCCCAAAAGTGGGGAGAGATAGGGGTAGCATACGAAAACAGGAGAGGTCAGAGTGGAGAGTAAAATGCCGAGAAAATCATATCAAAATATAATAAAGAGGGTTTCCTGTTTAGAATGCTCAGAGGGGAGCGTCTGATGCAGGACGGGCTCCTGGGGAATGTCTAAATGCTCATTCTGCCAGAGTGGGTGACACCATGGGGTAGAAACCCAAGTAGTGAGAGTGGGGGTGGACCCACATCCTGGGGAGGACTAATGACATCAAATAGAGGGAACTGTATCCCTCGAGAGAAAGGGTGGCTCCCACGGCATTGGGGCAGTTGAGCAAGTTAGGCCCTGATCACTATTCCATCTATATCTGGAAGTGGCTCCTCAGGAAACGGAGGTTGGCTGTCACTGTGGGCACCAAGGTGGAAGGGAAAATGGACGTTAAATGTGTGGAACCAAGGTAAATGGGGGGTAAGAGAGGAGTTTCTTGAGAGTACACAAGGATGGATATAAAACATGTAATATTACTCCATAACATATAGGAAATAACAGACTGATAATGTAAACTATAATGTAAAACATAGAATAACTAAGAATGTAAAAAACTGTGTATCCTAAAGTATGCACCATAATGTAAGCACAGATGTCACCTTGTTAGAAAGCTAGTGTCTTAGACTCTGTACATCACGTTAAGTAAATATGATGTGAATAGGCTGTAAGAGTAGCACTGTTGAAGGGAAAAGGTTTTGTGGTGGATGTATGGGAGTGCTGTATATTATATATGCATTGCTGTGGTCTAGGGCTCCTGTGAAGAGAAGCTGAACAATTAGGGGGAAAAAAAAAAGACAAAGATAGGATGTAGAATTTTTTCCAAGTAAACACGTGTTCTTTATATAACCTTTAAACCCATCGCTATATGCCATTTCCTAGTAAGGGACACTGACATTATATTGGGCTTCAAATTTCGGGGAGTTCTGGAACACAGAGTGTTTCAACAATGGCAATGGAGGGATACTGGTATGGGATGCCATTGACAGGTGATATATGGCTGACAGGGAGCTGTACAGAACATATGTCCAGGGTGCATGGTAATGTTTGGGTATACTCATAGTGGTAACAATTAAAAACCACAGCAGGGGGGGGGACTGGGTTCCTGGCCAGTGGTGCTCTGTCGTGGTCCCTAGGGTAGCAGCGACAGTATCCCAGGTGCAGCGGCGGGGACCGGGAGGGAGTGAGGTTTCAACAGTGAGCCCCTGATGCTAATGACTATGCTTTCCTATATAATAAATGCTAGTTTTAGGGATAGGAATGTTAGCACAAAACTGAAGTTAAGGAGATAGCTGCAAAATCTCTGAACACAATGCTTAGTTCTCAGAAGTAAATCATATGTGTCATGTTTTTTCATTTAGGTTTGAAGGGTTAGCTGATATTCCCTCGGTTATGCTTTCCCATATAGTAAATGCTAGTTTTAGAGATAGGAATGTTAGCACAAAAACTGAAGGAAAGGAGATAGCTGTAAAATCTCTGCACACAATGTTTAGTTCTCAGAAGTAGGTCATATGTTCCATGTTGTTTCATTTAGATTTAAAGAGTTAGCTGCGGGAGTGAGGGTTCAACAGTGAGCCCGTGACGCTAGTGACTATGATTGTGAGCTGATAAGTCTAAAATAAGAACAAAGCCTAGAGAAGCTTTGTGCCTGGGAATTTCCTCCTGTCAGCCTTCATGTTACTCAAATGTGGCCCGTCTCGAAACCAATCTCAGCATGTAAGTGCAATGCCTTTCCCCCAGCGTGGGACATGACACCCGGGAATGAGCCTCCCGGGCACTGAGGGACCACTCTCAACTACCAACTGATGATGCAACTGGAAAATGACCTTATACGGAAGGTTCAATGCGGATCAGCAGAATATCCCTGTCTACATAAAATAACATGACTTTAAAATGCTGTTTGACCTAAAGTAAGGGGGAAATGGAAAGGAGAAATGAGTTTATATCGCTACGAGTTTCTAAAAAAGAGTCTGGAGGCTGGCAGAAGGATTGCCCTTATGCACAACTGAGCAGAGTCAGAGAGACAGATAAAGCAGATACAACCCCCAGATATTGGTTCCTTTGAGGGCTAAAGAGACCCATGGGAGTTATGGTCATGGCCGATGGGATTAACTACCAGGTCAGATGGCCCCTCTTTGGAACTGGTGTTTATGTGTGATGAATCTGGACTCAGATGGGATCTCCCTTCATAAGACTTTCATGCTAATGTGCTGGAGGTGCAGTTAATGTTGGGGTTTAAATTATATTTAGGGGATTTGAATCTCTGGACTGACAATGTGATAGCCAGGTCCTGAGCCTCAACAGACTCCAGCACCTACAATCTGTTTTACTGGACTTACCACACTCAGCTAAGATGGAGTTGAAGAAGGACAACCACCACACCATGGAGCCTAGAGTGATTACAACTGAAAGTGGGAGGATTGCATCCAGCATCCATGTGGAATCTGAGCCTCCTCTTGACATAGAGGTGCAATGGACACAACCAATCCAATGTCCACATAGAAGAGGTGGCATTGGATTGGGAAAAGTGGACATGGTGGCTGACGGGTATGGGGAAAGACAGGAAGAGATGAGAGGTGGAGGCGTCTTTGGGACATGGAGCTGCCCTGGATGGTGCTTCAGAGGCAATCACCGGACATTGTATATCCTCACAGGACCCACTGGATGGAATGGGGGAGAGTATGGGTCATGATGTGGACCATTGTGTATGAGGTGCAGAGGTGCCCAAAGATGTACTTACCAAATCCAATGGATGTGTCATGATGATGGGAGGGAGTGTTGCTGGGGGGGTGAGGGAGAGGTGGGGTGGGGGGTGGGGTTGAATGGGAACTCACATATATATTTTTAATGTAATATTATTACAAAGTCAATAAAATAAAAAATAAAAAAAATAAAAAATAAAAAATAAAAATAAAAAAGAGATATAAATTGCATGCAAAAAATAAAAATAAAAATAAAAATGAAGGAAAGGAGATAGCTGCAAAATCTCTACACACAATGCTTAGTTCTCAGAAGTAAATCTTAAGTGCCATGTTGTTTCATTTAGGTTTAAAGAGTTAGGTTCTATACCCTCGGCTTGCTTTCCTATATAGAAAATGCCAGTTTTAGAGAGAGGAATGTTAGCACAAAAACTGAAGAAAAGGAGATAGCTGCAATATCTCTGCACACAATGCTTAGTTCTCAGAGGGAAATCATATGTGCCATGTTGTTTCATCTAGGTTTAAAGAGTTAGCTGCAATACTCCCGGTTATGCTTTTCTATAGTGTAAATGTTAGTTTTAGAGATATGAATGTAGGCACAAAAACTGAAGCAAAGGCGATAGCTACAAAATCTCTGCACTCAATGCTTAATTCAGTAACGGAAAGCACATGAGTCATCCTCTTTCAAGTAGGTTTAAACAGTTAGCTGCTATATACTCGGTTAGGCTTTCGTATATAGTAAATGCTAGTTTTACAGATATAAATGTTAGCACAAATACTGAAGGAAAGGAGATAGCTGCAAAATCTCTTCACACAATGCTTAGTTGTCAGAAGTAAATCATATGTCATGTTGTTTCATTTAGGTTTGAAGAGTTAGCTGCTATACCATCGGTTATGCTTTCGTACATAGTAAATGCTAGGTTTAGAGATTGGTATATTAGCACAAAAACTGAAGTAAAGGAGATAGCTACAAAATCTCTGCACACAATGCTTACTTCTCAGAAGTAAATCATATGTTCCATGCTTTTTCAGGTAGGTTAAAAGAGTTAGCTGCTATAGCCCCGGGTATGCTTTCCTATAGTGTAAATGCTAGTTTTAGAGAAGGAATGTTAGCACAAAAACTTAAGGAAAGGAGATAGCGGCAAAATCTCGGCACTCAATGCTTAGTTCCCTAAAGTAAATCATATGGGACATCCTCTTTCAAGTAGGTTTAAAGAGTTAGCTGCTATAACTGGGTTATGCTTTACTATATAGTAAAAGCTCGTTTTAGAGATAGGAATGTTGGCACAGAAATTGAAGGAAAGTAGATTGCTGCAAAATCTCTGCACACAATGCTTAGTTCTCAGAAGTAAATAATATGTGCCATGTTGTTTCATTTAGGTTTAAAAAGTTTGCTGCTATTCCCTCCGTTATGCATTCGTATATAGGAAATGCTAGCTTTAGGGATAGGATGGTTAGCACAAAAACTGAAGGAAAGTAGATAGATGCAAAATCGTTGCACACAATGCTTAGCTCTCAGAAGTAAAAAATAGGTACCATGATTTTCCAGGTAGGTTTAAAGTGTTAGCTGCTATACACCCTGTTACACTTTCCTATACTGTAAATGCTAGTTTTAGAAATAGGAATGTCAGCACAAACTGAAGGAAAGGAGATAGCTGCAAAATCTCTGCACACAATGCTTAGTTCTCAGAAGTAAATCATATGTGTCATGTTGTTTCATTTACGTTTAAAGAGTTAGCTGCTATACCATCGGTTATGCTTTCGTATATAGTAAATGCTAGTTTTAGAGATAGGAATATTAGCACAAAAACTGAAGGAAAGGAGATAGCTGCAAAATCTCTGCACAAAATACTTAGTTCTCAGAAGAAAATCATATGTACCATGCTTTTTCAGGTAGGTTTAAGGAGTTTGCTGCTATACCCCCGGTTATGCTTTCCTAGAGTGTGAAAGCTAGTTTCAGAGATAGGAATGTTAGCACAAAAACTGAAGGAAAGGAGATAGCCGCAAAAACTCTGCACTCAATGCTTAGTTCTCTAAAGTAAAGCACATGTGACATCCTCTTTGAAGTAGGTTTAAAGAGTTAGCTGCTATACCCTCGGTTACGCTTTCCTATAAAGGAAATGCTAGTTTTAGAGATAGGAATGTTAGCACAGAAACTGAAGGAAAGGAGATAGCTGCAAAATCTCTGAACACAATGCTTAGTTCTCAGAAGTAAATCATATGTGCCATGTTGTTTCATTTACGTTTAAAGAGTTAGCTCCTGTACCCCCGGTGATGCTCCTATAGTGTAAATGCTAATTTTAGAGATAGTAATGTTAGCACAAAAACTGAAGGAAAGGAGATAGCTGCACAATCTCTGCACACAATGGTTATTTCTCAGAAGTAAATCATATGTACCATGCTTTTCCAGGTAGGTTTAATGAATTAGCTGCTATACCCCCTATTATGCATTCCTATCCGGAAAATGCTAGTTTTAGAGAAAGGAATGTTAGAACAAAAACTGAAGGAAAGGAGATAGCTACAAAATCTCTGCACTCAATGCTTAATTCCCTAACGTAAAGCACATGCGACATCCTCTTTCAAGTAGGTTTAAAGAATTAGCTGCTATACAAACGGTTATACTTTCATATAAAGTAAATGCTGGTTTTAGAGATAGGAATATTGGCACAAAAACTGAAGGAAAGGAGATAGCTGCAAAATCTCTGCACACAATGCTTAGTTCTCAGAAGTAAATCATATGTACCATGCTTTTTCAGGTAGGTTTAAAGAGTAAGCTGCTATACCCCCGGTAATGCTTTCCTAGAGTATAAAAGCTAGTTTTAGAGATAGGACTGTTAGCACAAAAACTGAAGGAAAGGAGATAGCCGCAAAGTCTCTGCACTTAATGCTTAGTTGTCTAATAAAACACATGTGACATCCTCTTTCAATTAGGTTTAAAGAGTTAGCTTCTATACCCTCTGTTATGCTTTCCTATATAGGAAATGCTAGTTTCAGAGATAGGAATGTTAGCACAAAAACTGAAGGAAAGGAGATAGCTGCAAAATCTCTGCATACAATGCTTAGTTCTCAGAAGTAAATCATATGTGTCATGTTGTTTCATTAGGTTTAAAGAGTTAGCATCTATACCCTCGGTTATGTTCTCCTATAGATTAAATGCAAGTTTTACGGATAGTAATGTTAGCACTAAAACTGAAGGAAAGGAGATAGCTGCCAAATCTCTGCACACAATGCTTAGTTCTCATAAGTAAATCATATGTGCCATATTGTTTCATTAAGGTTTAAAGTATTAGCTGCTATACCCCTGGTTATGCTTTCCTATATAGGAAATGCTAGTTTTAGAGATAGGAATGTTAGCACAAACACTGACGGAAAGGAGATAGCTTCAAAATCCCTGCACACAATGCTTAGTTCTCAGAAGTAAATCATATGTCCAATGGTTTTTCAGGTAGGTTTAAAGAGTTAGCTGCTATACCCCAGATTATGCTTTCCTATAGTGTAAATGCTAGTTTGAGAGATAGGAATGTTAGCACAAAAACTGAAGGAAAGGAGATAGCTGCAATATCTCTGCACACAATGCTTAGTTCTCAGAGGGAAATCATATGTGCCATGTTGTTTCATCTAGGTTTAAAGAGTTAGCTGCAATACTCCCGGTTATGCTTTTCTATAGTGTAAATGTTAGTTTTAGAGATATGAATGTAGGCACAAAAACTGAAGCAAAGGCGATAGCTACAAAATCTCTGCACTCAATGCTTAATTCAGTAACGGAAAGCACATGAGTCATCCTCTTTCAAGTAGGTTTAAACAGTTAGCTGCTATATACTCGGTTAGGCTTTCGTATATAGTAAATGCTAGTTTTACAGATATAAATGTTAGCACAAATACTGAAGGAAAGGAGATAGCTGCAAAATCTCTTCACACAATGCTTAGTTGTCAGAAGTAAATCATATGTCATGTTGTTTCATTTAGGTTTGAAGAGTTAGCTGCTATACCATCGGTTATGCTTTCGTACATAGTAAATGCTAGGTTTAGAGATTGGTATATTAGCACAAAAACTGAAGTAAAGGAGATAGCTACAAAATCTCTGCACACAATGCTTACTTCTCAGAAGTAAATCATATGTTCCATGCTTTTTCAGGTAGGTTAAAAGAGTTAGCTGCTATAGCCCCGGGTATGCTTTCCTATAGTGTAAATGCTAGTTTTAGAGAAGGAATGTTAGCACAAAAACTTAAGGAAAGGAGATAGCGGCAAAATCTCGGCACTCAATGCTTAGTTCCCTAAAGTAAATCATATGGGACATCCTCTTTCAAGTAGGTTTAAAGAGTTAGCTGCTATAACTGGGTTATGCTTTACTATATAGTAAAAGCTCGTTTTAGAGATAGGAATGTTGGCACAGAAATTGAAGGAAAGTAGATTGCTGCAAAATCTCTGCACACAATGCTTAGTTCTCAGAAGTAAATAATATGTGCCATGTTGTTTCATTTAGGTTTAAAAAGTTTGCTGCTATTCCCTCCGTTATGCATTCGTATATAGGAAATGCTAGCTTTAGGGATAGGATGGTTAGCACAAAAACTGAAGGAAAGTAGATAGATGCAAAATCGTTGCACACAATGCTTAGCTCTCAGAAGTAAAAAATAGGTACCATGATTTTCCAGGTAGGTTTAAAGTGTTAGCTGCTATACACCCTGTTACACTTTCCTATACTGTAAATGCTAGTTTTAGAAATAGGAATGTCAGCACAAACTGAAGGAAAGGAGATAGCTGCAAAATCTCTGCACACAATGCTTAGTTCTCAGAAGTAAATCATATGTGTCATGTTGTTTCATTTACGTTTAAAGAGTTAGCTGCTATACCATCGGTTATGCTTTCGTATATAGTAAATGCTAGTTTTAGAGATAGGAATATTAGCACAAAAACTGAAGGAAAGGAGATAGCTGCAAAATCTCTGCACAAAATACTTAGTTCTCAGAAGAAAATCATATGTACCATGCTTTTTCAGGTAGGTTTAAGGAGTTTGCTGCTATACCCCCGGTTATGCTTTCCTAGAGTGTGAAAGCTAGTTTCAGAGATAGGAATGTTAGCACAAAAACTGAAGGAAAGGAGATAGCCGCAAAAACTCTGCACTCAATGCTTAGTTCTCTAAAGTAAAGCACATGTGACATCCTCTTTGAAGTAGGTTTAAAGAGTTAGCTGCTATACCCTCGGTTACGCTTTCCTATAAAGGAAATGCTAGTTTTAGAGATAGGAATGTTAGCACAGAAACTGAAGGAAAGGAGATAGCTGCAAAATCTCTGAACACAATGCTTAGTTCTCAGAAGTAAATCATATGTGCCATGTTGTTTCATTTACGTTTAAAGAGTTAGCTCCTGTACCCCCGGTGATGCTCCTATAGTGTAAATGCTAATTTTAGAGATAGTAATGTTAGCACAAAAACTGAAGGAAAGGAGATAGCTGCACAATCTCTGCACACAATGGTTATTTCTCAGAAGTAAATCATATGTACCATGCTTTTCCAGGTAGGTTTAATGAATTAGCTGCTATACCCCCTATTATGCATTCCTATCCGGAAAATGCTAGTTTTAGAGAAAGGAATGTTAGAACAAAAACTGAAGGAAAGGAGATAGCTACAAAATCTCTGCACTCAATGCTTAATTCCCTAACGTAAAGCACATGCGACATCCTCTTTCAAGTAGGTTTAAAGAATTAGCTGCTATACAAACGGTTATACTTTCATATAAAGTAAATGCTGGTTTTAGAGATAGGAATATTGGCACAAAAACTGAAGGAAAGGAGATAGCTGCAAAATCTCTGCACACAATGCTTAGTTCTCAGAAGTAAATCATATGTACCATGCTTTTTCAGGTAGGTTTAAAGAGTAAGCTGCTATACCCCCGGTAATGCTTTCCTAGAGTATAAAAGCTAGTTTTAGAGATAGGACTGTTAGCACAAAAACTGAAGGAAAGGAGATAGCCGCAAAGTCTCTGCACTTAATGCTTAGTTGTCTAATAAAACACATGTGACATCCTCTTTCAATTAGGTTTAAAGAGTTAGCTTCTATACCCTCTGTTATGCTTTCCTATATAGGAAATGCTAGTTTCAGAGATAGGAATGTTAGCACAAAAACTGAAGGAAAGGAGATAGCTGCAAAATCTCTGCATACAATGCTTAGTTCTCAGAAGTAAATCATATGTGTCATGTTGTTTCATTAGGTTTAAAGAGTTAGCATCTATACCCTCGGTTATGTTCTCCTATAGATTAAATGCAAGTTTTACGGATAGTAATGTTAGCACTAAAACTGAAGGAAAGGAGATAGCTGCCAAATCTCTGCACACAATGCTTAGTTCTCATAAGTAAATCATATGTGCCATATTGTTTCATTAAGGTTTAAAGTATTAGCTGCTATACCCCTGGTTATGCTTTCCTATATAGGAAATGCTAGTTTTAGAGATAGGAATGTTAGCACAAACACTGACGGAAAGGAGATAGCTTCAAAATCCCTGCACACAATGCTTAGTTCTCAGAAGTAAATCATATGTCCAATGGTTTTTCAGGTAGGTTTAAAGAGTTAGCTGCTATACCCCAGATTATGCTTTCCTATAGTGTAAATGCTAGTTTGAGAGATAGGAATGTTAGCACAAAAACTGAAGGAAAGGAGATAGCTGCAAAATCTCTGCACAAAATGCTTAGGTCTCAGAAGGAAATCATATGTGCCATGTTTTTTCATTTAGGTTTAAAGAGTTAGCTGCTATTCCCTCGGTTATGCTTTCCTATATAGGAAATGCTAGTTTCAGAGACAGGAATGTTAGCACAAAAACTGAAGGAAAAGAGGTAGCTTCAAAATGTCTGCACACAATGCTTAGGTCTCAGAAAGAAATTATGTGTGCCATTATGTTTCATTTAGGTTTAAAGTGTTAGCTACTATACCCTCAGTTATGCTTTCATACATAGTAAAAGCTAGTTTGAGAGATAGGAATGTTAGCACTAAAAATGAAGGAAAGGAGATAGCTGCAAAATCTCTGCACACAGTGCATAGTTCTCAGAAGTAATTCATATTTGCCATGCTTTCTAGGGGTGGTTTTAACAGTGAGCTGCTATACCCACTGTTATGCTTTCCTATAGTGTAAATGCTAGTTTGAGAGATAGGAATGTTAGGACAAAAACTGAAGGAAAGGAGGTAGCTACAAAATCTCTGCACTCAATGCTTAATTCCCTAAAGAAAAGCACATGTGACATCCTCTTTCAAGTAGGATTAAAGAGTTAGCTGCTATACCCTCGGTAATGCTTTCCTATATAGTAAATGCTAGGCTTAGAGATAGGAATGTTAGCACAAATACTGAAGGAAAGGAGATAGCTGCAACATCTCTGCACACAATGCTTAGTTCTCAGAAGTAAATCATATGTACCATGTTGTTTCATTTAGGTTTAAAGAGTTAGCGGCTATACCCCCGGTTATGCTTTCCTATAGTTTAAATGCTAGGTTTAGAGATGGGAAAGTTAGCACAATAAATGAAGGAAAGGAGATAGCTGCAAAATCTCTGCACACAATGCTTATTTCTCAGAAGTAAATCATATGTACCATGATTTTCAGGTAGTTTTAAAGTGTTAGCTGCTATACCCCGGTTATGCTTTCCTCTAGTGTAAATGCTAGTTTTAGAGATAGGAATGTTAGCACAAAAACTGAAGGAGAGGAGATAACTGCAAAATCTCTGCACACAATGCTTAGTTTTCAGAAGAAAGTCATATGTGCCATGTTGTTTCATTTAGGTTTGAAAGTTAGCTGCTATACCTTCGGTTATGCTTTCCTATGTAGGAAATGACAGTTTTAGAGATAGGAATGTTAGACCAAAAACTGAAGGAAAGGAGATAGCTGCAAAATCTCTGTACAAAATGCTTATTTCTCAGGAGTAAAACATATGTACAGTGCATTTCCATGTAGTTTTAAAGAGTTAGCTGATATACCCCTGTTATGCTTTCCTAAAGTGTAAATGCTAGCTTTAGAGATAGAAATGTTAGCACCTAAACTGAAGGAAAGGAGGTAGCTACAAAATCTCTGCACTGAATGCTTAATTCCCTAAAGTAAAGGACGTGTGACATCCTCTTTCAAATAGGTTTAAAGAGTTAGGTGGTATACCCTCGGGTATGCTTTCCCATATAGTAAATGCTAGGTTTACAGGTAGGAATGTTAGCACAAAAACTGAAGGATAGGAGATAGCTGCAAAATCTCTGCACCAATTGAGTAGTTCTCAGAAGTAAATCATATATGCCATGTTGTTTCATTTAGGTTTAAAGAGTTAGGTCCTATACCCTCGGTTATGTTCTCCTACATAGTAAATGCAAGTTTTACAGATAATGTTAGCACAAAAACTGAAGGAAAGGAGATAGCTGTAAAATCTCTGCACACAATGCTTAGTTCTCAGAAGTAAATCATATGTTCCATGCTTTCTCAGGTAGGTTTAAAGAGTTAGCTGCTATACCCTCGGTTATGCTTTCCTATAGTATAAATGCTAGTTTTAGAGATAGGAATGTAAGCACAAAAACTGAAGTGAGGGAGATAGCTGCAAAATCTCTGCACACAATGCTTACCTCGCAGAAGTAAATCATATGTGCCATGCTGTTTCATTAAGGTTTAAAGAGTTAGCTGCTACACCTTCGGTAATACCCTCCTATATAGTAAATGCTAGTTTTCGAGTTAGGAATGTTAGCACAAACACTGAAGGAAAGGAGATAGCCACAACATCTCTGCACTCAATGCATAGTTCCCTAAGTAAAGCACATGTGACATCCTCTTTCAAGTAGTTTTAAAGAGTTAGCTGCTATACCCTCGGTTATACTTTCCTATATAGGAAATGCTGGTTTTAGAGATAGGAATGTTAGGACAAAAACTGAAGGAAAGGAGATAGCTGCAAAATCTCTGCACACAATGCTTAGTTCTCAAAAGTAAATCTATGTGCCATGTTTTTCATTTTGGTTTAAAGAGTTAGCTGCTATACCCTCGGTTATGCTTTCGTATATAGTAAATGCTAGTTTTAAAGATATGAATTTTAGCAAAAAACCTGAAGGAAAGGAGATAGCTGCAAAATCTCTGCACACAATACTTAGTTCTCAGAAGTAAATCATATGTGCTATGTTGTTTCATTTAGGTTTAAAGAGTTAGCTGCCATACCCTCGGTTATGCTTTCCTATATAGGAAATGCTATTTTTAGAGGTAGGAATGTTAGCAGAAAAAGTGAAGGAAAGGAGGGAGCTGCAAAATCTCTGCACACAATGCTTAGTTCTCGGAAGTAAATCATATGTGCCATGTTGTTTCATTTAGGTTTAAAGAGTTAGCTGCTATACCCCGGGTTATGCTTTCCTATAGTGTCCATGCTAGATTTAGAGATAGGAATGTTAGCACAAAAACTGAAGGAAAGGAGATAGCTGCAAAATCTCTGCACACAATGCTTAGTTCTCAGACATAAATAATATCTGCCATGTTGTTTCATTTAGGTTTAAAAAGTTACCTGCTCTACCTTCGCTTGTGCCTTCCTATATAGGAAATGCCACTAAAAGAGATAGGAATGTTAGCACAACAACTGAAGGAAAGGAGATAACTGCAAAATCTCTGCACACAGTTATTAGTTCTCAGAAGTAAATCATACAGTCCATGCTTTTTCAGATAGGTTTAAAGAGTGAGCTGCTATACCCCCGGTTATGCTTTCCTATATTGTAAATGCTAGTTTTAGAGATAGGAATGTTAGCCCAAAAACTCACGGAAAGGAGATAGCACAAAATCTCTGCACCCAATGCTTAGTTCTCAGAAGAAAATCATATGTGCCATGTTGTTTCATTTATGTTTAAAGAGTTCACTGCTATACACTCAGTTATGCTTTCGTATACAGTAAAAGCTAGTTTTAGAGATAGGAATGTTAGCACTAAAAATGAAAGAAAAGAGATAGCTGAAAAATCTCTGCACAAAATGCTTAGTTATCAAAACTAAATCATATATCCCATGTTGTTTCATTTAGGTTTAAAAAGTTAACTGCTATATGCTTAGTTATGCTTTCGTATATATACTGAAAGCTAGTTTTCAGATAGGAATGTTAGCACTAAAAATGAAGGAAAGGAGATAGCTGCAAAATGTCTTCATACAATGCTTAGTTCTGAGAAGTAAATCATATGTACTATGCTTTCAGGTAGGTTTAAAGAGATAGCTGCTATACCCCCGGTTATGCATTCCTAGAGTGTAAATGCCAGTTTTAGAGATAGGAATGTTAGCAAAAAATGAAGGAAAGGAGATAGCTGTAAAATCTCTTCACAAAATGCTTACTTCTCAGAAGTAAATCATATGTGCCATGTTGTTTCATTTAGGTTTAAAGAGTTAGCTAGTATACCCTCGGTTATGCTTTCCTATATAGGAAGTGCTAGTTTTAGAGATAAGAATGTTAGGAAAAAACCTGAAGGAAAGGAGAGAGTTGCAAAATCTCTGCACACAAGGCTTTCTTCTCAGAAGTAAATCATATGTGCCATGTTGTTTCTTTTAGGTTTAAAGTGTTAACTGCTATAACTCAGTTATGCTTTCCCACATAGGAAAAGCTTGTTTTAGAGATATGAATGTTAGCACAAAAACTGAAGGAAAGAGGATAGTTGCAAAATCTCTGCACACAATGCTTAGTTCTCAGAAGTGAATCACATGTACCATGGTTTTTCAGGTAGGTTTAAAGAGTTAGCTGCTATACCCCCGGTTATGCCTTACTACATTGTAAAGGCTAGTTTTAGAGAAAGCAATGTTAGCACGAAAACTGAAGGGAAGGAAATAGCTGCAAAATCACTGCACTCAATGCTTAATTCCCTAAAGAAAAGCACAGGTGACATCCTCTTTCAAGTAGGTTTAAACAGTTGGCTGCTATACCCTCGGTTTTGCTTTCCTATATATATTAAATGCTAGGTTTAGAGATATTAATATTAGCACAAAAACTGAAGGAAAGGAGATAGCTGCAAAATCTCGGCACACAATGCTTAATTCTCAGAAGAAAATCATATGTGCCATGTTGTTTCATTTATGTTTAAAGAGTTAGCTGCTATACCCACGGTTATGCTTTCCTATATAGGAAATGCTAGTTAGAGATAGGATTGTTAGCACAAAAACAGACGGAAAGGAGATAGCTGCAAAATCTCTGCACACAATGCTTAGTTCTCTGAAGGAAATCATATGTGCCATGTTGTTTCATTTAGGTTTAAAGAGTTAGCTGCTATACCCCCAGTTATGCTTTCCTATAGAGCAAATGCTAGTTTTAGAGATAGGAATGTTAGGCCAAAACCTGAAGGAAAGGAGATAGCTGCAAAATATCTGCACACAATGCTTAGTTCTCAGAATTAAATCACATGTGCCATGTTGTTTCATTTTGGTTTAAATAGTGGCGATACCCTCGGTTATGCTTTCGTATATAGGAAATGCTAGTTTTACAGATAGGAATGTTAGCACAAAAACTGAAGGAAAGAATATAGCTGCAAAATCTGTGCACACAATGCTTAGTTCTCAGAAGTAAATCATACGTACCATGCTTTTTCAGGTAGGTTTAATGAGTTAGCTGCTATACCCCCTGGTGTGCTTTCCTATAGTATAAATGCCAGCCTTAGAGATAGGAATGTTAGCTCATAAACTGAATGAAAGGAGATAGCTGCAAAATCTCTGCCCACAATGTTTAGTTCTCAGAAGTAAATCATATGTGAAATATTGTTTCAATTATGTTTAAAGAGGTAGCTGCTATACCCTCGTTTATGGCTTTCCTAAATAGGAAATGCTTGTTTTAGAGATATGAATGTTAGCACAAAAAGTGAAGGAAAGGAGATACCTTCAAAATCTCTGCACACAATGCATAGTTCTCAGAAGGAAATCATATGTGCCATGTTGTTTTATTAAGGTTTAAAGACCCAACTGATGTTGCTACTGGAAAATGACCTCATACGGAAGGTTCAACGCGGATCATCGGAATATCCCTGTCTACATATAATAACATGACTTTAAAATGCTGTTTGACCTCATGTAAGGGGGAAATGGAAAGGAGAAATGAGTTTATATGGCTACGAGTCTCTAAAAAAGAGTCTGGAGGCTCTCAGAAGGATTAACCTTATGCACAACTGAGCAGAGTCTGAGAGACAGATAATGCAGATACAACCCCCAGATATCGGTTCCTTCGAGGGCAAAAGAGACCCATGGGAGTTATGGTCATGGCCGATGGGGTTAACTACCAGGTCAGATGGCCCCTCTTTGGAACTGGTGTTTATGTGTGACGAATATGGACTCAGATGGGATCTCTCTTAATAAGACTTTCATGCTAATGTGCTGGAGGTGCAGTTAGTGTCGGGGTTTAAGATATATTTAGGGGATTTGAATCTCTGGACTGACAATGTGATAGCCAGGTCCTGAGCCTCAACAGACTCCAGCACCTACAATCTGACTTATTTTGTTCACCACACTCAGCTAAGATGGAGTTGAAGAAGGACAACCACCACACCATGGAGATTAGAGAGATTACAACTGAAAGTGGGAGGATTGCATCCAGCATCCATGTGGAATCTGAGCCTCCTCTTGACATAGAGGTGGAATAGACACAACCAATCCAATGTCCACATAGAAAAGGTGGTATTGGATTGAGAAAAGTGGACATGATCATTGATGGGTATGAGGGAGGCAGGAAGAGATGAGAGGTGGAGGCGTCTTTGGGACATGGAGCTGCCCTGGATGGTGCTTCAAGGGCAATCACCGGACATTTTAAATCCTCACAGGGCCCACTGGATGGAATGGGGGAGAGTGTGGGCCATGGTGTGGACCATTGACCATGGGGTGCTGGTGTGCCCAGAGATGTAATTGCCAAATGCAATGGATGTGTCATGATGATGGGAGGGAGTGTTCCTTGGGGGGGAGAGGTGGGGCGGGGGTGGTAGGGTTCATTGGGACCTCATATATATATAGGTATATTTTTAAAGTAATATTATTACACTGTCAATAAAAAAAAAAGAGTTACCTGCTATACCCTCGTTTATGCTTTCCTATATAGGAAATGCTAGTTTTAGAGATAGGAATGTTAGCAAAAAAAAACTGAAGGAAAGGAGATAGCTGCAAAATCTCTGCACACAATGCTTATTTCTCAGGAGTAAATCATATGTACCATGATTTTCCTGGTAGGTTTAAAGTGTTAGTGGCTATACACCCTGTTATGCTTTCCTATAGTGTAAATGCTAGTTTTAGAGATAGGAATGTTAGCACAAATACTGAAGGAAAGGAGATAGCTACAAATCTCTACACTCAATGCTTATTTCCCTAAAGTAAAGGACATGTGACATCCTCTTTCCAGTAGGTTTAAAGAATTAGCTGCTTTACCCTCGGTTATGCTTTCCTATATAGTAAATGCTAGGTTTAGAGATAGGAATGTTAGTACAAGAACTGAAGGAAAGGTGATAGCTGATAAATCTGTGCACACAATGCTTAGTTCTCAGAAGTATATCATATGTGCCATGTTGTTTAATTTAGGTTTATAGAGTTAACTGCTATACCCTCAGTTATGCTTTCATATATAGTAAATGCTAGTTTTAGAGATAGAAATGTTAGCACTAAAAATTAAGGAAGGAAATAGCTGCAAAATCTCTGCACACAATGCTTAGTTCTCAGAAGCAAATCATATGTACCATGGTTTTACATGTAAGTTTAAAGACTTAGCTGCTATATCCCCTGTTATGTTTACTATAGAGTAAATGCTAGTTTTTGAGAGAGGAATGTTAGCACAAAAACTGAAGGAAAGGAGAATGCTGCAAAATCTCTGCACACAAAGCTTAGTCTCAGAAGTATATCATATGTGCCATGTGGTTTCATTTAGATTCAAGGAGTTAGCTGCTATACCCTCGGTTATCCTTTCACATATAGTAAAAACTAGTTTTAGGGTTAGGAATGTTAACACAAGAACGGAAGGAAAGGAGATAGCTGAAAAATCTCTGCAAAGAATGCTTAGTTCTCAGAAGTAAATCATATGTGCGATATTGTTTCATGTAAGTTTAAAGAGTTAGCTGCTATACCCTCGGTTATGCTTTCATATGTAGGAAAACCTAGTTTTATAGATAGGAATGTTAGCACAAAAATTGAAGGAAAGTAGATAGCTGCAAACTCTCTGCACACAATGCTTAGTTCTCAGAAGTAAATCATAAGTACCATGCTTTTTCAGGTAGGTTTAAAGAGTTACCTGCTATACGCCCTGTTATGCTTTCCTATAGTGTAAATGCCAGGTTTAGAGATAGGAATGTCAGCAGAATAACTGAAGGAATGGAGATAGCTGCAAAATCTCTGCTCAAAATGCTTAGTTCTCAGAAGTCAATCATAAGTGCCATGTTGTTTCATTTAGGTTTAAAACGTTAGCTGCTATACCTTCGGTTATGATTTCCTATCTAGGAAATGCCTGTTTTAGAGTTAGGAATGTTAGCACAAAAACTGAAGGAAAGGAGATTGCTGCAAAATCTGTGCACACAATGCTTAGTTTTCAGAAGTAAATCATATGTGCCATGTTCTTTCATTTAGGTTTAAAAAGTTAGCTGTTATACGTTTGGTTATGCTTTCCTATATAGGAAATGCCAGTTCTAGAGATAGGAATCTTAGCACAAAAACTGAAGGAAAGGAGATAGCTGCAAAAATCTCTGCACACAATGCTTAGTACTCAGAAGGAAATCATATGTTCCGTACTCTTTCCGGTAGGTTTAAAGAGTGAGGTGCTATACCCCCGGTAATGCTTTCCTATAGTGTAAAGGGTAGGTTTAGAGATAGCAATGTTAGCACAAAAACTGAAGGAAAGGTGATAGCTGCACAATCTCTGCACATAATGCTTAGTTTTCAGAAGTATATCATATGTGCCATGTTGTTTCATTTAGATTTAAAGAGTTAACTGCTATACCCTCAGTTATGCTTTCGTATATAGTAAATACTAGTTTTAGAGATAAGAATGTTAGCACTAAAAATGAAGGAAAGGAGATACCTGCACTATCTGTGCACACAATGCTTATTTCTTAAAGTAAATCATATGTACCATTCTTTCTCAGGTAGGTTTAAAGACTTAACTGCTCTACCACCGGTTATGCTTTCCTATAGGGTAAAGTCTAGAATTAGAGATAGGAATTTAAGCACAAAAACTGAAGAAAAGGAGTTTGCTGCAAAAACTCTGCACACAATGCTTAGTTCTCAGAAGTAAATCATATGTGCCATGTGGTTTCATTTAGGTTTAAAGAGTTAGCTGCGATAACCCCGGTTAAGGTTTGCTATAGTGTAAATGCTATGTTTAGAGATAGGAATGTTAGCACAAAAAATGAAGGAAAGGAGATAGCTGCAAAATCTCTGCACACAATGCTTAGTTCTCAGAAGTAAATCATATATACCATGTTTTTCAGGTGGGTTTAAATTGTTAGCTGCTATACCCCCTCTTATGCTTTCCTATAGTGTAAATGCCAGCTTTACAGTTAGGAATGTTAGCCCACAAACTGAATGAAAGGAGATAGCTGCAAATTCTCTGCTCAAAATGCTTAGTTCTCAGAAGAAAATCATAAGTGCCATGTTGTTTCATTTAGGTTTAAAACGTTAGCTGCTATACCTTCGGTTATGCTTTCCTATCTAGGAAATGCCTGTTTTAGAGTTAGGAATGTTAGCACAAAAACTGAAGGAAAGGAGATAGCTGCAATAATCTCTACACACAAAGCTTAGTTCTCAGAAGTATATCATATGTTCCATATTTTTTCAGGTAGGTTTAAAGAGTGAGCTGCTATACCCACGGTTATGCTTTCCTTTAGTGTAAATGCTAGGATTAGATATAGGAATGTTAGCACAAAAACTGAAGTAAAGAACATAGCTGAAAAATCTCTGCACACAATGCTCAGTTCTCAGAAGTAAATCATATGTACCATACTTTTTCAGGTAGGTTTAAAGTGTTAGCTGCTATACCCCCGGTTATGCTTTCCTATAGTGTAAATGCTAGGTTTAGAGATAGGAATGTTAGCACAAAACTGAAGGAAAGGAGATAGCCACAAAATTTCGGCACTCAATGCTTAGTTCCCTAAAGTCAAGCACATGTGACATCCTCTTTCAAGTAGGTTTAAAGAGTTAGCTGCTATACCCCCTGTTATGTTTTCCTATATAGTTAATGCTAGTTTTAGAGAAGGGAATGTTTGCATAAAAACGGAAGGAAAAGAGATAGCGGCAAAATCTCTGCACACTAGGCTTACTTCTCAGGAACAAATCATATGTGCCATGTTGTTTCATTTAGGTTTAAAGAGTTAGCTGCTATACCGTCGGTTATGCTTTCCTATATAGGAAAAGGTAGTTTTAGAGATATCAATGTTAGCACAAAAACTGAAGGAAAGGAGATAGTGGCAAAATCTCTGCACACAATGCTTAGTTCCCAGAAGTAAATCATATGTGCCATGTTGTTTCATTTAGGTTTAAAGAGTTAGCGGCGATACCCTCGGTTATGCTTTCCTATATAGGAAATGCTAGTTTTACAGATAGGAATGTTAGCACAAAAACTGAAGGAAAGAAGATAGCTGCAAAATCTCTGCACATAATGCTTAGTTCTCAGAAGTAAATCATATGTACCATGCTTTTTCAGGTAGGGTTAAAGAGTTAGCTGCTATACCCCCTGTTATGCTTTACTCTAGTGTAAATGCCAGCTTTAGAGTTAGGAATGTTAGCCCAAAATTGAAGGAAAGGAGATAGCTGCAAAATCTCTGTCCACAATGTTTAGTTCTCAGAAGTAAATCATATGTGCCATGTTGTTTTATTTAGGTTTAAAACAATAGCTGCTATACCTTCAGTTATGCTTTACTATACAGGAAATGCCACTTTTAGAGATAGGAATGTTACCACAGAAACTGAAGGAAAGGAGATTGCTGCAAAATCTCTGCACACAATGCTTAGTTCTCAGAAGTAAATCATATGTACCATGTTCTTTCATTTAGGTTTAAAAAGTTAGCTGCTATACCTTAGGTTATGCTTTCCTATATAGGAAATGCCAGTTTTACAGATAGGTATCTTACCACAAGAACTGAAGGAAAGGAGATAGCTGCAAAAATCTCTGCACACAAGTCTTAGTTCTCAGAAGGAAATCATATGTTCCATACTTTTTCAGGTAGGTTTAAAGAGTGAGCTGCTATACCCCCGGTTATGCTTTCCTATATTGTAAATGCTAGGTTTAGATATAGTAGTGTTAGCACAAAAACTGAAGTAAAGGACATAGCTGAAAAATCTCTGCACACAATGCTTAGTTCTCAGAAGTAAATCATATGTACCATACTTTCTCAGGTAGGTTTAAAGAGTTAGCTTCTATACCCACGGTTATGCTTTCCTATAGTGTAAATCATATGTGCCATGTTGTTTCATTTTGTTTTAAAGAGTTAGCTGCTATACCTCTGTTACGCTTTTGTATTTAGGAAATGCTAGTTTTAAGAGATAGGAATGTTAGCACAAAAACTGAAGGAAAGCAGATAGCTGCAAAATCTCTGCACACAATGCTTAGTTCTCAGAAGTAAATCATATGTACCATGCTTTTTCAGGTATGTTTAAAGAGTTAGCTGCTATACCTCCTGTTATGCTTTCGTATGATGTAAATGCTCGTTTTTGAGATAGGATTGTTAGCACAAAAACTGAAGGAAAGGGGATAGTTGCAAAATCTGTGCACTCAATGATTAATTCCCTAAAGTAAACCACATGTAACATCCTCTTTCAAGTACGGTAAAAGAGTTAGCTGCTATACCCTCAGTTATGCTTTCATATATAGTAAATGCTGGTTTTAGAGATAGGAATGTGAGCACTAAAAATGAAGGAAAGGAGATAGCTGCAAAATCTCTGCACACAATGCTTAGTTCTCAGGAAGATATAATAAGTGCCATGTTGTTTCACTTAGGTTTAAAGAGTTAGATGCTATACCCTCGGTTATGCTTTCCTATATAGGAAATGATAGTTTTAAAGATAGAAATGGTAGCACAAAAAAATTGAAGTAAAGGAGGTAACTGCAAAATCTCTGCACTTAATGCTTAGTTGTCAGTAGGAAATCATATGTGCCATGTTGTTTCATTGAGGTTTAAAGAGTTAGCTGCTATAACTCCGGTTAGGCTTTCCTATAGTGTAAATGCTAGTTTTAGAGATAGGAATGTTAGCACAAAAACTGAAGGAAACGAGATAGCTGGAAAATGTCTGCACACAATGATTAGTTCTCAGAAGTAAATCATATATGCCATGTTGTATCATTTAGGTTTAAATTGTTAGCTGCTATAAGTACGGTTATACTTTCCTATTTTGGAAATGCTAGTTTTAGAGATAGGAATGCCAGCGCCTAAACTGAGGGAAAGAAGATAGCTGCAAAATTTCTGTACAAAATGCTTATTTCTCAGAAGTAAATCATATGAGCCATATTCTTTCATTTAGATTTAAAGTGTTAGCTGCTATACCCTCGGTTACGCTTTCGTATTTAGGAAATACTAGGTTTTTTTTTTTTTTTTTTTTTTTTTTCTGATCAAGTCTTGTTTATTGAGGGTCAATCAGGGGTATTTATAGCCAGGGATGAATGAGTTGGTACATACTGATGACAACACAGGTGTCAGTAAATGATTGATTAACTAGATTTTGATTCTCATGCCACACGCATGTGCAGATGGTTATTTGGCAATGTCAGCGGAAAGACTTTCGTGCTCTTTAGGGAGTGCCCAATTGGAGCCCGGGGGAGTGGTGTAAGAACAGAAACTTAATTGCTTCAGCGAGGGTGGGGAAATGGAAACTTAACCGAGTTAGTATCTAAAAATAGCACTTAGGGAAACGGACTTTGGCCCAGTGGTTAGGGCGTCCGTCTACCATATGGGAGGTCCGCGGTTCAAACCCCGGGCCTCCTTGACCCGTGTGGAGCTGGCCATGTGCAGCGCTGATGTGCGCAAGGAGTGTCGTGCCACGCAAGGGTGTCCCCCGCGTGGGGGAGCCCCACGCGCAAGGAGTGCGCCCGTGAGGAAAAGCCCCCCAGCGTGAAAAGAAAGAGCAGCCTGCCCAGGAATGGCACCGCCCACACTTCCCATGCTGCTGACGACAACAGAAGTGGACAAAGAAACAAGACACAGCAAATAGACACCAAGAACAGACAACCAGGGGAGGGGGGGAAGTTAAATAAATAAATAAATCTTTAAAAAATAAAAAAAATAAAAAAAAATAAAAAATAAAAATAGCACTTAGCAACAAGATGGCCAATACAACACCTGTGCCAGAGGCAGCTTCCCACACACTATGTTGCTGTTTAAAATTGGCCCTCAGTTCTGTTCTAAACTCATAGTTCAGTTTATTTTATTGCCCTCAACCTGTCATAACCAGAAGCAAAACACTGGAACTTTAAATTAAAACTCAACTCCACTTATCTAAAGGTTTGTTTATTCATACTAGTTTGCTGAAGGACTCATACATATATATAAATCAATAAGTTAATCTATGCAGTTTGACAGCAATATTAGAATCCCATGACCCTGTAATTAATTCTTGAAGGAAGTGATGTATATTTTCTGGATAATTTAGAGAAATGTTGACCTTTCCAGCTATTTTTTTAAAAATGAACAGTTCTTCCTTTTAACTAATTTATGGATTAATTCTTCTGAATTCTCTTGTTTCTGAAACTGGTCTTTTTTTTTTTTATTGACTTTGTAATAATATTACATTAAAAATATATATGTGAGGTCCCATTCAACCCCACCCCCCACCCCCCCTCTCCCCCCCCAACAACACTCGTTCCCATCATCATGACACATCCATTGGATTTGGTAAGTACATCTTTGGGCAAGTCTGCACCACAAAGACAATGGTCCACATCATGGCCCATACTCTCCTCCATTCCATCCAGTGAGCCCTGTGAGGATCCACGATGTCCGGTGATCACCCCCGAGGCGCCATCCAGGGCAGCTCCATGTCCCAAATATGCCCCCACCTCTCATCTCTTCCTGCCCTTCCCCATACCCATCGTCCACCATGTCCACTTTTCCCAATCCAATGCCACCTCTTCTATGTGGACATTGGATTGGTTGTGTCCATTGCACCTCTATGTCGAGAGGAGGCTCAGATTCCACATGGATGCTGGCTGCCATCCTCCCATTTTCAGTTGTAATCACTCTAGGCTCCATGGTGTGGTGATTGTCCTTCTTCAACTCCATCTTAGCTGAGTGTGGTAAGTCCAATAGATCAGATTGTAGGTGCTGGAGTCTGTTGAGGCTCAGGACCTGGCTATCACATTATCAGTCCAGAGATTCAAATCCCCTAACTATATCTTAAACCCCAACGTTAACTGCACCTCCAGCAGATTAGTATGAAAGTCTTATGAAGGGAGATCCCATCTGAGTCCAGATTCATCACACATAAACACCATTTCCAGAGAGGGGCCATCTGCCCTGGTAGTAAACCCCATCGGCCATGACCATAACTCTCATGGGTCTCTTTAGCCTTCATAGGAACCAATATCTGGGGGTTGTATCTGCTTTATCTGTCTCTCTGACTCTGCTCAGTTGTGCATGAGGGCAATCCTTCTGCCAGCCTCCAGACTCTTTTTTAGAAACTCGTAGCCATATAAACTCATTTCTCCTTTCCATTTCCCCCTTACTTTAGGTCAAACAGCATTTTAAAGTCATGTTGTTTTATGTAGACATGGATATTCTGTTGATCCGCATTGAACCTTCCATATAAGGTCCTTTTCCAGTTGCATCATCAGTTGGTATTTGATAGTGGTCCCTCGTTGCCAGGGAGGCTCATCCCCGGGTGTCATGTCCCACGCTGGAGGGAAGGCATTGCATTTACATGCTGAGTTTGGCTTCGAGACTGGGCACATTTGAGTAACATGAAGGCTGACAGGAGGAAATTCCCAGGCACAATGTTGCTCTAGGCCTTGTTCTTGTTTTAGGTTTATCAGCTCACAAGCATAGTCATTAGCATCAGGGGCTCACTGTTGAACCCTCACTCCCTCCCGGTCCCCGCCGCTGTACCTGGGAGACTATCGCTGCTCCCCTAGGGACCACGACAGAGCACCACTGGCCAGGAACCCAGTACCCCCCCTGCTGGGTTTTTAATTGTTGCCACTATGAGTATATCCAATCATTACCATGCACCCTGGACATATGTTCTGTACAGCTCCCTGTCAGCCATATATCACCTGTCATTGGTATCCCATACCAGTATCCCTCCATTGCCATTGTTGAAACACTCTGTGATCCAGAACTCCCCGAAATTTGAAGCCCAATAAAATGTCATGGTCCCTTACTAGGGAATGGCATATAGCAATGGGTTTAAAGGATAGCTAAAGAACTTGGATAAAGTTAGATAAAGAACTTAGATAAAGAATGTTGACTTGAAAAAATTCCACATCCTATCCTTTCCCCCCCCCTAATTATTCAGCGTTTCTTCGTAGGAGTCCTAGACCACAGCAATGCATATATATAATATACAGCACTCCCATACATCCACCACAATACCTTTTTCCTTCCACAGCGATACTCTTACACCCTATTCACATCATATTTACTTAAGGTGATGTACAGAGTCTGAGATATTAGCTTTCTAACATGGTAATATCTGTGCTTACATTATGGTGCATACTTTAGGATACACAGTTTTTTACATTTTTAGTTCTCCTATGTTTTACATTATGGTTTACATTATCAGTCTGTCGTCTCCTATATGTTATGGTGTAATATTACATGTTTTATGTCCATCTTTGTGTACTCTCAAGAAACTCCTCCCTTGCCCCCCATTTACTTTGGTTCCACACATTTAACGTCCATTTTCCCTTCCACCTTGGTGCCCACAGTGACAGTCAACCTCCATTTCCTGAGGAGCCACTTCCAGAGATAGATGGAATAGTGTTTAGGGCCTAACTTGCTCATCTGCCCCAATGCCCTGGGAGCCACCCTTTCTCTCGAGGGATAGAGTTCCCTCTATTTGGTGGCATTAGTCCTCCCCAGGATGTGGGTCCACCCCCACTCTCACTACTTGGGATTCTACCCCATGGTGTCACCCACTCTGGCAGAATGAGCATTTAGACATTCCCCAGGAGCCCGTCCTGCATCAGACCCTCCCCTCCGAGCATTCTAAACAGGTAACCCTCTTTATTATATTTTGATATTATTTTCTCAGCATTTTACTCTCCACCACCTCCTAACCCTCTCCTGTGTTCGTATGCTACCCCTCCCTCCCCCCACTTTTGGGCAACATTACCCAACCGTCCCTCCCCAGCCACCCTCAAACCCGTAAAGCCCCAACCAAAGGCAACCCCTTGCCCCCATTTTATCTCTTCTTTGTGTTCATACTTACCACCATCTCGTCTTAAGTTCCACCCCTACAGACATCAGCTCATATCCTTCCTCCACCCTCCGATTTCCTGTAAGCCTATCGTTCAGTCTCTTGCTATCTAGGGCAGCTTGTTTATTTCATATCATTGAGGTCATGTAGTATTTGTCCTTCAATGTCTGGGTTGCTTCACTCAACATAAGGTTCTCAAGATTCATCCATGTTATCACATGTGTTTGTAGTGTGTTTGTTCTTACAGCCGGGTAGTATTCCATTGTGTGAATATACCACATTTTATTGATCCACTCATCTGTTGATGGGCATTTGGGTTGATTCCAACTTTTGGCAATAGTGAACAATGCTGCTATGAACATTGGTGTACATATATCGGTTTGTGTCCTTGTTTTCAGTTCTGCTGGGTATATACCCAGCAGTGGTATTGCTGGGTCATATGGCAAATCTATGGCTAGTTTTTTGAGAAACTGCCATACTGTCCTCCAGAATGGTTGGATCCTTCTGCATTCCCACCAGCAGTGGATGAGTGTTCCCCTTCCTTCACATCCTCTCCAGCACTTGTATTCTTCTGTTTTTTTCATAGCTGCCAATCTTATGGGTGTAAGATGGTATCTCATTGTAGTTTTGATTTGCATTTCCCTGATAGCTAGAGATTTGGAACATTTTTTCATGTGCTTTCTTGCCATTTGTATTTCTTCTTCGGAGAAGTGTCTGTTTGAGTCTTTTTCCCATTTTTTAAAAGGGTTGTTTATCTTTTTATTTTCAAGATATAGGAGTTCTTTATATATGCAAGTTATAAGTTTCTTATCAGATATATGATTGCGAAATATTTTCTCCCACTGTGTGGGCTCCCTTTTTACTTTCTTGACAAACTCCTTTGAGGTGCAGAAGGCTTTAATTTTGAGGAAGTCCCATTTATCTATTAGTTCTTTTGCTGCTCGTGCTTTTGGTGAGATATTCATAAATCCATTTCCTATTACAAGGTCCTGTAGATGTTTCCCTACACTGCTTTCTAAGGTTTTTATGGTCTTGGCTCTTATATTTAGGTCTTTGATCCATCTTGAGTTGATCTTTGTATAAGGTGTGAGATGGTAATCCTCTTTCATTTTTCTACATATGGCTATCCAGTTCTCCAGACACCATTTGTTGAATAGGCCACTGTCTCCCAATTGAGAGGGTTTGGTGGCTTTATCAAATATTATGTGGCTATATATGTGAGGTTCTATATCAGAGCTTTCAATTCGATTCCATTGGTCTATGTGTCTTTTCTTATGCCAATACCATGCTGTTTTCACCACCGTAGCTTTATAGTATGTTTTGAAGTCAGGTAGTGTGATTCCTCCAATTTCGTTTTTCTTTTTCAGTATGTCTTTGGCTATTCGGGGTCTCTTTCCTTTCCAAATAAATTTCATAGTTAGTTTTTCTAGTTCCTTAAAGAAGGCTGCGTTGATTTTTATTGGGATTGCATTGAATGTGTAGGTCAATTTTGGTAGGATAGACATCTTAATAATGTTCAGTCTTCCTATCCATGAACAAGGAATAGTCTTCCATTTATTTAGTTCTTCTTTGATTTCCTTGAACAATCTTGTATAATTCTCGTTGTATAAGTTCTTTACCTCTTTAGTTAAATTTATTCCTAAGTATTTGATTTTTTATTTACTATTGTGAATGGTATTTGTTTCTTGATTTCCTCCTGATCTTGCTCATTATTGGTGTACCAAAATGCTACTGATTTTTGCGCATTGATCTTATAACCTGTGACTTTACTAAACTCATTTATGTGTTCTAGAATCTTCGTTGTAGATCTCTCAGGGTTTTCTATGTATAGGATCATGTCATCTGCAAATAATGAAATTTTGACTTCTTCCTTTCCAATTTGAATGCCTTTTATTTCTGGTTCTTGCCTCAGTGCTCGTGCAAGTACTTCTAAGGCAATGTTAAATAGGAGCAGAGACAGTGGGCATCCTTGTCTTGTTCCTGAGTTTAGAGGGAAGGAGTCTAGGATTTCTCCATTGTAAACAATATTGGCTTTAGGTTTTTCATATATACTCTTTATCATGTTCAAAAAATTCCCTTGTATTCCAATCTTTTGGAGTGTTTTTATCAAGAAAGGGTGCTGTATTTTGTCAAATGCTTTTTCTGCATCAATAGATATAATCATGTGATTTTTTTCCTTCAATCTGTTTATATGGTGTATTACGTTGATTGATTTTCTTATGTTGAACCATCCTTGCATACCTGGGATGAATCCCACTTGGTCGTGGTGTATAATACGTGTAATGTATTGTTGAATACGATTAGCAAGTATTTTGTTAAGTATTTTTGCGTCTAGGTTCATCAGAGAAATTGGTCTGTAATTTTCCTTTCTTGTGATATCTTTGTTTGGCTTTGGTACTGGGTAATGTTGGCATCATAGAAGGAGTTGGGTAATGTTCTTTCCATTTCGATGTTTTGGAATAGTTTCAGCAGGATTGGTGTCAGTTCTTTCTGGAATGTTTTGTAGAATTCACCTGTGAAGCCATCTGGCCCTGGGCTCTTCTTAGTTGGGAGATTTTTGATAACTGATTCTATCTCTCTGCTTGTGATTGGTTTGTTAAGATCATCAATTTCTTCTTTTGTCAATATGGGCTGCTTATGTGTTTCTAGGAATTTGTCCATTTCCTCTATATTGTCATTTTTGTTGGAATATAGTTTTTCAAAATATCCTCTTATGATAGTCTTTATTTCTGTTGGGTCAGTGGTGATATCGCCTTTCTCATTTCTTATTTTGTGTATTTGCATCTTCTCTCTTTTTTTCTTTGTTAGTGTTGCTAAAGGTTTGTCAATTTTGTTAATCTTCTCAAAAAACCAGCTCTTGGTCTTGTTTATCTGTTCAAGTGCTTTCTTATTTTCTATTTCATTTAGTTCTGCTCTTATCTTTGTTATTTCCTTCCTTCTTCTTCCTGTTGGGTTACTTTGTTGTTGTTTTTCTAATTCCTTCAAATGTGCAGCTAGTTCTTCGATTTTTGCTCTTTCTTCTTTTTTGATGTATGAATTTATGGCTATAAACTTCCCTCTCAGTACTGCTTTTGCTGCATCCCATAAATTTTGGTATGTTGTGTTATCATTATCATTTGTTTCAAGGTAGTCATTGATTTCTTTTGAGATTTCCTCTTTGACCCACTGTTTTTCTAAGAGTGTGCTGTTTAATTTCCAAATCGTGGTGTGAAATCTGGGCTTCTGTCCCTTGCAAATCTCCAGCTTGACTCCACTGTGGTCAGAGATAATGTTTTGTATGATTTCAATCTTTCTGAATTCGTTCAGCCTTTCTTTGTGGCCTAGCATATGATCTATCTTGGAGAATGATCCATGTGCGCTTGAGAAAAATGTATATCCTGCTGTGTTTGGGTGTAGCGATCTATATATGTCTATTAGATCGAGCTGCTCTAATATACTATTCAGATGTTTTGTTTCTTTGGTGATTCTCTTTTGAGATGTTCTGTCCAGAGTTGATAGTGGTGTATTAAAATCCCCCACTATAATTGTAGATGTATCTATTCTTTCACTTAGTTTTTCCAGCGTTTGCCTGACGTATTTAGAGGCACCCTTGTTAGGGGCATAGATATTTATGATTGTTCGATCTTCTTGACAGATTTTCCCTTTCACTAAAATGTAGTATCCTTCTTTGTCTCTCACAATTGTTTCACATTTAAAGTCTATTTTGTCTGATATTAATATAGCTACTCCTGCCTTTTTTTGGTTATTGTTAGCTTGTATGATTGTTTTCCAGCCATTCACTTTCAATCTCCATGCATCTCTGGGTCTAAGATGTGTCTCTTGTTGACAGCATATGGATGGGTTATATTTCCTTATCCAATGTCCCAGTCTGAATCTTTTGATAGGTGAGTTTAATCCTTTGACATTCAGTGTTATTACTATCAAGGAATTATTTGTGTTAGCCATATTTTGATTGGATTTGTGTTTGTCATATTTTCTTTGTATATTTTTTTGGTCTTTTTTGTTGTTGTTGTTGGTCTTATACTCTCCTCCAACTTTGCCTTTCCTGTTTTTTCCTTTCTTCCTGCAGAACTCCCTTTAGAATTTCTTGAAGGGGAGGTTTCTTGTTGGTATACTCTTTCAGTTTCTGTTTGTCTGTGAATATTTTGAACTCTCCATCATGTTTGAATGCTAGTTTAGCTGGATAGAGTATTCTTGGTTGGAAGTGTTTTTCCTTTAGTACCTTGACTATATCATACCACTGTCTTCTTGCCTCCATGGTTTCAGAAGAGAAATCAGCACTTAATCTAATTGAGCTTCCCTTGTATGTGATGGTTTTCTTTTCTCTTGCTGCTTTTAGGATTTTCTCTTTGTCTTGAGCCTTGGATAATTTGATAAGTATATGTCTTGGGGTGGGCCTGTTGGGGTTTATGACTTGTGGAGTGCGCTGTGCTTCTTGGATATGTACATCTGTCTCTTTCAGTAGATTTGGGAAGTTTTCAGCCATTATTTCCTGCAACACTCCTTCTGACCCCTTTCCCTTCTCTTCACCTTCTGGAATGCCTATAATACGTATGTTTGAGCGTTTTGCATTGTCATTCAGGTCCCTAAATCCTAATTGGGTTTTTTCTATCTTCTTATTGACCCCTTCTACTATCTGTTTGATTTCTGAGGTACTGTCTTCCACATCACTAATTCTCTGCTCTGTCTCTTCTAGTCTGCTGATATTTGCTGCAAGTGTATTTTTGATTTCTTGAACTGTGGTGTTCATTCCCATCATATCTGTTATGTTTTTGCGTATGTCTGCAATTTCCCCTCCAAGTGATGTCTTCATGTTGTTAACCTCTTTCATTACTGCATCAAATTTGTCGGTGATGAATGTTCTGAGTTCTTTCATTGCTTGTGCCAAGTTTTGCTCCCCTTCGTGCTTATTGGTTTGTTGATTGGATTCAGTCATGTTTTCCTGATTATTGGTTTGGTTTGTAGATTTTTGTTGCTTTCTGGTCATCTCTTTATTTTGACAAATTTAATCAGTTCCTTAGCTTCTTTGTCTGCTTTTGGAGGTTAATTAGTTGTTATTTTTGTATAGGTGTTATATCTTCTCTTTGTCACTTTTTTCTTCTTACTCAAGTTACTTGTTGTTGGTTAAGTTCACTTTAGAAGAAAGTATTAGTGTTGGGAAAAGGCAATTTTGTCAGCAAGGGTAAAGTGTAAAGTGGTATTGGTAATGTATGTTAACAAAGCAAGAATATGAGATCTGGGAGGATGGAGGTTAGATTCATGTAGATTGTATAGAGTTATAGCTGTAGTTAGAGTATCTTTTATGAAGTAGATGACTGAATATAGGCAGAATATGGTATGAACTACAAAGCAATTGTTTTCATGAGAGAAGGAAAAAGAAAAGAAAGGTAATAGTTTCAAGAGTGGATAACAGACAGAAAACAGAACAAAGGTATTAGAAATTAAGAGTTAGACACTTTGTGGATCACAGAACGGGAGGTGGGGGGTGGAATATAGGAGAGACAGTAGATGATAGTGGTTATCAAGATGCAGGGGAAGAGGGATAGTGTAGGTAGCCTAAATCAGTTCACACAGAAATGAGGCAGTGGAGGATGGGAAAACCCAGCAAATGTGAGGTGTTCCCTGTAGCACGTATTGTGTACTTGAATTAAAATAAAATAAGTGGAAAATGAGGGACAAGAGGGAAAGAGAGAACCGAAAAAAAAAAACACTAATTATAACAAAGAAAAAAAGAAAGACAAGAAGAAAGGAAGAAAGAAAAAGAGGATAGGCAAGCGGTGGGGAACAGATGGGGGGAGAGAGATACAGGTATACACGTGTCACAATTGCAACACTATCTAAAACAACAACCAAAAAAACCCCTAAATATCTGTATTAAAAAAAAAAGGACTTTGGGGGAGACGCTAGGAGAAAAGACTGGGGGATAATGCAATATTAGCAATCAGGGCGTCAAAAAGAGTAAAAAATAAGATAAAGTGAAAATAAAAACAAAACAATATGAACCATTAAAGATAAAATGCAAACGTTGAGGTCCAGGGCACTCAAGGACCCCAGGTAGACCCCAGAGCGTGATGGATTCAGGGGTGGAAAGTCTGAGACACTGAAGACTCAAGAGGTGTGAGTCTGGGGTGTGGACCGCCAGAGTTCAGGGGACCCAGACCTGGCAAGCTCAAATCTGGTCCACAGAAAGCTTAGGAGCCCCGCAGTGCAACACAGCCCTCAGGGATCCCCGTAGCTGGGTGCCAGCCCTGTGGGGGAAGCCAGATCCGCGAATTTTATATTGAATTTCTGATCCCTGAAATTCACCTAACTCCTCAGGGTATCAGCCTTTGGACAGCTCCCTCCCTGTGCTCCCTCGCAACGGCCACTTGAGGGCGCCTCTACACCACGGCCAGTTCAATGACCCAGATCCCAAGCCCCGCCGGGTGGGGTGGGCTTCAGCTGGAAACGCCAAAAACAGACTCTAAGATCCGAAATCCCAAACTTCGCAAAATATCCTCCAATCAGCTTCCAGATGTGTCCTCCTCCCTCACTGCACCCTACAACAGTCTCCCAATTGTGTCCCCTTATTGTCCAAAATCCAATTCCGTTGCAGATCGACAGCCGGACCTGTGGGGATGGGGCTCCAGGCGGAAGCACTGCCCCCCCTGTCCGGCGACCAAAAACGTCCCCCGCTTCACAAGAAAACACCGTCTGTCTCCCCAAATCAATCTGCAAAGGAGTCTTGTCCCAACAATCCCTCACCAGCCAGCCCAGTATCCGCGAATTTCTCAGCACCGCAAAGCCTCTAGTAAAAGGAAAAAAAAAAATCAAAAACCCTGGCTGCCGCGGCTCCGGAGCTTCAGGAGCACCCGCTACCGCGGCTCCGCCCACCCAAGGAGGGAACTTCCCGAGCCCAGCTGGGACCTCCGTTTATATATTATAGATGTATCCTCTCTGTTACCTTCCCACCGAATTGACGTCCAGACACCTTCCAACCAGCAAAAATCCCCGAAACAGCGCGGTCTCAAAGAGCCTTCAACGCTGCCCAGCCGCCCCCTGCAGAGACACTACCAGGCAAGCTCACGCAGCCACCATCTTGCCGAAAAATGGAAATACTAGTTTTAAGAGATAGGAATGTTAGCACAAAAACTGAAGGAAAGGAGGTAGCTGCAAAATCTCTGCACACAATGCTTAGTTCTCAGAAGTAAATCATACATTCCATACTTGTACACATAGGTTTAAAGAGTGTGCTGCTATAACCCCGGTTATGCTTTCCTATATTGTAAATGCTAGGTTTTGAGATAGGCATGTTAGCAGAAAAACTGAAGGAAAGGAGATAGCTGCAAAATCTCTGCACAATATGCTTAGTTCTCACAAGTAAATCATATGTGCCATGTTCTTTCATTTAGTTTTAAAGAGTTGGACGCTATACCCATGGTTATGCTTTCCTATATATTAAATTCTGGTTTTGGAGATAGGAATGTTAGCACAAAAACTGAAGGAAAGGAAATAGCTGCAAAATCTCTGCACACAGTGCTTTGTTCTCAGAAGTAAATCATATCTGCGATGTTCTTTCATTTAGGTTTAAAGAGTTAGCTTCTATACCCTCGGTTTTGCTTTCGTATATAGTAAATGATAGTTTTAGAGATATGAATGTTTTCACAAAAACTGAAAAACGGAGATAGCTGCAAAATGTCTTCACACAATGCTTACTTCTCAGAAGTAAATCATATGTGCCATGTTGTTTCATTTAGGTTTAAAGAGTTAGCTGCTACACCCTCGGTTATGCGTTCCTATAGAGTAAATGCTAGTTTTAGGGATAACAATGTTAGCACAAAAACTGAAGGAAAGGAGATACCTGCAAAATACCTGCACTCAATTCTTAGTTCTCAGAAGTAAATCATATGTGCCATGTTGTTTCATTTAGGTTAAAAATTTAGCTGCTATACCCTCGGTTATGCTTTCCTATATAGGAAATGTAACACAAAAAGTGAATGAAAGGAAATAGGTGCAAAATCTCTTCACACAATGCTTAGGTCTCAGAAGTAAATCATATGTGCCAAGTTGTTTCATTTAGTTTTAAAGAGTTAGCTGCTATACCCCGTTTATGCTTTCCTATAGTGTAAAAGATAGTTTTCGAGATAGGCCTATTAGCAGAAAAACTGAAGGTAAAGAGATAGCCACAAAATCTCTTCACTCAATGCTTAGTTCTCTAAAGTAAAGCACATGTGACATCCTCTTTCAAATAGGTTTAAAGAGTTAGCTGCTATTCCCTTGGTTATGCTTTCCTATATAGTAAGAACTAGTTTTAGAGTTACGAATCTTATCACAAAAGCTGAAGGAAAAGAGATAGCTGCAAAATGTCTGCACACAATGCTTAGATCTCAGAAGTAAATCATATGAGCAATGTTGTTTCATTTAGGTAAAGAGTTAGCTGCTATACCACCGATTATGCTTTCCTATACTGTAAATGCTAATTTGAGAGTTAGGAATATTAGCACAAAAAATGAAGGAATGGAGATAGCCACAAAATCTCAGCACTCAATGCTTAGTTCCATAAAGTAAAGCACATGTGACATCCTCTTTCAAGTAGGTTTAAAGAGTTAGCTGCTATACCTTCGGTTACGCTTTCCTATATAGTAAATGCTGGTTTTACAATTAGGAAAGGTAGAAGAAAAACTGAAGTAAAAGGAGATAGCTGCAAAAGGTCTGAACACAATGCTTAGTTCTCTGAATTAAATCATATGTGCCATGTTGTTTCATTTAGGTTTAAAGAGTTAGCTTCTGTACCCTCTGTTATTCTTTCCTATATAGTAAATGCTAGTTTTAGAGATAGGAATGTTAGCACAAAAACTGAAGGAAAGGATATACCTGCAAAATCTCTGAACACAGTGCTTAGTTCTCAGAAGTAAATCCTATGTGCCATGTTGTTTCATGTAGGTTTAATGAGTTTCCTGCTAAACCCTCGGTTATGCTTTCGTATGTAATAAATGCTAGATTTAGTGATATGAATGTTTCCACAAAAACTGAAGGAAAAGATATAGCTGCAAAATCTGTGCACTCAATCCTTATTTCTCAGAAGTAAATCACATGTGCCGTTTTGTGTCATTTAGATTAAAAGAGTTACTTGCTATGCCCTCGCTTATGCTTTCCTGTATAGTAAATGCTATTTTTAGAGATAATAATGTTAGCACAAACTGAAGGAAAGGAGATAACTGCAAAATCTCTGCACACAATGCTTAGTTCTCAGAAGTAGATCATATGTGCCATGTTTTTTCATTTAGGTTTAAAGAGTTAGCTGCTATACCTCAGTTTTGCTTTCGTATATAGTAAATGCTAGTTTTATAGATAGGAATGTTAGCACAAAAACTGAAGGAAAGGAGATAGCTGAAAAATCTCTGAACACAGTGCTTAGTTCTCAGTAGTAGATCTCATGGGCCATGTTGTTTCATTTAGGTTTAAAGTGTTAGCTGCTATATCCTCGGTTATTCTTTCGTATATCATAAATTTTAGTTTTATAGATAGGAATGTTAGCATAAAAACTGAAGGAAAGGAGATAGCTGAAAAATCTCTGCACTCAATGCTTAGTTCTCAGAAGAAAATCGTATGCACCCTGCTTTTTCAGTTATGTTTAAAGCGTTAACTGCTATAACCCTCTTATGCTTTCCTATAGTGTAAAGGCAAGTTTTAGAGTTAGGAATGTTAGCACAAAAACTGAAGGAAAGGAGATAGCTGCAAAAAATCTGCACACAATGCTTTGTTCTCAGAAGTAAATCATATGAAACATGCTTTTTCAGGTAGGTTGAAAGAGTTAGCTGCCATACCCCGGTTATGATTTCCTATATTGTAAATGCTAATTTTAGAAATAGGAATGTTAGCACAAAAACTGAGGGAAATCAGATAGCTGCAAAATATCTGCACACAATGCTTAGTTCTCAGAAGATAATCATATGTGTGATGTTGTTTCATTTAGGTTTAAAGAGTTAGCTGCTATACACTCAGTTATGCTTTCGTACATAGGAAGTGGTAGTTTTAGAGATAGGAATGTTAGCACAAAATCTGAAGGAAAGGAGATAGCTGCAAAATCTCTGCACACAATGCTTAGTTCTCAGAAGGAAATCATATGTGCCATGTTGTTTCATTTAGGTTTAAAGAGTTAGCTGCTACACTTTCGGTAATACTTTCCTATATAGGAAATGCTAGTTTCAGAGATAGGAATGTTAGTATAAAAACTGAAGGAAAGAAGATAGCTGCAAAATCTCTGCACACAATGCTTAGGTCTCAAAAGTAAATCATATGTACCATTCTTTTTCAGGTAGGTTAAAGAGTTAGCTGCTATACCCCCGATTATGCTTTCCTATAGTGTAAAGGCTAGTTTTAGAGATAGGAATGGTAGCACAAAAACTGAAGGAAAAGAGATAGGTGTAAAATCTCTGCACAGAATGCTTATTTTTCAGAAGTAAATCATATGTGCCATGTTGTTTCACTTAGGTTTAAAGAGTTAGCTGCTATACCCTCGCTTATGCTTTCCTATGTAGGAAATGCTGGTTTTAGAGATAGGAATGTTAGCACAAAAACTGAAGGAAAGGAGAAACCTGCAAAATCTCTGCACACAATGCTTAGTTCTCAGAAGAAAATCATATATGCCATGTTATTTCATTTAGGTTTAAAGAGTTAGCTGCTATACCCTCGGTTATGCTTTCCTATATAATAAATGCTACATTTAGAGATAGGAATTTTGGCACAAAAACTGAAGGAAAGGAGATAGCTGCAAAATCTCTGCACACAATGCTTAGGTCTCAGAAGTAAATCATAAGTGCCATGTTGTTTCATTTAGGTTTAAAGAGTTCGCTGCTATACCCTCGGTTATGCTTTCCTATATCGGATAAGCTTAATGAGATAGGAATGTTAGCACAAAAACTGAAAGAAAGGAGATAGCTGCAAAATCTCTGCAAACAATGCTTAGTTCTCAGAGGGAAATCATATGTGCCATTTTGCTTCATTTGGTTTAAAGAGTTAGCTACTGTACTCCTGGTTATGCTTTTCTATTGTGTAAATGCTAGTTTTAGAGATAGGAAAGTTAACACAAAACCTGAAGGAAAGGAGATAGCTGCAAAATCTCTGCACTCAATGCGTAGTTCTCAGAAGTAAATCATATGTGCAATGTTGTTTCTTTTACTTTTAAAGAGTTAGCTGATATAACTTCGGTATGCTTTCCTATATGGGAAATGCTAGTTTTAGAGATTGGAATGGTAGCTCAAAAACTAAGGGAAAGGAGATAGCTGCAAAATCTCTGCACACAATGCTTAATTCGCAGAAGTAAATCATATTTGCCATGTTTTTTCATTTAGATTTTAAGAGTTAGCTGCTATACCCTCGGTTACGCTTTTCTATATAGGAAAAGCTAGTTTTAGAGACAGGACTGTTAGCACAAAAACTGAAGGAATGGAGATATTTGCAAAATCTCTGCACACAATTTTTATTTCTCAGAGGTAAATCATATGTACCATGCTTTTCCAGGTAAGTTTATAGAATTATCTGCTCTACCCACTATTATGCTTTCCTACAGTGTAAATGCTAGTTTTACAGATAGGAATATAAGCAAAAAAACTGAAGGAAAGGAGATAGCTACAAAATCTCTGCACTCAATGCTTAATTCCCTAAAGTAAAGCAGATTTGACATCCTCTTTCAAGTAGGTTTAAAGAGTTATCAACTATACCCTCGATTATCCTTTCCTATAAATTAAATGATTGTTTGAGAGATAGGAATGTTAGTACAAAAATTGAAAGAAAGGTTATAGCTGCAAAATCTCTGCATACAATGCTTAGTTCTCAGAAGTATATCATATGTGCCATGTTTTTTCACTTAGGTTTAAAGAGTTAACTGCTATACCCTCAGTTATGCTTTCGTATATAGTAAATGCTAGTTTTAGAGATAGGACTGTTAGCACTAAAAATGAAGAAAAGGAGATACCTGCAAAATCTGTGCACACAATGCTTAATTCTCATAAGTAAATCATTTGAACCATGCTTTTTCAGGTAGGTTTAAAGAGTTAGCTGCTATACCCCCTGTTAAGCTTTCCTATAGTGTAAATGCTAGTTTTATAGATAGGAATGTAAGCAAAAATACTGAAGGAAAGGAGAGAGCTATAAAATCTCTGCACTCAATGCTTAATGCTCTTTCTCGAGAGAAAGGGTGGCCCCCAGGGCATTGGGGCAGTTGAGCAGGTTAGGCCCTGAACACTATTCCATCTATCTCTGGAAGTGGCTCCTCAGGAAACGGAGGTTGGCTGTCACTGTGGGCACCAAGGTGGAAGGGAAAATGGACGCTAAATGTGTGGAACCAAAGTAAATGGGGGGCAAGAGAGGAGTTTCTTGAGAGTACACAAGGATGGATATAAAACATGTAATATTACACCATAACATATAGGAGATGATAGACTGATAATGTAAACCATAATGTAAAACATAGGATAACTAAAAATGTAAAGAACTGTGTATCCTAAAGTATGCACCATAATGTAAGCACAGATATTACCTTGTTAGAAAGCTAATGTCTCAGACTCTTTACATCACTTTAAGTAAATATGATGTTAATAGGGTGTAAGAGTATCGCTGTGGAAGGGAAAAGGTTTTGTGATGGATGTATGGGAGTGCTGTATATTGTATATATGCATTGCTGTGGTCTAGGACTCCTATGAAGAAATGCTGAATAATTAGGGGGGGGGGAAAAAAGGATAGGATGTGGAAATTTTTTCAAGTCAACATTCTTTATCTAAGTTCTTTATTTAACTTTATCCAAGTTCTTTATCTATCCTTTAAACCCATCGCTATATGCCATTCCCTAGTAAGGGACCATGACATTATATTGGGCCTCAAATTTCGGGGAGTTCTGGATCACAGAGTGTTTCAACAATGGCAAAGGAGGAATACTGGTATGGGATACCAATGACAGGTGATATATGGCTGACAGGGAGCTATACAGAACATATGTCCAGGGTGCATGGTAATGATTGGATATACTCATGGTGGCAACAATTGGAAACCACAGCAGGGGGGGTACTGGGTTCCTGGCCAGTGGTGCTCTGTCGTGGTCCCTAGGGGAGCAGCGACAGTCTCCCAGGTACAGCGGCGGGGACCGGGAGGGAGTGAGGGTTCAACGGTGAGCCCCTGATGCTAATGACTATGCTTGTGAGCTGATAAACCTAAAATAAGAACAAGGCCTAGAGCAACATTGTGCCTGGGAATTTCCTCCTGTCAGCCTTCATGTTACTCAAATGTGGCCAGTCTCGAAGCCAAACTCAGCATGTAAATGCAATGCCTTCCCTCCAGCGTGGGACATGACACCCGGGGATGAGCCTCCCTGGCACCGAGGGACCACTATCAACTACCAACTGATGATGCAACTGGAAAAGGACCTTATACAGAAGGTTCAATGTGGATCAGCAGAATATCCATGTCTACATAAAATACCATGACTTTAAAATGCTGTTTGACCTAAAGTAAGGGGGAAATGGAAAGGAGAAATGAGTTTATATGGCTACGAGTTTCTAAAAAAGAGTCTGGAGGCTGGCAGAAGGATTGCCCTCATGCACAACTGAGCAGAGTCAGAGAGACAGATAAAGCAGATACAACCCCCAGATAATGGTTACTTTGAAGGCTAAAGAGACCCATGAGAGTTATGGTCATGGCCGATGGGGTTAACTATCAGGGCAGATGGCCCCTCTTTGGAAATGGTGTGTATGTGTGATGAATCTGGACTCAGATGGGATCTCCCTTCATAAGTCTTTCATGCTAATGTGCCGGAGGTGCAGTTAATGTTGGGGTTTAAGATATATTTAGGGGATTTGAATCTCTGGACCGACAATGTGATAGCCAGGTCCTGAGCCTCAACAGACTCCAGCACCTACAATCTGATCTATTGGACTTACCACACTCAGCTAAGATGGAGTTGAAGAAGGACAATCACCACACCGTGGAGCCTAGAGTGATTACAACTGAAAATGGGAGGACTGCATCCAGCATCCATGTGGAATCTGAGCCTCCTCTTGACATAGAGGTGCAATGGACACAACCAATCCAATGTCCACATAGAAGAGGTGGCATGGAATTGGGAAAAGTGGACATGGTGGACGATGGGTATGGGGAAGGGCAGGAGGAGATGAGAGATGGAGGCATCTTTGGGACATGGAGCTGCCCTGGATGGTGCCTCAGAGGTAATCACTGGACATTGTAAATCCTCATAGGGCCCACTGGATGGAATGGAGGAGAGTGGGGGCCATGATGTGGACCATTGCTATAAGGTGCAGAGGTGCCCAAAGATGTACTTACCAAATCCAATGGATGTGTCATGATGATGGAAACGAGTGTTGTTGGGGGGGGAGAGGGGGGGGTGGGGGGGGTGGGGATGAATGGGACCTCACATATATATTTTTAATGTAACATTATTACAAAGTCAATAAAAAAAAATTAATTAAAAAAAAAAATGCTTAATGCCCTAAAGTAAAGCATATGTGACATCGTCTTTCAAGTAGGTTTAAAGAGTTAGCTGTTATACCCTCAGTTATGCTTTCGTATATAGTAAATGCAAGTTTTAGGGATAGGAATGTTAGCACTAAAAATGAAGGAAAGGGTGTGGAGACAAGATTGTCACTGAGTGAACTTGCCTTTGTGGTCTGTCCCGGGAAGAGACGGCTGGGCGCGGTGGCAGGTTCTCCAAGGCGAGGCTTTTTCAGGATTTTTGCAGGGCAGAAGTGCCAGGACATCGATAGGTTGTAAAGGTAAGGAAGAGGATTGGTCTAGTAGATATATTTTGGGTTCTATTGCCCGCAGGTGAGACCCGCGCACGGGCTCCTCCCTGTTGGGGGTGGGGGGAACCACCGTCCTGTCCTGGGGTTCCGCTTTTGGATGGCTCTGAAGGGCTAAGGAGTTCACGATCTCTGGGTAAGCTCTTGACAGATTGATGTGACAGATCGCCTTTGTGGATCGATTTGGGAAGATAGACGGTGTTTTGTTGTGAAGCGCGAGAAACTTTTGAGTGAGATTATAAACAATAGCGCTTCCGCCTGAAGCCCCACCCCCAAAAGTCCAGCAACCGTTCTCCAACCCAAATAGGCTGTAGGCAATAAAGAGAAGTAATTGGAAAATTGTTCTAGGCTGTGGCAAGGGGGGGGGACACGTCTGGAAGCCGATTAGTGAATATTCTGCGAAGCTTGAGAATTCCGGTTTTCGAATATGTTTTCGGCGTCACAGGCCGGGCTTTGGATCTGTACTAGTAAAGTGGCTGCGGTGTAGAGGCGCCCTCTAGTGGTAGTGGTTTGGAATCACAGGACGGGAGCTGTCCAAAAGCTGAAGTGAAAAATAACGTACTAATGAGTCCAGCAAAGTAAGTGAATTGCAGGGTTCAGTCACAATATAGAGTTTGCGGATCTGACTTCCCCCATAGGGTTGGCACCCAGCCGTGGGGATCCCTGAGGGCTGTGTTACACTGCGGGGCTCCCAGGCTTCCTGTTGACCAGATTGGAGGCTGCCAGGTCTGAATTCCCTAAATTCTGTTGTCTCACACTACAGAGACTCACACCTCTTGAGTCCTCAATATCTCAGACTTTCCATCCCTGAATCCATCACGCACTGAGGTCCATCTGAGGTCCTTAAATGCCCTAGCCTTCAATGTTGGTGTTTTTTCTTTATCGTTTCATTTTGTTTTGTTTTTATTTCATTTTGACTTATTCTTTACTTTTTCCAATTTCCTGATTGCTAACACCACATTATCCCCTAGTTTTCTCTCACAGCGTATCCCCCAAAGTCTTTTTTTACTCAGTTATTTAATTTTGTGTGTGTATGTGTTAGGTGCTGTGTAGTGGGTGTTTTAATTCTGGTTTGTGTATATCTGTTTCATTTTTTTTTTCTTTCCCCTACCTGTTCCCCACCCCTTGCCCACCCTCTTTTCCTTTCTTCCTCTCGTCCCTTCCTCCCCCCCTTTTTTTCTCCCTTTTTTTCTGTTGTCTCTCTCCCTCTTGTCCCTCATATTCTACTTAGTTTATTTTAACTCAATTATACAATAGGTGCGGCAGGAAACACCTCATATTCGCTGGGTTTTCTCATCCTTCACTGCCTCATTTTTGTGTGAACTGATTTAGGCTACCTACACTATCCTCTTTCCCCTACATCTTGATATCCATCACCATCTACTGGCTCTCCTATATTCCACCTCCCACCTCCCTTTCTTCGATCCACGAAGGGTCTAAGTCTTAATTTCTAATACCTATGTTTTGTTTTCCATCTGTTATCCACTCTTGAAACTATTACCTTTCTTTTCTCTTTCCCTCTCTCACGAAATCAATAGCTTTTTAGCTCATACCATATTCCTCCCATATTCAATCATCTACCTCATAATAGGTACTCTACCTACTGCTATAACTCTACACAATTTACATGAATCTAACCTCCATCCTCCCAGATCTCATATTCTTGCTTTGTTAACATATATCACCAATACTACTTTACGCTTTTCCCTTGCTTACACAATTGCCTTTCCCCAACACTAATACTTTCCTTTAAAGTGAACTTAACCAACAACAAGAAACTAGAATAAGAAGAAAAAAGTGACAGAGAGATTTTAACACCTATGCAAAAATAACAGCTAATTAACCTCCAAGAGCAGACAAAGAAGGTAAGGAACTGATTAAATCCATCAAGATAAAGAGATGACCAGAAAGCAACAAAAAGCTACAAACCAAACCAGTAATCAGGAAAACATGGCTGAATCCAATCAACAAACCAATAATCACGAAGGGGAGCAAAACTTGGCATGAGCAATGAAAGATCTCAGAACATTTATCACCGACAAATTTGACAAAGTAATGAAAGAGGTTAACAACATGAAGACATCACTTGGAGGGGAAATTGCAGACATACGCAAAAACATAACAGATATGATGGGAATGAACACCACAGTTCAAGAAATCAAAAATACACTTGCAGCAAATATCAGCAGACTAGAAGAGACAGAGCAGAGAATTAGTGATGTGGAAGACAGTACATCAGAAATCAAACAGATAGTAGAAGGGGTCAATAAGAAGATAGAAAAAATCCAATTAGGACTTAGGGACCTGAATGACAATGCAAAACGCTCAAACATACGTATTATAGGCATTCCAGAAGGTGAAGAGAAGGGAAAGGTGTCAGAAAGAGTGTTGCAGGAAATAATGGCTGAAAATTTCCCAAATCTACTGAAAGAGACAGATGTACATATCCAAGAAGCACAGCACACTCCACTAGTCATAAACCCCAACAGGCCCACCGCAAGACATATACTTGTCAAATTATGCAATGCTAAAGACAAAGAGAAAATCCTAAAAGCAGCAAGAGAAAAGAAAACCATCACATACAAGGGAAGCTCAATTAGATTAAGTGCTGATTTCTCGTCTGAAACCATGGAGGCAAGAAGGCAGTGGTATGATATAGTCAAGGTACTAAAGGAAAAAAATTTCCAAGCAAGAATACTCTATCCAGCTAAACTAGCATTCAAACATGATGGAGAGTTCAAAATATTCGCAGATAAACAGAAACTGAAAGAGTATAGCAACAAGAAACCTCCCCTTCAAGAAATTCTAAAGGGAGTTCGGCAGGAAGAAAGGAAAAAACAGGAAAGGCAGAGTTGGAGGAGAGTATAAGACCAACAACAACAACAAAAAAAGACAAAAAAATATATACAAACAAAATATGACAAAGACAAATCCAATCAAAATATGGCTAACACAAAGAATTCCTTGATAGTAATAACACTGAATGTCAACGGATTAAACTCACCTATCAAAAGATTCAGACTGGGACATTGGATAAGGAAATATGACCCATCCGTATGCTGTCTACAAGAGACACATCTTAGACCCAGAGACGCATGGAGATTGAAAGTGAATGGCTGGAAAACAATCATACAAGCTAACAATAACCAAAAAAAGGCAGGAGTAGCTATATTAATATCAGACAAAATAGACTTTAAATGTGAAACAATTGTGAGAGACAAAGAAGGATACTACATTTTAGTGAAAGGGAAAATCTGTCAAGAAGATTGAGCAATCATAAATATTTATGCCCCTAACAAGGGTGCCTCTAAATACGTCAGGCAAACACTGGAAAAACTAAGTGAAAGAATAGATACATCTACAATTATAGTGGGGGATTTTAATACACCACTATCAACTCTGGACAGAACATCTCAAAAGAGAATCACCAAAGAAACAAAACATCTGAATAGTATATTAGAGGAGCTGGATCTAATAGACATATATAGATCGCTACACCCAAACACAGCAGGATATACATTTTTCTCAAGCGCACATGGATCATTCTCCAAGATAGATCATATGCTAGGCCACAAAGAAAGGCTGAACGAATTCAGAAAGATTGAAATCATACAAAACATTATCTCTGACCACAGTGGAGTCAAGCTAGAGATTTGCAAGGGACAGAAGCCCAGATTTCACACCACGATTTGGAAATTAAACAGCACACTCTTAGAAAAACAGTGGGTCAAAGAGGAAATCTCAAAAGAAATCAATGATGACCTTGAAACAAATGATAATGATAACACAACATACCAAAATTTATGGGATGCAGCAAAAGCAGTACTGAGAGGGAAGTTTATAGCCATAAATTCATATACCAAAAAAGAAGAGCAAAAAGTGAAGAACTAACTGCACATTTGAAGGAATTAGAAAAACAACAACAAAGTCACCCAACAGGAAGAAGAAGGAAGGAAATAACAAAGATAAGAGCAGAACTAAATGAAATAGAAAATAAGAAAGCACTTGAACAGATAAAGAAGACCAAGAGCTGGTTTTTTGAGAAGTTTAACAAAATTGACAAACCTTTAGCGACACTAACAAAGAAAAAAAGAGAGAAGAGGCAAATACAGAAAATGAGAAATGAGAAAGGCAATATCACCACTGACCCCACAGAAATAAAGTCTATCATAAGAGGATATTTTGAAAAACTATATTCCAACAAAAATGACAATCTAGAGGAAATGGACAAATTCCTAGAAACACATAAGAAGCCCATATTGACAAAAGAAGAAATTGATGATCTTAACAATCCGATCACAAGCAGAGAGATAGAATCAGTTATTAAAAATCTCCCAACTAAGAAGGGCCCAGGGCCAGATGGCTTCACAGGTGAATTCTACAAAACATTCCGGAAAGAACTGACACCAATCCTGCTGAAACTATTCCAAAAAATCGAAACAGAAAGAACATTACCCAACTCCCTCTATGATGCCAAAATTACCCTAGTATCAAAGCCAAACAAAGACATCACAAGAAAGGAAAATTACAGACCAATTTCTCTAATGAACCTAGACGCAAAAATACTTAACAAAATACTTGCTAATCGTATTCAACAACACATTAAACGTATTATACACCACGACCAAGTGGGATTCATCCCAGGTATGCAAGGATGGTTCAACATAAGAAAATCAATCAACGTAGTACACCATATAAACAGATTGAAGGGAAAAAATCACATGATTATATCTATTGATGCAGAAAAAGCATTTGACAAAATACAGCACCCTTTATTGATAAAAACACTCCAAAAGATTGGAATACAAGGGAATTTTATGAACATGATAAAGAGTATATATGAAAAACCTAAAGCCAATATTGTTTACAATGGAGAAATCCTAGACTCCTTCCCTCTAAACTCAGGAACAAGACAAGGATGCCCACTGTCTCCGCTCCTATTTAACATTGTCTTAGAAGTACTTGCTCGAGCACTGAGGCAAGAACCAGAAATAAAAGGCATTCAAATTGGAAAGGAAGAAGTCAAAATTTCATTATTTGCAGATGACATGATCCTATACATAGAAAACCCTGAGTGTGGCCTATTCAACAAATGGTGTCTGGAGAACTGGATAGCCATATGTAGAAGAATGAAAGAGGATTACCATCTCTCACCTTATACAAAGATCAACTCAAGATGGATCAAAGACCTAAATATATGAGCCAAGACCATAAAAACCTTAGAAAGCAGTGTAGGGAAACATCTACAGGACCTTGTAATAGGAAATGGATTTATGAATATTTCACCAAAAGCACAAGCAGCAAAAGAACTAATAGAAAAATGGAACTTCCTCATAATTATAGCCTTCTGCACCTCAAAGGAGTTTGTCAAGAAGGTAAAAAGTGAACCCACACAGTGGGAGAAAATATTTGGCAATCATATATGTGATAAGAGACTTATAACTTGCACATATAAAGAACACCTATATTTTGAAAATAAAAAGATAAACAACCCATTTAAAAAATGGGAAAAAGACTTAAATAGACACTTTTCCGAAGAAGAAATACAAAAGGCAAAAAAGCACATGAAAAAATGTTCCAAATCTCTAGCTATAAGGGAAATACAAATCAAAACTACAATGAGATACCATCTTACACCCATATGATTGGCAGCTATGAAAAAAACAGAAGAATACAAGTGCTGGAGAGGATGTGAAGGAAGGGGAACTGTCATCCACTGCTGGTGGGAATGCAGAAGGATCCAACCATTCTGGAGGACAGTATGGCGGTTTCTCAAAAAACTAGCCATAGATTTGCCATATGACCCAGCAATACCACTGCTGGGTATATACCCAGCAGAACTGAAAACAAGGACACAAACCGATATATGTACACCAATGTACATAGCAGCATTGTTCACTATTGCCAAAAGTTGGAATCAACCCAAATGCCCATCAACAGATGAGTGGATCAATAAAAGGTGGTATATACACACAATGGAATACTACTCGGCTGTAAGAACAAACACACAACAAACACATGTGATAACACGGATGAATCTTGAGAACCTTATGTTGAGTGAAGCAACCCAGACATTGAAGGACAAATACTACATGACCTCAATGATATGAAATAAACAAGCTGCCCTAGATAGCAAGAGACTGAACGATAGGCTTATAGGAAATCAGAAGGTGGAGGAAGGATGTGAGCCGATGTCTGCAGGGGTGGAATTTAAGACGAAATGGTGGTAAGTATGAACACAAAGAAGAGATAAAAGGGGGGCAGGGGTTGCCTTTGGTTGGGGCTTTGCAGGTTTGAGGGTGGCTGGGGAGGGATGGATGTGTAACATTGCCCAAAAGTGGGGAGAGATAGGGGTAGCATACGAAAACAGGAGAGGTCAGAGTGGAGAGTAAAATGCCGAGAAAATCATATCAAAATATAATAAAGAGGGTTTCCTGTTTAGAATGCTCAGAGGGGAGCGTCTGATGCAGGACGGGCTCCTGGGGAATGTCTAAATGCTCATTCTGCCAGAGTGGGTGACACCATGGGGTAGAAACCCAAGTAGTGAGAGTGGGGGTGGACCCACATCCTGGGGAGGACTAATGACATCAAATAGAGGGAACTGTATCCCTCGAGAGAAAGGGTGGCTCCCACGGCATTGGGGCAGTTGAGCAAGTTAGGCCCTGATCACTATTCCATCTATATCTGGAAGTGGCTCCTCAGGAAACGGAGGTTGGCTGTCACTGTGGGCACCAAGGTGGAAGGGAAAATGGACGTTAAATGTGTGGAACCAAGGTAAATGGGGGGTAAGAGAGGAGTTTCTTGAGAGTACACAAGGATGGATATAAAACATGTAATATTACTCCATAACATATAGGAAATAACAGACTGATAATGTAAACTATAATGTAAAACATAGAATAACTAAGAATGTAAAAAACTGTGTATCCTAAAGTATGCACCATAATGTAAGCACAGATGTCACCTTGTTAGAAAGCTAGTGTCTTAGACTCTGTACATCACGTTAAGTAAATATGATGTGAATAGGCTGTAAGAGTAGCACTGTTGAAGGGAAAAGGTTTTGTGGTGGATGTATGGGAGTGCTGTATATTATATATGCATTGCTGTGGTCTAGGGCTCCTGTGAAGAGAAGCTGAACAATTAGGGGGAAAAAAAAAAGACAAAGATAGGATGTAGAATTTTTTCCAAGTAAACACGTGTTCTTTATATAACCTTTAAACCCATCGCTATATGCCATTTCCTAGTAAGGGACACTGACATTATATTGGGCTTCAAATTTCGGGGAGTTCTGGAACACAGAGTGTTTCAACAATGGCAATGGAGGGATACTGGTATGGGATGCCATTGACAGGTGATATATGGCTGACAGGGAGCTGTACAGAACATATGTCCAGGGTGCATGGTAATGTTTGGGTATACTCATAGTGGTAACAATTAAAAACCACAGCAGGGGGGGGGACTGGGTTCCTGGCCAGTGGTGCTCTGTCGTGGTCCCTAGGGTAGCAGCGACAGTATCCCAGGTGCAGCGGCGGGGACCGGGAGGGAGTGAGGTTTCAACAGTGAGCCCCTGATGCTAATGACTATGCTTTCCTATATAATAAATGCTAGTTTTAGGGATAGGAATGTTAGCACAAAACTGAAGTTAAGGAGATAGCTGCAAAATCTCTGAACACAATGCTTAGTTCTCAGAAGTAAATCATATGTGTCATGTTTTTTCATTTAGGTTTGAAGGGTTAGCTGATATTCCCTCGGTTATGCTTTCCCATATAGTAAATGCTAGTTTTAGAGATAGGAATGTTAGCACAAAAACTGAAGGAAAGGAGATAGCTGTAAAATCTCTGCACACAATGTTTAGTTCTCAGAAGTAGGTCATATGTTCCATGTTGTTTCATTTAGATTTAAAGAGTTAGCTGCGGGAGTGAGGGTTCAACAGTGAGCCCGTGACGCTAGTGACTATGATTGTGAGCTGATAAGTCTAAAATAAGAACAAAGCCTAGAGAAGCTTTGTGCCTGGGAATTTCCTCCTGTCAGCCTTCATGTTACTCAAATGTGGCCCGTCTCGAAACCAATCTCAGCATGTAAGTGCAATGCCTTTCCCCCAGCGTGGGACATGACACCCGGGAATGAGCCTCCCGGGCACTGAGGGACCACTCTCAACTACCAACTGATGATGCAACTGGAAAATGACCTTATACGGAAGGTTCAATGCGGATCAGCAGAATATCCCTGTCTACATAAAATAACATGACTTTAAAATGCTGTTTGACCTAAAGTAAGGGGGAAATGGAAAGGAGAAATGAGTTTATATCGCTACGAGTTTCTAAAAAAGAGTCTGGAGGCTGGCAGAAGGATTGCCCTTATGCACAACTGAGCAGAGTCAGAGAGACAGATAAAGCAGATACAACCCCCAGATATTGGTTCCTTTGAGGGCTAAAGAGACCCATGGGAGTTATGGTCATGGCCGATGGGATTAACTACCAGGTCAGATGGCCCCTCTTTGGAACTGGTGTTTATGTGTGATGAATCTGGACTCAGATGGGATCTCCCTTCATAAGACTTTCATGCTAATGTGCTGGAGGTGCAGTTAATGTTGGGGTTTAAATTATATTTAGGGGATTTGAATCTCTGGACTGACAATGTGATAGCCAGGTCCTGAGCCTCAACAGACTCCAGCACCTACAATCTGTTTTACTGGACTTACCACACTCAGCTAAGATGGAGTTGAAGAAGGACAACCACCACACCATGGAGCCTAGAGTGATTACAACTGAAAGTGGGAGGATTGCATCCAGCATCCATGTGGAATCTGAGCCTCCTCTTGACATAGAGGTGCAATGGACACAACCAATCCAATGTCCACATAGAAGAGGTGGCATTGGATTGGGAAAAGTGGACATGGTGGCTGACGGGTATGGGGAAAGACAGGAAGAGATGAGAGGTGGAGGCGTCTTTGGGACATGGAGCTGCCCTGGATGGTGCTTCAGAGGCAATCACCGGACATTGTATATCCTCACAGGACCCACTGGATGGAATGGGGGAGAGTATGGGTCATGATGTGGACCATTGTGTATGAGGTGCAGAGGTGCCCAAAGATGTACTTACCAAATCCAATGGATGTGTCATGATGATGGGAGGGAGTGTTGCTGGGGGGGTGAGGGAGAGGTGGGGTGGGGGGTGGGGTTGAATGGGAACTCACATATATATTTTTAATGTAATATTATTACAAAGTCAATAAAATAAAAAATAAAAAAAATAAAAAATAAAAAATAAAAATAAAAAAGAGATATAAATTGCATGCAAAAAATAAAAATAAAAATAAAAATGAAGGAAAGGAGATAGCTGCAAAATCTCTACACACAATGCTTAGTTCTCAGAAGTAAATCTTAAGTGCCATGTTGTTTCATTTAGGTTTAAAGAGTTAGGTTCTATACCCTCGGCTTGCTTTCCTATATAGAAAATGCCAGTTTTAGAGAGAGGAATGTTAGCACAAAAACTGAAGAAAAGGAGATAGCTGCAATATCTCTGCACACAATGCTTAGTTCTCAGAGGGAAATCATATGTGCCATGTTGTTTCATCTAGGTTTAAAGAGTTAGCTGCAATACTCCCGGTTATGCTTTTCTATAGTGTAAATGTTAGTTTTAGAGATATGAATGTAGGCACAAAAACTGAAGCAAAGGCGATAGCTACAAAATCTCTGCACTCAATGCTTAATTCAGTAACGGAAAGCACATGAGTCATCCTCTTTCAAGTAGGTTTAAACAGTTAGCTGCTATATACTCGGTTAGGCTTTCGTATATAGTAAATGCTAGTTTTACAGATATAAATGTTAGCACAAATACTGAAGGAAAGGAGATAGCTGCAAAATCTCTTCACACAATGCTTAGTTGTCAGAAGTAAATCATATGTCATGTTGTTTCATTTAGGTTTGAAGAGTTAGCTGCTATACCATCGGTTATGCTTTCGTACATAGTAAATGCTAGGTTTAGAGATTGGTATATTAGCACAAAAACTGAAGTAAAGGAGATAGCTACAAAATCTCTGCACACAATGCTTACTTCTCAGAAGTAAATCATATGTTCCATGCTTTTTCAGGTAGGTTAAAAGAGTTAGCTGCTATAGCCCCGGGTATGCTTTCCTATAGTGTAAATGCTAGTTTTAGAGAAGGAATGTTAGCACAAAAACTTAAGGAAAGGAGATAGCGGCAAAATCTCGGCACTCAATGCTTAGTTCCCTAAAGTAAATCATATGGGACATCCTCTTTCAAGTAGGTTTAAAGAGTTAGCTGCTATAACTGGGTTATGCTTTACTATATAGTAAAAGCTCGTTTTAGAGATAGGAATGTTGGCACAGAAATTGAAGGAAAGTAGATTGCTGCAAAATCTCTGCACACAATGCTTAGTTCTCAGAAGTAAATAATATGTGCCATGTTGTTTCATTTAGGTTTAAAAAGTTTGCTGCTATTCCCTCCGTTATGCATTCGTATATAGGAAATGCTAGCTTTAGGGATAGGATGGTTAGCACAAAAACTGAAGGAAAGTAGATAGATGCAAAATCGTTGCACACAATGCTTAGCTCTCAGAAGTAAAAAATAGGTACCATGATTTTCCAGGTAGGTTTAAAGTGTTAGCTGCTATACACCCTGTTACACTTTCCTATACTGTAAATGCTAGTTTTAGAAATAGGAATGTCAGCACAAACTGAAGGAAAGGAGATAGCTGCAAAATCTCTGCACACAATGCTTAGTTCTCAGAAGTAAATCATATGTGTCATGTTGTTTCATTTACGTTTAAAGAGTTAGCTGCTATACCATCGGTTATGCTTTCGTATATAGTAAATGCTAGTTTTAGAGATAGGAATATTAGCACAAAAACTGAAGGAAAGGAGATAGCTGCAAAATCTCTGCACAAAATACTTAGTTCTCAGAAGAAAATCATATGTACCATGCTTTTTCAGGTAGGTTTAAGGAGTTTGCTGCTATACCCCCGGTTATGCTTTCCTAGAGTGTGAAAGCTAGTTTCAGAGATAGGAATGTTAGCACAAAAACTGAAGGAAAGGAGATAGCCGCAAAAACTCTGCACTCAATGCTTAGTTCTCTAAAGTAAAGCACATGTGACATCCTCTTTGAAGTAGGTTTAAAGAGTTAGCTGCTATACCCTCGGTTACGCTTTCCTATAAAGGAAATGCTAGTTTTAGAGATAGGAATGTTAGCACAGAAACTGAAGGAAAGGAGATAGCTGCAAAATCTCTGAACACAATGCTTAGTTCTCAGAAGTAAATCATATGTGCCATGTTGTTTCATTTACGTTTAAAGAGTTAGCTCCTGTACCCCCGGTGATGCTCCTATAGTGTAAATGCTAATTTTAGAGATAGTAATGTTAGCACAAAAACTGAAGGAAAGGAGATAGCTGCACAATCTCTGCACACAATGGTTATTTCTCAGAAGTAAATCATATGTACCATGCTTTTCCAGGTAGGTTTAATGAATTAGCTGCTATACCCCCTATTATGCATTCCTATCCGGAAAATGCTAGTTTTAGAGAAAGGAATGTTAGAACAAAAACTGAAGGAAAGGAGATAGCTACAAAATCTCTGCACTCAATGCTTAATTCCCTAACGTAAAGCACATGTGACATCCTCTTTCAAGTAGGTTTAAAGAATTAGCTGCTATACAAACGGTTATACTTTCATATAAAGTAAATGCTGGTTTTAGAGATAGGAATATTGGCACAAAAACTGAAGGAAAGGAGATAGCTGCAAAATCTCTGCACACAATGCTTAGTTCTCAGAAGTAAATCATATGTACCATGCTTTTTCAGGTAGGTTTAAAGAGTAAGCTGCTATACCCCCGGTAATGCTTTCCTAGAGTATAAAAGCTAGTTTTAGAGATAGGACTGTTAGCACAAAAACTGAAGGAAAGGAGATAGCCGCAAAGTCTCTGCACTTAATGCTTAGTTGTCTAATAAAACACATGTGACATCCTCTTTCAATTAGGTTTAAAGAGTTAGCTTCTATACCCTCTGTTATGCTTTCCTATATAGGAAATGCTAGTTTCAGAGATAGGAATGTTAGCACAAAAACTGAAGGAAAGGAGATAGCTGCAAAATCTCTGCATACAATGCTTAGTTCTCAGAAGTAAATCATATGTGTCATGTTGTTTCATTAGGTTTAAAGAGTTAGCATCTATACCCTCGGTTATGTTCTCCTATAGATTAAATGCAAGTTTTACGGATAGTAATGTTAGCACTAAAACTGAAGGAAAGGAGATAGCTGCCAAATCTCTGCACACAATGCTTAGTTCTCATAAGTAAATCATATGTGCCATATTGTTTCATTAAGGTTTAAAGTATTAGCTGCTATACCCCTGGTTATGCTTTCCTATATAGGAAATGCTAGTTTTAGAGATAGGAATGTTAGCACAAACACTGACGGAAAGGAGATAGCTTCAAAATCCCTGCACACAATGCTTAGTTCTCAGAAGTAAATCATATGTCCAATGGTTTTTCAGGTAGGTTTAAAGAGTTAGCTGCTATACCCCAGATTATGCTTTCCTATAGTGTAAATGCTAGTTTGAGAGATAGGAATGTTAGCACAAAAACTGAAGGAAAGGAGATAGCTGCAAAATCTCTGCACAAAATGCTTAGGTCTCAGAAGGAAATCATATGTGCCATGTTTTTTCATTTAGGTTTAAAGAGTTAGCTGCTATTCCCTCGGTTATGCTTTCCTATATAGGAAATGCTAGTTTCAGAGACAGGAATGTTAGCACAAAAACTGAAGGAAAAGAGGTAGCTTCAAAATGTCTGCACACAATGCTTAGGTCTCAGAAAGAAATTATGTGTGCCATTATGTTTCATTTAGGTTTAAAGTGTTAGCTACTATACCCTCAGTTATGCTTTCATACATAGTAAAAGCTAGTTTGAGAGATAGGAATGTTAGCACTAAAAATGAAGGAAAGGAGATAGCTGCAAAATCTCTGCACACAGTGCATAGTTCTCAGAAGTAATTCATATTTGCCATGCTTTCTAGGGGTGGTTTTAACAGTGAGCTGCTATACCCACTGTTATGCTTTCCTATAGTGTAAATGCTAGTTTGAGAGATAGGAATGTTAGGACAAAAACTGAAGGAAAGGAGGTAGCTACAAAATCTCTGCACTCAATGCTTAATTCCCTAAAGAAAAGCACATGTGACATCCTCTTTCAAGTAGGATTAAAGAGTTAGCTGCTATACCCTCGGTAATGCTTTCCTATATAGTAAATGCTAGGCTTAGAGATAGGAATGTTAGCACAAATACTGAAGGAAAGGAGATAGCTGCAACATCTCTGCACACAATGCTTAGTTCTCAGAAGTAAATCATATGTACCATGTTGTTTCATTTAGGTTTAAAGAGTTAGCGGCTATACCCCCGGTTATGCTTTCCTATAGTTTAAATGCTAGGTTTAGAGATGGGAAAGTTAGCACAATAAATGAAGGAAAGGAGATAGCTGCAAAATCTCTGCACACAATGCTTATTTCTCAGAAGTAAATCATATGTACCATGATTTTCAGGTAGTTTTAAAGTGTTAGCTGCTATACCCCGGTTATGCTTTCCTCTAGTGTAAATGCTAGTTTTAGAGATAGGAATGTTAGCACAAAAACTGAAGGAGAGGAGATAACTGCAAAATCTCTGCACACAATGCTTAGTTTTCAGAAGAAAGTCATATGTGCCATGTTGTTTCATTTAGGTTTGAAAGTTAGCTGCTATACCTTCGGTTATGCTTTCCTATGTAGGAAATGACAGTTTTAGAGATAGGAATGTTAGACCAAAAACTGAAGGAAAGGAGATAGCTGCAAAATCTCTGTACAAAATGCTTATTTCTCAGGAGTAAAACATATGTACAGTGCATTTCCATGTAGTTTTAAAGAGTTAGCTGATATACCCCTGTTATGCTTTCCTAAAGTGTAAATGCTAGCTTTAGAGATAGAAATGTTAGCACCTAAACTGAAGGAAAGGAGGTAGCTACAAAATCTCTGCACTGAATGCTTAATTCCCTAAAGTAAAGGACGTGTGACATCCTCTTTCAAATAGGTTTAAAGAGTTAGGTGGTATACCCTCGGGTATGCTTTCCCATATAGTAAATGCTAGGTTTACAGGTAGGAATGTTAGCACAAAAACTGAAGGATAGGAGATAGCTGCAAAATCTCTGCACCAATTGAGTAGTTCTCAGAAGTAAATCATATATGCCATGTTGTTTCATTTAGGTTTAAAGAGTTAGGTCCTATACCCTCGGTTATGTTCTCCTACATAGTAAATGCAAGTTTTACAGATAATGTTAGCACAAAAACTGAAGGAAAGGAGATAGCTGTAAAATCTCTGCACACAATGCTTAGTTCTCAGAAGTAAATCATATGTTCCATGCTTTCTCAGGTAGGTTTAAAGAGTTAGCTGCTATACCCTCGGTTATGCTTTCCTATAGTATAAATGCTAGTTTTAGAGATAGGAATGTAAGCACAAAAACTGAAGTGAGGGAGATAGCTGCAAAATCTCTGCACACAATGCTTACCTCGCAGAAGTAAATCATATGTGCCATGCTGTTTCATTAAGGTTTAAAGAGTTAGCTGCTACACCTTCGGTAATACCCTCCTATATAGTAAATGCTAGTTTTCGAGTTAGGAATGTTAGCACAAACACTGAAGGAAAGGAGATAGCCACAACATCTCTGCACTCAATGCATAGTTCCCTAAGTAAAGCACATGTGACATCCTCTTTCAAGTAGTTTTAAAGAGTTAGCTGCTATACCCTCGGTTATACTTTCCTATATAGGAAATGCTGGTTTTAGAGATAGGAATGTTAGGACAAAAACTGAAGGAAAGGAGATAGCTGCAAAATCTCTGCACACAATGCTTAGTTCTCAAAAGTAAATCTATGTGCCATGTTTTTCATTTTGGTTTAAAGAGTTAGCTGCTATACCCTCGGTTATGCTTTCGTATATAGTAAATGCTAGTTTTAAAGATATGAATTTTAGCAAAAAACCTGAAGGAAAGGAGATAGCTGCAAAATCTCTGCACACAATACTTAGTTCTCAGAAGTAAATCATATGTGCTATGTTGTTTCATTTAGGTTTAAAGAGTTAGCTGCCATACCCTCGGTTATGCTTTCCTATATAGGAAATGCTATTTTTAGAGGTAGGAATGTTAGCAGAAAAAGTGAAGGAAAGGAGGGAGCTGCAAAATCTCTGCACACAATGCTTAGTTCTCGGAAGTAAATCATATGTGCCATGTTGTTTCATTTAGGTTTAAAGAGTTAGCTGCTATACCCCGGGTTATGCTTTCCTATAGTGTCCATGCTAGATTTAGAGATAGGAATGTTAGCACAAAAACTGAAGGAAAGGAGATAGCTGCAAAATCTCTGCACACAATGCTTAGTTCTCAGACATAAATCATATCTGCCATGTTGTTTCATTTAGGTTTAAAAAGTTACCTGCTCTACCTTCGCTTGTGCCTTCCTATATAGGAAATGCCACTAAAAGAGATAGGAATGTTAGCACAACAACTGAAGGAAAGGAGATAACTGCAAAATCTCTGCACACAGTTATTAGTTCTCAGAAGTAAATCATACAGTCCATGCTTTTTCAGATAGGTTTAAAGAGTGAGCTGCTATACCCCCGGTTATGCTTTCCTATATTGTAAATGCTAGTTTTAGAGATAGGAATGTTAGCCCAAAAACTCACGGAAAGGAGATAGCACAAAATCTCTGCACCCAATGCTTAGTTCTCAGAAGAAAATCATATGTGCCATGTTGTTTCATTTATGTTTAAAGAGTTCACTGCTATACACTCAGTTATGCTTTCGTATACAGTAAAAGCTAGTTTTAGAGATAGGAATGTTAGCACTAAAAATGAAAGAAAAGAGATAGCTGAAAAATCTCTGCACAAAATGCTTAGTTATCAAAACTAAATCATATATCCCATGTTGTTTCATTTAGGTTTAAAAAGTTAACTGCTATATGCTTAGTTATGCTTTCGTATATATACTGAAAGCTAGTTTTCAGATAGGAATGTTAGCACTAAAAATGAAGGAAAGGAGATAGCTGCAAAATGTCTTCATACAATGCTTAGTTCTGAGAAGTAAATCATATGTACTATGCTTTCAGGTAGGTTTAAAGAGATAGCTGCTATACCCCCGGTTATGCATTCCTAGAGTGTAAATGCCAGTTTTAGAGATAGGAATGTTAGCAAAAAATGAAGGAAAGGAGATAGCTGTAAAATCTCTTCACAAAATGCTTACTTCTCAGAAGTAAATCATATGTGCCATGTTGTTTCATTTAGGTTTAAAGAGTTAGCTAGTATACCCTCGGTTATGCTTTCCTATATAGGAAGTGCTAGTTTTAGAGATAAGAATGTTAGGAAAAAACCTGAAGGAAAGGAGAGAGTTGCAAAATCTCTGCACACAAGGCTTTCTTCTCAGAAGTAAATCATATGTGCCATGTTGTTTCTTTTAGGTTTAAAGTGTTAACTGCTATAACTCAGTTATGCTTTCCCACATAGGAAAAGCTTGTTTTAGAGATATGAATGTTAGCACAAAAACTGAAGGAAAGAGGATAGTTGCAAAATCTCTGCACACAATGCTTAGTTCTCAGAAGTGAATCACATGTACCATGGTTTTTCAGGTAGGTTTAAAGAGTTAGCTGCTATACCCCCGGTTATGCCTTACTACATTGTAAAGGCTAGTTTTAGAGAAAGCAATGTTAGCACGAAAACTGAAGGGAAGGAAATAGCTGCAAAATCACTGCACTCAATGCTTAATTCCCTAAAGAAAAGCACAGGTGACATCCTCTTTCAAGTAGGTTTAAACAGTTGGCTGCTATACCCTCGGTTTTGCTTTCCTATATATATTAAATGCTAGGTTTAGAGATATTAATATTAGCACAAAAACTGAAGGAAAGGAGATAGCTGCAAAATCTCGGCACACAATGCTTAATTCTCAGAAGAAAATCATATGTGCCATGTTGTTTCATTTATGTTTAAAGAGTTAGCTGCTATACCCACGGTTATGCTTTCCTATATAGGAAATGCTAGTTAGAGATAGGATTGTTAGCACAAAAACAGACGGAAAGGAGATAGCTGCAAAATCTCTGCACACAATGCTTAGTTCTCTGAAGGAAATCATATGTGCCATGTTGTTTCATTTAGGTTTAAAGAGTTAGCTGCTATACCCCCAGTTATGCTTTCCTATAGAGCAAATGCTAGTTTTAGAGATAGGAATGTTAGGCCAAAACCTGAAGGAAAGGAGATAGCTGCAAAATATCTGCACACAATGCTTAGTTCTCAGAATTAAATCACATGTGCCATGTTGTTTCATTTTGGTTTAAATAGTGGCGATACCCTCGGTTATGCTTTCGTATATAGGAAATGCTAGTTTTACAGATAGGAATGTTAGCACAAAAACTGAAGGAAAGAATATAGCTGCAAAATCTGTGCACACAATGCTTAGTTCTCAGAAGTAAATCATACGTACCATGCTTTTTCAGGTAGGTTTAATGAGTTAGCTGCTATACCCCCTGGTGTGCTTTCCTATAGTATAAATGCCAGCCTTAGAGATAGGAATGTTAGCTCATAAACTGAATGAAAGGAGATAGCTGCAAAATCTCTGCCCACAATGTTTAGTTCTCAGAAGTAAATCATATGTGAAATATTGTTTCAATTATGTTTAAAGAGGTAGCTGCTATACCCTCGTTTATGGCTTTCCTAAATAGGAAATGCTTGTTTTAGAGATATGAATGTTAGCACAAAAAGTGAAGGAAAGGAGATACCTTCAAAATCTCTGCACACAATGCATAGTTCTCAGAAGGAAATCATATGTGCCATGTTGTTTTATTAAGGTTTAAAGACCCAACTGATGTTGCTACTGGAAAATCACCTCATACGGAAGGTTCAACGCGGATCATCGGAATATCCCTGTCTACATATAATAACATGACTTTAAAATGCTGTTTGACCTCATGTAAGGGGGAAATGGAAAGGAGAAATGAGTTTATATGGCTACGAGTCTCTAAAAAAGAGTCTGGAGGCTCTCAGAAGGATTAACCTTATGCACAACTGAGCAGAGTCTGAGAGACAGATAATGCAGATACAACCCCCAGATATCGGTTCCTTCGAGGGCAAAAGAGACCCATGGGAGTTATGGTCATGGCCGATGGGGTTAACTACCAGGTCAGATGGCCCCTCTTTGGAACTGGTGTTTATGTGTGACGAATATGGACTCAGATGGGATCTCTCTTAATAAGACTTTCATGCTAATGTGCTGGAGGTGCAGTTAGTGTCGGGGTTTAAGATATATTTAGGGGATTTGAATCTCTGGACTGACAATGTGATAGCCAGGTCCTGAGCCTCAACAGACTCCAGCACCTACAATCTGACTTATTTTGTTCACCACACTCAGCTAAGATGGAGTTGAAGAAGGACAACCACCACACCATGGAGATTAGAGAGATTACAACTGAAAGTGGGAGGATTGCATCCAGCATCCATGTGGAATCTGAGCCTCCTCTTGACATAGAGGTGGAATAGACACAACCAATCCAATGTCCACATAGAAAAGGTGGTATTGGATTGAGAAAAGTGGACATGATCATTGATGGGTATGAGGGAGGCAGGAAGAGATGAGAGGTGGAGGCGTCTTTGGGACATGGAGCTGCCCTGGATGGTGCTTCAAGGGCAATCACCGGACATTTTAAATCCTCACAGGGCCCACTGGATGGAATGGGGGAGAGTGTGGGCCATGGTGTGGACCATTGACCATGGGGTGCTGGTGTGCCCAGAGATGTAATTGCCAAATGCAATGGATGTGTCATGATGATGGGAGGGAGTGTTCCTTGGGGGGGAGAGGTGGGGCGGGGGTGGTAGGGTTCATTGGGACCTCATATATATATAGGTATATTTTTAAAGTAATATTATTACACTGTCAATAAAAAAAAAAGAGTTACCTGCTATACCCTCGTTTATGCTTTCCTATATAGGAAATGCTAGTTTTAGAGATAGGAATGTTAGCAAAAAAAACTGAAGGAAAGGAGATAGCTGCAAAATCTCTGCACACAATGCTTATTTCTCAGGAGTAAATCATATGTACCATGATTTTCCTGGTAGGTTTAAAGTGTTAGTGGCTATACACCCTGTTATGCTTTCCTATAGTGTAAATGCTAGTTTTAGAGATAGGAATGTTAGCACAAATACTGAAGGAAAGGAGATAGCTACAAATCTCTACACTCAATGCTTATTTCCCTAAAGTAAAGGACATGTGACATCCTCTTTCCAGTAGGTTTAAAGAATTAGCTGCTTTACCCTCGGTTATGCTTTCCTATATAGTAAATGCTAGGTTTAGAGATAGGAATGTTAGTACAAGAACTGAAGGAAAGGTGATAGCTGATAAATCTGTGCACACAATGCTTAGTTCTCAGAAGTATATCATATGTGCCATGTTGTTTAATTTAGGTTTATAGAGTTAACTGCTATACCCTCAGTTATGCTTTCATATATAGTAAATGCTAGTTTTAGAGATAGAAATGTTAGCACTAAAAATTAAAGAAGGAAATAGCTGCAAAATCTCTGCACACAATGCTTAGTTCTCAGAAGCAAATCATATGTACCATGGTTTTACATGTAAGTTTAAAGACTTAGCTGCTATATCCCCTGTTATGTTTACTATAGAGTAAATGCTAGTTTTTGAGAGAGGAATGTTAGCACAAAAACTGAAGGAAAGGAGAATGCTGCAAAATCTCTGCACACAAAGCTTAGTCTCAGAAGTATATCATATGTGCCATGTGGTTTCATTTAGATTCAAGGAGTTAGCTGCTATACCCTCGGTTATCCTTTCACATATAGTAAAAACTAGTTTTAGGGTTAGGAATGTTAACACAAGAACGGAAGGAAAGGAGATAGCTGAAAAATCTCTGCAAAGAATGCTTAGTTCTCAGAAGTAAATCATATGTGCGATATTGTTTCATGTAAGTTTAAAGAGTTAGCTGCTATACCCTCGGTTATGCTTTCATATGTAGGAAAACCTAGTTTTATAGATAGGAATGTTAGCACAAAAATTGAAGGAAAGTAGATAGCTGCAAACTCTCTGCACACAATGCTTAGTTCTCAGAAGTAAATCATAAGTACCATGCTTTTTCAGGTAGGTTTAAAGAGTTACCTGCTATACGCCCTGTTATGCTTTCCTATAGTGTAAATGCCAGGTTTAGAGATAGGAATGTCAGCAGAATAACTGAAGGAATGGAGATAGCTGCAAAATCTCTGCTCAAAATGCTTAGTTCTCAGAAGTCAATCATAAGTGCCATGTTGTTTCATTTAGGTTTAAAACGTTAGCTGCTATACCTTCGGTTATGATTTCCTATCTAGGAAATGCCTGTTTTAGAGTTAGGAATGTTAGCACAAAAACTGAAGGAAAGGAGATTGCTGCAAAATCTGTGCACACAATGCTTAGTTTTCAGAAGTAAATCATATGTGCCATGTTCTTTCATTTAGGTTTAAAAAGTTAGCTGTTATACGTTTGGTTATGCTTTCCTATATAGGAAATGCCAGTTCTAGAGATAGGAATCTTAGCACAAAAACTGAAGGAAAGGAGATAGCTGCAAAAATCTCTGCACACAATGCTTAGTACTCAGAAGGAAATCATATGTTCCGTACTCTTTCCGGTAGGTTTAAAGAGTGAGGTGCTATACCCCCGGTAATGCTTTCCTATAGTGTAAAGGGTAGGTTTAGAGATAGCAATGTTAGCACAAAAACTGAAGGAAAGGTGATAGCTGCACAATCTCTGCACATAATGCTTAGTTTTCAGAAGTATATCATATGTGCCATGTTGTTTCATTTAGATTTAAAGAGTTAACTGCTATACCCTCAGTTATGCTTTCGTATATAGTAAATACTAGTTTTAGAGATAAGAATGTTAGCACTAAAAATGAAGGAAAGGAGATACCTGCACTATCTGTGCACACAATGCTTATTTCTTAAAGTAAATCATATGTACCATTCTTTCTCAGGTAGGTTTAAAGACTTAACTGCTCTACCACCGGTTATGCTTTCCTATAGGGTAAAGTCTAGAATTAGAGATAGGAATTTAAGCACAAAAACTGAAGAAAAGGAGTTTGCTGCAAAAACTCTGCACACAATGCTTAGTTCTCAGAAGTAAATCATATGTGCCATGTGGTTTCATTTAGGTTTAAAGAGTTAGCTGCGATAACCCCGGTTAAGGTTTGCTATAGTGTAAATGCTATGTTTAGAGATAGGAATGTTAGCACAAAAAATGAAGGAAAGGAGATAGCTGCAAAATCTCTGCACACAATGCTTAGTTCTCAGAAGTAAATCATATATACCATGTTTTTCAGGTGGGTTTAAATTGTTAGCTGCTATACCCCCTCTTATGCTTTCCTATAGTGTAAATGCCAGCTTTACAGTTAGGAATGTTAGCCCACAAACTGAATGAAAGGAGATAGCTGCAAATTCTCTGCTCAAAATGCTTAGTTCTCAGAAGAAAATCATAAGTGCCATGTTGTTTCATTTAGGTTTAAAACGTTAGCTGCTATACCTTCGGTTATGCTTTCCTATCTAGGAAATGCCTGTTTTAGAGTTAGGAATGTTAGCACAAAAACTGAAGGAAAGGAGATAGCTGCAATAATCTCTACACACAAAGCTTAGTTCTCAGAAGTATATCATATGTTCCATATTTTTTCAGGTAGGTTTAAAGAGTGAGCTGCTATACCCACGGTTATGCTTTCCTTTAGTGTAAATGCTAGGATTAGATATAGGAATGTTAGCACAAAAACTGAAGTAAAGAACATAGCTGAAAAATCTCTGCACACAATGCTCAGTTCTCAGAAGTAAATCATATGTACCATACTTTTTCAGGTAGGTTTAAAGTGTTAGCTGCTATACCCCCGGTTATGCTTTCCTATAGTGTAAATGCTAGGTTTAGAGATAGGAATGTTAGCACAAAACTGAAGGAAAGGAGATAGCCACAAAATTTCGGCACTCAATGCTTAGTTCCCTAAAGTCAAGCACATGTGACATCCTCTTTCAAGTAGGTTTAAAGAGTTAGCTGCTATACCCCCTGTTATGTTTTCCTATATAGTTAATGCTAGTTTTAGAGAAGGGAATGTTTGCATAAAAACGGAAGGAAAAGAGATAGCGGCAAAATCTCTGCACACTAGGCTTACTTCTCAGGAACAAATCATATGTGCCATGTTGTTTCATTTAGGTTTAAAGAGTTAGCTGCTATACCGTCGGTTATGCTTTCCTATATAGGAAAAGGTAGTTTTAGAGATATCAATGTTAGCACAAAAACTGAAGGAAAGGAGATAGTGGCAAAATCTCTGCACACAATGCTTAGTTCCCAGAAGTAAATCATATGTGCCATGTTGTTTCATTTAGGTTTAAAGAGTTAGCGGCGATACCCTCGGTTATGCTTTCCTATATAGGAAATGCTAGTTTTACAGATAGGAATGTTAGCACAAAAACTGAAGGAAAGAAGATAGCTGCAAAATCTCTGCACATAATGCTTAGTTCTCAGAAGTAAATCATATGTACCATGCTTTTTCAGGTAGGGTTAAAGAGTTAGCTGCTATACCCCCTGTTATGCTTTACTCTAGTGTAAATGCCAGCTTTAGAGTTAGGAATGTTAGCCCAAAATTGAAGGAAAGGAGATAGCTGCAAAATCTCTGTCCACAATGTTTAGTTCTCAGAAGTAAATCATATGTGCCATGTTGTTTTATTTAGGTTTAAAACAATAGCTGCTATACCTTCAGTTATGCTTTACTATACAGGAAATGCCACTTTTAGAGATAGGAATGTTACCACAGAAACTGAAGGAAAGGAGATTGCTGCAAAATCTCTGCACACAATGCTTAGTTCTCAGAAGTAAATCATATGTACCATGTTCTTTCATTTAGGTTTAAAAAGTTAGCTGCTATACCTTAGGTTATGCTTTCCTATATAGGAAATGCCAGTTTTACAGATAGGTATCTTACCACAAGAACTGAAGGAAAGGAGATAGCTGCAAAAATCTCTGCACACAAGTCTTAGTTCTCAGAAGGAAATCATATGTTCCATACTTTTTCAGGTAGGTTTAAAGAGTGAGCTGCTATACCCCCGGTTATGCTTTCCTATATTGTAAATGCTAGGTTTAGATATAGTAGTGTTAGCACAAAAACTGAAGTAAAGGACATAGCTGAAAAATCTCTGCACACAATGCTTAGTTCTCAGAAGTAAATCATATGTACCATACTTTCTCAGGTAGGTTTAAAGAGTTAGCTTCTATACCCACGGTTATGCTTTCCTATAGTGTAAATCATATGTGCCATGTTGTTTCATTTTGTTTTAAAGAGTTAGCTGCTATACCTCTGTTACGCTTTTGTATTTAGAAAATGCTAGTTTTAAGAGATATGTATGTTAGCACAAAAACTGAAGGAAAGCAGATAGCTGCAAAATCTCTGCACACAATGCTTAGTTCTCAGAAGTAAATCATATGTACCATGCTTTTTCAGGTATGTTTAAAGAGTTAGCTGCTATACCTCCTGTTATGCTTTCGTATGATGTAAATGCTCGTTTTTGAGATAGGATTGTTAGCACAAAAACTGAAGGAAAGGGGATAGTTGCAAAATCTGTGCACTCAATGATTAATTCCCTAAAGTAAACCACATGTAACATCCTCTTTCAAGTACGGTAAAAGAGTTAGCTGCTATACCCTCAGTTATGCTTTCATATATAGTAAATGCTGGTTTTAGAGATAGGAATGTGAGCACTAAAAATGAAGAAAGGAGATAGCTGCAAAATCTCTGCACACAATGCTTAGTTCTCAGGAAGATATAATAAGTGCCATGTTGTTTCACTTAGTTTAAGAGTTAGATGCTATACCCTCGGTTATGCTTTCCTATATAGGAAATGATAGTTTTAAAGATAGAAATGGTAGCACAAAAAAATTGAAGTAAAGGAGGTAACTGCAAAATCTCTGCACTTAATGCTTAGTTGTCAGTAGGAAATCATATGTGCCATGTTGTTTCATTGAGGTTTAAAGAGTTAGCTGCTATAACTCCGGTTAGGCTTTCCTATAGTGTAAATGCTAGTTTTAGAGATAGGAATGTTAGCACAAAAACTGAAGGGAAACGAGATAGCTGGAAAATGTCTGCACCACAATGATTAGTTCTCAGAAGTAAATCATATATGCCATGTTTGTATCATTTAGGTTTAAATTGTTAGCTGCTATAAGTACGGTTATACTTTCCTATTTTGGAAAATGCTAGTTTTAGAGATAGGAATGCCAGCGCCTAAACTGAGGGAAAGAAGATAGCTGCAAAATTTCTGTACAAAATGCTTATTTCTCAGAAGTAAATCATATGAGCCATATTCTTTCATTTAGATTTAAAGTGTTAGCTGCTATACCCTCGGTTACGCTTTCGTATTTAGGAAAATACTAGGGTTTTTTTTTTTTTTTTTTTTTTTTTTTCTGAACAAGTCTTGTTTATTGAGGGTCAATCAGGGGTATTTATAGCCAGGGATGAATGAGTTGGTACATACTGATGACAACACAGGTGTCAGTAAATGATTGATTAACTAGATTTTGATTCTCATGCCCACACGCATGTGCAGATGGTTATTTGGCAATGTCAGCGGAAAGACTTTCGTGCTCTTTAGGGAGGTGCCCAATTGGAGCCCGGGGGAGTGGTGTAAGAACAGAAACTTAATTGCTTCAGCGAGGTGGGGAAATGGGAAACTTAACCGAGTTAGTATCTAAAAATAGCACTTAGGGAAACGGACTTTGGCCAGTGGTTAGGGCGTCCGTCTACCATATGGGAGGTTCCGCGGTTCAAACCCCGGGCCTCCTTGACCCGTGTGGAGCTGGCCATGTGCAGCGCTGATGCGCGCAAGGAGTGTCGTGCCACGCAAGGGTGTCCCCGCGTGGGGGAGCCCCACGCACAAGGAGTGCGCCCGTGAGGAAAAGCCCCCCAGCGTGAAAAGAAAGAGCAGCTGCCCAGGAATGGCACCGCCCACACTTCCCATGCTGCTGACGACAACAGAATGTGGACAAAGAAACAAGACACAGCAAATAGACACCAAGAACAGACAACCAGGGGAGGGGGGGAAGTTAAATAAATAAATAAATCTTTAAAAAATAAAAAAAATAAAAAAAATAAAAAATAAAAATAGCACTTAGCAACAAGATGGCCAATACAACACCTGTGCCAGAGGCAGCTTCCCACACACTATGTTGCTGTTTAAAATTGGCCCTCAGTTCTGTTCTAAACTCATAGTTCAGTTTATTTTATTGCCCTCAACCTGTCATAACCAGAAGCAAAACACTGGAACTTTAAATTAAAACTCAACTCCACTTATCTAAAGGTTTGTTTATTCATACTAGTTTGCTGAAGGACTCATACATATATATAAATCAATAAGTTAATCTATGCAGTTTGACAGCAATATTAGAATCCCATGACCCTGTAATTAATTCTTGAAGGAAGTGATGTATATTTTCTGGATAATTTAGAGAAATGTTGACCTTTCCAGCTATTTTTTTAAAAATGAACAGTTCTTCCTTTTAACTAATTTATGGATTAATTCTTCTGAATTCTCTTGTTTCTGAAACTGGTCTTTTTTTTTTTTATTGACTTTGTAATAATATTACATTAAAAATATATATGTGAGGTCCCATTCAACCCCACCCCCCCACCCCCCCTCTCCCCCCCCCAACAACACTAGTTCCCATCATCATGACACATCCATTGGATTTGGTAAGTACATCTTTGGGCAAGTCTGCACCACAAAGACAATGGTCCACATCATGGCCCATACTCTCCTCCATTCCATCCAGTGAGCCCTGTGAGGATCCACGATGTCCGGTGATCACCCCCGAGGCGCCATCCAGGGCAGCTCCATGTCCCAAATATGCCCCCACCTCTCATCTCTTCCTGCCCTTCCCCATACCCATCGTCCACCATGTCCACTTTTCCCAATCCAATGCCACCTCTTCTATGTGGACATTGGATTGGTTGTGTCCATTGCACCTCTATGTCGAGAGGAGGCTCAGATTCCACATGGATGCTGGCTGCCATCCTCCCATTTTCAGTTGTAATCACTCTAGGCTCCATGGTGTGGTGATTGTCCTTCTTCAACTCCATCTTAGCTGAGTGTGGTAAGTCCAATAGATCAGATTGTAGGTGCTGGAGTCTGTTGAGGCTCAGGACCTGGCTATCACATTATCAGTCCAGAGATTCAAATCCCCTAACTATATCTTAAACCCCAACGTTAACTGCACCTCCAGCAGATTAGTATGAAAGTCTTATGAAGGGAGATCCCATCTGAGTCCAGATTCATCACACATAAACACCATTTCCAGAGAGGGGCCATCTGCCCTGGTAGTAAACCCCATCGGCCATGACCATAACTCTCATGGGTCTCTTTAGCCTTCATAGGAACCAATATCTGGGGGTTGTATCTGCTTTATCTGTCTCTCTGACTCTGCTCAGTTGTGCATGAGGGCAATCCTTCTGCCAGCCTCCAGACTCTTTTTTAGAAACTCGTAGCCATATAAACTCATTTCTCCTTTCCATTTCCCCCTTACTTTAGGTCAAACAGCATTTTAAAGTCATGTTGTTTTATGTAGACATGGATATTCTGTTGATCCGCATTGAACCTTCCATATAAGGTCCTTTTCCAGTTGCATCATCAGTTGGTATTTGATAGTGGTCCCTCGTTGCCAGGGAGGCTCATCCCCGGGTGTCATGTCCCACGCTGGAGGGAAGGCATTGCATTTACATGCTGAGTTTGGCTTCGAGACTGGGCACATTTGAGTAACATGAAGGCTGACAGGAGGAAATTCCCAGGCACAATGTTGCTCTAGGCCTTGTTCTTGTTTTAGGTTTATCAGCTCACAAGCATAGTCATTAGCATCAGGGGCTCACTGTTGAACCCTCACTCCCTCCCGGTCCCCGCCGCTGTACCTGGGAGACTATCGCTGCTCCCCTAGGGACCACGACAGAGCACCACTGGCCAGGAACCCAGTACCCCCCCTGCTGGGTTTTTAATTGTTGCCACTATGAGTATATCCAATCATTACCATGCACCCTGGACATATGTTCTGTACAGCTCCCTGTCAGCCATATATCACCTGTCATTGGTATCCCATACCAGTATCCCTCCATTGCCATTGTTGAAACACTCTGTGATCCAGAACTCCCCGAAATTTGAAGCCCAATAAAATGTCATGGTCCCTTACTAGGGAATGGCATATAGCAATGGGTTTAAAGGATAGCTAAAGAACTTGGATAAAGTTAGATAAAGAACTTAGATAAAGAATGTTGACTTGAAAAAATTCCACATCCTATCCTTTCCCCCCCCCTAATTATTCAGCGTTTCTTCGTAGGAGTCCTAGACCACAGCAATGCATATATATAATATACAGCACTCCCATACATCCACCACAATACCTTTTTCCTTCCACAGCGATACTCTTACACCCTATTCACATCATATTTACTTAAGGTGATGTACAGAGTCTGAGATATTAGCTTTCTAACATGGTAATATCTGTGCTTACATTATGGTGCATACTTTAGGATACACAGTTTTTTACATTTTTAGTTCTCCTATGTTTTACATTATGGTTTACATTATCAGTCTGTCGTCTCCTATATGTTATGGTGTAATATTACATGTTTTATGTCCATCTTTGTGTACTCTCAAGAAACTCCTCCCTTGCCCCCCATTTACTTTGGTTCCACACATTTAACGTCCATTTTCCCTTCCACCTTGGTGCCCACAGTGACAGTCAACCTCCATTTCCTGAGGAGCCACTTCCAGAGATAGATGGAATAGTGTTTAGGGCCTAACTTGCTCATCTGCCCCAATGCCCTGGGAGCCACCCTTTCTCTCGAGGGATAGAGTTCCCTCTATTTGGTGGCATTAGTCCTCCCCAGGATGTGGGTCCACCCCCACTCTCACTACTTGGGATTCTACCCCATGGTGTCACCCACTCTGGCAGAATGAGCATTTAGACATTCCCCAGGAGCCCGTCCTGCATCAGACCCTCCCCTCCGAGCATTCTAAACAGGTAACCCTCTTTATTATATTTTGATATTATTTTCTCAGCATTTTACTCTCCACCACCTCCTAACCCTCTCCTGTGTTCGTATGCTACCCCTCCCTCCCCCCACTTTTGGGCAACATTACCCAACCGTCCCTCCCCAGCCACCCTCAAACCCGTAAAGCCCCAACCAAAGGCAACCCCTTGCCCCCATTTTATCTCTTCTTTGTGTTCATACTTACCACCATCTCGTCTTAAGTTCCACCCCTACAGACATCAGCTCATATCCTTCCTCCACCCTCCGATTTCCTGTAAGCCTATCGTTCAGTCTCTTGCTATCTAGGGCAGCTTGTTTATTTCATATCATTGAGGTCATGTAGTATTTGTCCTTCAATGTCTGGGTTGCTTCACTCAACATAAGGTTCTCAAGATTCATCCATGTTATCACATGTGTTTGTAGTGTGTTTGTTCTTACAGCCGGGTAGTATTCCATTGTGTGAATATACCACATTTTATTGATCCACTCATCTGTTGATGGGCATTTGGGTTGATTCCAACTTTTGGCAATAGTGAACAATGCTGCTATGAACATTGGTGTACATATATTGGTTTGTGTCCTTGTTTTCAGTTCTGCTGGGTATATACCCAGCAGTGGTATTGCTGGGTCATATGGCAAATCTATGGCTAGTTTTTTGAGAAACCGCCATACTGTCCTCCAGAATGGTTGGATCCTTCTGCATTCCCACCAGCAGTGGATGAGTGTTCCCCTTCCTTCACATCCTCTCCAGCACTTGTATTCTTCTGTTTTTTTCATAGCTGCCAATCTTATGGGTGTAAGATGGTATCTCATTGTAGTTTTGATTTGCATTTCCCTGATAGCTAGAGATTTGGAACATTTTTTCATGTGCTTTCTTGCCATTTGTATTTCTTCTTCGGAGAAGTGTCTGTTTGAGTCTTTTTCCCATTTTTTAAAAGGGTTGTTTATCTTTTTATTTTCAAGATATAGGAGTTCTTTATATATGCAAGTTATAAGTTTCTTATCAGATATATGATTGCGAAATATTTTCTCCCACTGTGTGGGCTCCCTTTTTACTTTCTTGACAAACTCCTTTGAGGTGCAGAAGGCTTTAATTTTGAGGAAGTCCCATTTATCTATTAGTTCTTTTGCTGCTCGTGCTTTTGGTGAGATATTCATAAATCCATTTCCTATTACAAGGTCCTGTAGATGTTTCCCTACACTGCTTTCTAAGGTTTTTATGGTCTTGGCTCTTATATTTAGGTCTTTGATCCATCTTGAGTTGATCTTTGTATAAGGTGTGAGATGGTAATCCTCTTTCATTTTTCTACATATGGCTATCCAGTTCTCCAGACACCATTTGTTGAATAGGCCACTGTCTCCCAATTGAGAGGGTTTGGTGGCTTTATCAAATATTATGTGGCTATATATGTGAGGTTCTATATCAGAGCTTTCAATTCGATTCCATTGGTCTATGTGTCTTTTCTTATGCCAATACCATGCTGTTTTCACCACCATAGCTTTATAGTATGTTTTGAAGTCAGGTAGTGTGATTCCTCCAATTTCGTTTTTCTTTTTCAGTATGTCTTTGGCTATTCGGGGTCTCTTTCCTTTCCAAATAAATTTCATAGTTAGTTTTTCTAGTTCCTTAAAGAAGGCTGCGTTGATTTTTATTGGGATTGCATTGAATGTGTAGGTCAATTTTGGTAGGATAGACATCTTAATAATGTTCAGTCTTCCTATCCATGAACAAGGAATAGTCTTCCATTTATTTAGTTCTTCTTTGATTTCCTTGAACAATCTTGTATAATTCTCGTTGTATAAGTTCTTTACCTCTTTAGTTAAATTTATTCCTAAGTATTTGATTTTTTATTTACTATTGTGAATGGTATTTGTTTCTTGATTTCCTCCTGATCTTGCTCATTATTGGTGTACCAAAATGCTACTGATTTTTGCGCATTGATCTTATAACCTGTGACTTTACTAAACTCATTTATGTGTTCTAGAATCTTCGTTGTAGATCTCTCAGGGTTTTCTATGTATAGGATCATGTCATCTGCAAATAATGAAATTTTGACTTCTTCCTTTCCAATTTGAATGCCTTTTATTTCTGGTTCTTGCCTCAGTGCTCGTGCAAGTACTTCTAAGGCAATGTTAAATAGGAGCAGAGACAGTGGGCATCCTTGTCTTGTTCCTGAGTTTAGAGGGAAGGAGTCTAGGATTTCTCCATTGTAAACAATATTGGCTTTAGGTTTTTCATATATACTCTTTATCATGTTCAAAAAATTCCCTTGTATTCCAATCTTTTGGAGTGTTTTTATCAAGAAAGGGTGCTGTATTTTGTCAAATGCTTTTTCTGCATCAATAGATATAATCATGTGATTTTTTTCCTTCAATCTGTTTATATGGTGTATTACGTTGATTGATTTTCTTATGTTGAACCATCCTTGCATACCTGGGATGAATCCCACTTGGTCGTGGTGTATAATACGTGTAATGTATTGTTGAATACGATTAGCAAGTATTTTGTTAAGTATTTTTGCGTCTAGGTTCATCAGAGAAATTGGTCTGTAATTTTCCTTTCTTGTGATATCTTTGTTTGGCTTTGGTACTGGGTAATGTTGGCATCATAGAAGGAGTTGGGTAATGTTCTTTCCATTTCGATGTTTTGGAATAGTTTCAGCAGGATTGGTGTCAGTTCTTTCTGGAATGTTTTGTAGAATTCACCTGTGAAGCCATCTGGCCCTGGGCTCTTCTTAGTTGGGAGATTTTTGATAACTGATTCTATCTCTCTGCTTGTGATTGGTTTGTTAAGATCATCAATTTCTTCTTTTGTCAATATGGGCTGCTTATGTGTTTCTAGGAATTTGTCCATTTCCTCTATATTGTCATTTTTGTTGGAATATAGTTTTTCAAAATATCCTCTTATGATAGTCTTTATTTCTGTTGGGTCAGTGGTGATATCGCCTTTCTCATTTCTTATTTTGTGTATTTGCATCTTCTCTCTTTTTTTCTTTGTTAGTGTTGCTAAAGGTTTGTCAATTTTGTTAATCTTCTCAAAAAACCAGCTCTTGGTCTTGTTTATCTGTTCAAGTGCTTTCTTATTTTCTATTTCATTTAGTTCTGCTCTTATCTTTGTTATTTCCTTCCTTCTTCTTCCTGTTGGGTTACTTTGTTGTTGTTTTTCTAATTCCTTCAAATGTGCAGCTAGTTCTTCGATTTTTGCTCTTTCTTCTTTTTTGATGTATGAATTTATGGCTATAAACTTCCCTCTCAGTACTGCTTTTGCTGCATCCCATAAATTTTGGTATGTTGTGTTATCATTATCATTTGTTTCAAGGTAGTCATTGATTTCTTTTGAGATTTCCTCTTTGACCCACTGTTTTTCTAAGAGTGTGCTGTTTAATTTCCAAATCGTGGTGTGAAATCTGGGCTTCTGTCCCTTGCAAATCTCCAGCTTGACTCCACTGTGGTCAGAGATAATGTTTTGTATGATTTCAATCTTTCTGAATTCGTTCAGCCTTTCTTTGTGGCCTAGCATATGATCTATCTTGGAGAATGATCCATGTGCGCTTGAGAAAAATGTATATCCTGCTGTGTTTGGGTGTAGCGATCTATATATGTCTATTAGATCGAGCTGCTCTAATATACTATTCAGATGTTTTGTTTCTTTGGTGATTCTCTTTTGAGATGTTCTGTCCAGAGTTGATAGTGGTGTATTAAAATCCCCCACTATAATTGTAGATGTATCTATTCTTTCACTTAGTTTTTCCAGCGTTTGCCTGACGTATTTAGAGGCACCCTTGTTAGGGGCATAGATATTTATGATTGTTCGATCTTCTTGACAGATTTTCCCTTTCACTAAAATGTAGTATCCTTCTTTGTCTCTCACAATTGTTTCACATTTAAAGTCTATTTTGTCTGATATTAATATAGCTACTCCTGCCTTTTTTTGGTTATTGTTAGCTTGTATGATTGTTTTCCAGCCATTCACTTTCAATCTCCATGCATCTCTGGGTCTAAGATGTGTCTCTTGTTGACAGCATATGGATGGGTTATATTTCCTTATCCAATGTCCCAGTCTGAATCTTTTGATAGGTGAGTTTAATCCTTTGACATTCAGTGTTATTACTATCAAGGAATTATTTGTGTTAGCCATATTTTGATTGGATTTGTGTTTGTCATATTTTCTTTGTATATTTTTTTGGTCTTTTTTGTTGTTGTTGTTGGTCTTATACTCTCCTCCAACTTTGCCTTTCCTGTTTTTTCCTTTCTTCCTGCAGAACTCCCTTTAGAATTTCTTGAAGGGGAGGTTTCTTGTTGGTATACTCTTTCAGTTTCTGTTTGTCTGTGAATATTTTGAACTCTCCATCATGTTTGAATGCTAGTTTAGCTGGATAGAGTATTCTTGGTTGGAAGTGTTTTTCCTTTAGTACCTTGACTATATCATACCACTGTCTTCTTGCCTCCATGGTTTCAGAAGAGAAATCAGCACTTAATCTAATTGAGCTTCCCTTGTATGTGATGGTTTTCTTTTCTCTTGCTGCTTTTAGGATTTTCTCTTTGTCTTGAGCCTTGGATAATTTGATAAGTATATGTCTTGGGGTGGGCCTGTTGGGGTTTATGACTTGTGGAGTGCGCTGTGCTTCTTGGATATGTACATCTGTCTCTTTCAGTAGATTTGGGAAGTTTTCAGCCATTATTTCCTGCAACACTCCTTCTGACCCCTTTCCCTTCTCTTCACCTTCTGGAATGCCTATAATACGTATGTTTGAGCGTTTTGCATTGTCATTCAGGTCCCTAAATCCTAATTGGGTTTTTTCTATCTTCTTATTGACCCCTTCTACTATCTGTTTGATTTCTGAGGTACTGTCTTCCACATCACTAATTCTCTGCTCTGTCTCTTCTAGTCTGCTGATATTTGCTGCAAGTGTATTTTTGATTTCTTGAACTGTGGTGTTCATTCCCATCATATCTGTTATGTTTTTGCGTATGTCTGCAATTTCCCCTCCAAGTGATGTCTTCATGTTGTTAACCTCTTTCATTACTGCATCAAATTTGTCGGTGATGAATGTTCTGAGTTCTTTCATTGCTTGTGCCAAGTTTTGCTCCCCTTCGTGCTTATTGGTTTGTTGATTGGATTCAGTCATGTTTTCCTGATTATTGGTTTGGTTTGTAGATTTTTGTTGCTTTCTGGTCATCTCTTTATTTTGACAAATTTAATCAGTTCCTTAGCTTCTTTGTCTGCTTTTGGAGGTTAATTAGTTGTTATTTTTGTATAGGTGTTATATCTTCTCTTTGTCACTTTTTTCTTCTTACTCAAGTTACTTGTTGTTGGTTAAGTTCACTTTAGAAGAAAGTATTAGTGTTGGGAAAAGGCAATTTTGTCAGCAAGGGTAAAGTGTAAAGTGGTATTGGTAATGTATGTTAACAAAGCAAGAATATGAGATCTGGGAGGATGGAGGTTAGATTCATGTAGATTGTATAGAGTTATAGCTGTAGTTAGAGTATCTTTTATGAAGTAGATGACTGAATATAGGCAGAATATGGTATGAACTACAAAGCAATTGTTTTCATGAGAGAAGGAAAAAGAAAAGAAAGGTAATAGTTTCAAGAGTGGATAACAGACAGAAAACAGAACAAAGGTATTAGAAATTAAGAGTTAGACACTTTGTGGATCACAGAACGGGAGGTGGGGGGTGGAATATAGGAGAGACAGTAGATGATAGTGGTTATCAAGATGCAGGGGAAGAGGGATAGTGTAGGTAGCCTAAATCAGTTCACACAGAAATGAGGCAGTGGAGGATGGGAAAACCCAGCAAATGTGAGGTGTTCCCTGTAGCACGTATTGTGTACTTGAATTAAAATAAAATAAGTGGAAAATGAGGGACAAGAGGGAAAGAGAGAACCGAAAAAAAAAAACACTAATTATAACAAAGAAAAAAAGAAAGACAAGAAGAAAGGAAGAAAGAAAAAGAGGATAGGCAAGCGGTGGGGAACAGATGGGGGGAGAGAGATACAGGTATACACGTGTCACAATTGCAACACTATCTAAAACAACAACCAAAAAAACCCCTAAATATCTGTATTAAAAAAAAAAGGACTTTGGGGGAGACGCTAGGAGAAAAGACTGGGGGATAATGCAATATTAGCAATCAGGGCGTCAAAAAGAGTAAAAAATAAGATAAAGTGAAAATAAAAACAAAACAATATGAACCATTAAAGATAAAATGCAAACGTTGAGGTCCAGGGCACTCAAGGACCCCAGGTAGACCCCAGAGCGTGATGGATTCAGGGGTGGAAAGTCTGAGACACTGAAGACTCAAGAGGTGTGAGTCTGGGGTGTGGACCGCCAGAGTTCAGGGGACCCAGACCTGGCAAGCTCAAATCTGGTCCACAGAAAGCTTAGGAGCCCCGCAGTGCAACACAGCCCTCAGGGATCCCCGTAGCTGGGTGCCAGCCCTGTGGGGGAAGCCAGATCCGCGAATTTTATATTGAATTTCTGATCCCTGAAATTCACCTAACTCCTCAGGGTATCAGCCTTTGGACAGCTCCCTCCCTGTGCTCCCTCGCAACGGCCACTTGAGGGCGCCTCTACACCACGGCCAGTTCAATGACCCAGATCCCAAGCCCCGCCGGGTGGGGTGGGCTTCAGCTGGAAACGCCAAAAACAGACTCTAAGATCCGAAATCCCAAACTTCGCAAAATATCCTCCAATCAGCTTCCAGATGTGTCCTCCTCCCTCACTGCACCCTACAACAGTCTCCCAATTGTGTCCCCTTATTGTCCAAAATCCAATTCCGTTGCAGATCGACAGCCGGACCTGTGGGGATGGGGCTCCAGGCGGAAGCACTGCCCCCCCTGTCCGGCGACCAAAAACGTCCCCCGCTTCACAAGAAAACACCGTCTGTCTCCCCAAATCAATCTGCAAAGGAGTCTTGTCCCAACAATCCCTCACCAGCCAGCCCAGTATCCGCGAATTTCTCAGCACCGCAAAGCCTCTAGTAAAAGGAAAAAAAAAAATCAAAAACCCTGGCTGCCGCGGCTCCGGAGCTTCAGGAGCACCCGCTACCGCGGCTCCGCCCACCCAAGGAGGGAACTTCCCGAGCCCAGCTGGGACCTCCGTTTATATATTATAGATGTATCCTCTCTGTTACCTTCCCACCGAATTGACGTCCAGACACCTTCCAACCAGCAAAAATCCCCGAAACAGCGCGGTCTCAAAGAGCCTTCAACGCTGCCCAGCCGCCCCCTGCAGAGACACTACCAGGCAAGCTCACGCAGCCACCATCTTGCCGAAAAATGGAAATACTAGTTTTAAGAGATAGGAATGTTAGCACAAAAACTGAAGGAAAGGAGGTAGCTGCAAAATCTCTGCACACAATGCTTAGTTCTCAGAAGTAAATCATACATTCCATACTTGTACACATAGGTTTAAAGAGTGTGCTGCTATAACCCCGGTTATGCTTTCCTATATTGTAAATGCTAGGTTTTGAGATAGGCATGTTAGCAGAAAAACTGAAGGAAAGGAGATAGCTGCAAAATCTCTGCACAATATGCTTAGTTCTCACAAGTAAATCATATGTGCCATGTTCTTTCATTTAGTTTTAAAGAGTTGGACGCTATACCCACGGTTATGCTTTCCTATATATTAAATTCTGGTTTTGGAGATAGGAATGTTAGCACAAAAACTGAAGGAAAGGAAATAGCTGCAAAATCTCTGCACACAGTGCTTTGTTCTCAGAAGTAAATCATATCTGCGATGTTCTTTCATTTAGGTTTAAAGAGTTAGCTTCTATAACCTCGGTTTTGCTTTCGTATATAGTAAATGCTAGTTTTAGAGATATGAATGTTTTCACAAAAACTGAAAAACGGAGATAGCTGCAAAATGTCTTCACACAATGCTTACTTCTCAGAAGTAAATCATATGTGCCATGTTGTTTCATTTAGGTTTAAAGAGTTAGCTGCTACACCCTCGGTTATGCGTTCCTATAGAGTAAATGCTAGTTTTAGGGATAACAATGTTAGCACAAAAACTGAAGGAAAGGAGATACCTGCAAAATACCTGCACTCAATTCTTAGTTCTCAGAAGTAAATCATATGTGCCATGTTGTTTCATTTAGGTTAAAAATTTAGCTGCTATACCCTCGGTTATGCTTTCCTATATAGGAAATGTAACACAAAAAGTGAATGAAAGGAAATAGGTGCAAAATCTCTTCACACAATGCTTAGGTCTCAGAAGTAAATCATATGTGCCAAGTTGTTTCATTTAGTTTTAAAGAGTTAGCTGCTATACCCCGTTTATGCTTTCCTATAGTGTAAAAGATAGTTTTCGAGATAGGCCTATTAGCAGAAAAACTGAAGGTAAAGAGATAGCCACAAAATCTCTTCGCTCAATGCTTAGTTCTCTAAAGTAAAGCACATGTGACATCCTCTTTCAAATAGGTTTAAAGAGTTAGCTGCTATTCCCTTGGTTATGCTTTCCTATATAGTAAGAACTAGTTTTAGAGTTACGAATCTTATCACAAAAGCTGAAGGAAAAGAGATAGCTGCAAAATGTCTGCACACAATGCTTAGATCTCAGAAGTAAATCATATGAGCAATGTTGTTTCATTTAGGTAAAGAGTTAGCTGCTATACCACCGATTATGCTTTCCTATACTGTAAATGCTAATTTGAGAGTTAGGAATATTAGCACAAAAAATGAAGGAATGGAGATAGCCACAAAATCTCAGCACTCAATGCTTAGTTCCATAAAGTAAAGCACATGTGACATCCTCTTTCAAGTAGGTTTAAAGAGTTAGCTGCTATACCTTCGGTTACGCTTTCCTATATAGTAAATGCTGGTTTTACAATTAGGAAAGGTAGAAGAAAAACTGAAGTAAAAGGAGATAGCTGCAAAAGGTCTGAACACAATGCTTAGTTCTCTGAATTAAATCATATGTGCCATGTTGTTTCATTTAGGTTTAAAGAGTTAGCTTCTGTACCCTCTGTTATTCTTTCCTATATAGTAAATGCTAGTTTTAGAGATAGGAATGTTAGCACAAAAACTGAAGGAAAGGATATACCTGCAAAATCTCTGAACACAGTGCTTAGTTCTCAGAAGTAAATCCTATGTGCCATGTTGTTTCATGTAGGTTTAATGAGTTTCCTGCTAAACCCTCGGTTATGCTTTCGTATGTAATAAATGCTAGATTTAGTGATATGAATGTTTCCACAAAAACTGAAGGAAAAGATATAGCTGCAAAATCTGTGCACTCAATCCTTATTTCTCAGAAGTAAATCACATGTGCCGTTTTGTGTCATTTAGATTAAAAGAGTTACTTGATATGCCCTCGCTTATGCTTTCCTGTATAGTAAATGCTATTTTTAGAGATAGTAATGTTAGCACAAACTGAAGGAAAGGAGATAACTGCAAAATCTCTGCACACAATGCTTAGTTCTCAGAAGTAGATCATATGTGCCATGTTTTTTCATTTAGGTTTAAAGAGTTAGCTGCTATACCTCAGTTTTGCTTTCGTATATAGTAAATGCTAGTTTTATAGATAGGAATGTTAGCACAAAAACTGAAGGAAAGGAGATAGCTGAAAAATCTCTGAACACAGTGCTTAGTTCTCAGTAGTAGATCTCATGGGCCATGTTGTTTCATTTAGGTTTAAAGTGTTAGCTGCTATATCCTCGGTTATTCTTTCGTATATCATAAATTTTAGTTTTATAGATAGGAATGTTAGCATAAAAACTGAAGGAAAGGAGATAGCTGAAAAATCTCTGCACTCAATGCTTAGTTCTCAGAAGAAAATCGTATGCACCCTGCTTTTTCAGTTATGTTTAAAGCGTTAACTGCTATAACCCTCTTATGCTTTCCTATAGTGTAAAGGCAAGTTTTAGAGTTAGGAATGTTAGCACAAAAACTGAAGGAAAGGAGATAGCTGCAAAAAATCTGCACACAATGCTTTGTTCTCAGAAGTAAATCATATGAAACATGCTTTTTCAGGTAGGTTGAAAGAGTTAGCTGCCATACCCCGGTTATGATTTCCTATATTGTAAATGCTAATTTTAGAAATAGGAATGTTAGCACAAAAACTGAGGGAAATCAGATAGCTGCAAAATATCTGCACACAATGCTTAGTTCTCAGAAGATAATCATATGTGTGATGTTGTTTCATTTAGGTTTAAAGAGTTAGCTGCTATACACTCAGTTATGCTTTCGTACATAGGAAGTGGTAGTTTTAGAGATAGGAATGTTAGCACAAAATCTGAAGGAAAGGAGATAGCTGCAAAATCTCTGCACACAATGCTTAGTTCTCAGAAGGAAATCATATGTGCCATGTTGTTTCATTTAGGTTTAAAGAGTTAGCTGCTACACTTTCGGTAATACTTTCCTATATAGGAAATGCTAGTTTCAGAGATAGGAATGTTAGTATAAAAACTGAAGGAAAGAAGATAGCTGCAAAATCTCTGCACACAATGCTTAGGTCTCAAAAGTAAATCATATGTACCATTCTTTTTCAGGTAGGTTAAAGAGTTAGCTGCTATACCCCCGATTATGCTTTCCTATAGTGTAAAGGCTAGTTTTAGAGATAGGAATGGTAGCACAAAAACTGAAGGAAAAGAGATAGGTGTAAAATCTCTGCACAGAATGCTTATTTTTCAGAAGTAAATCATATGTGCCATGTTGTTTCACTTAGGTTTAAAGAGTTAGCTGCTATACCCTCGCTTATGCTTTCCTATGTAGGAAATGCTGGTTTTAGAGATAGGAATGTTAGCACAAAAACTGAAGGAAAGGAGAAACCTGCAAAATCTCTGCACACAATGCTTAGTTCTCAGAAGAAAATCATATATGCCATGTTATTTCATTTAGGTTTAAAGAGTTAGCTGCTATACCCTCGGTTATGCTTTCCTATATAATAAATGCTACATTTAGAGATAGGAATTTTGGCACAAAAACTGAAGGAAAGGAGATAGCTGCAAAATCTCTGCACACAATGCTTAGGTCTCAGAAGTAAATCATAAGTGCCATGTTGTTTCATTTAGGTTTAAAGAGTTCGCTGCTATACCCTCGGTTATGCTTTCCTATATCGGATAAGCTTAATGAGATAGGAATGTTAGCACAAAAACTGAAAGAAAGGAGATAGCTGCAAAATCTCTGCAAACAATGCTTAGTTCTCAGAGGGAAATCATATGTGCCATTTTGCTTCATTTGGTTTAAAGAGTTAGCTACTGTACTCCTGGTTATGCTTTTCTATTGTGTAAATGCTAGTTTTAGAGATAGGAAAGTTAACACAAAACCTGAAGGAAAGGAGATAGCTGCAAAATCTCTGCACTCAATGCGTAGTTCTCAGAAGTAAATCATATGTGCAATGTTGTTTCTTTTACTTTTAAAGAGTTAGCTGATATAACTTCGGTATGCTTTCCTATATGGGAAATGCTAGTTTTAGAGATTGGAATGGTAGCTCAAAAACTAAGGGAAAGGAGATAGCTGCAAAATCTCTGCACACAATGCTTAATTCGCAGAAGTAAATCATATTTGCCATGTTTTTTCATTTAGATTTTAAGAGTTAGCTGCTATACCCTCGGTTATGCTTTTCTATATAGGAAAAGCTAGTTTTAGAGACAGGACTGTTAGCACAAAAACTGAAGGAATGGAGATATTTGCAAAATCTCTGCACACAATTTTTATTTCTCAGAGGTAAATCATATGTACCATGCTTTTCCAGGTAAGTTTATAGAATTATCTGCTCTACCCACTATTATGCTTTCCTACAGTGTAAATGCTAGTTTTACAGATAGGAATATAAGCAAAAAAACTGAAGGAAAGGAGATAGCTACAAAATCTCTGCACTCAATGCTTAATTCCCTAAAGTAAAGCAGATTTGACATCCTCTTTCAAGTAGGTTTAAAGAGTTATCAACTATACCCTCGATTATCCTTTCCTATAAATTAAATGATTGTTTGAGAGATAGGAATGTTAGTACAAAAATTGAAAGAAAGGTTATAGCTGCAAAATCTCTGCATACAATGCTTAGTTCTCAGAAGTATATCATATGTGCCATGTTTTTTCACTTAGGTTTAAAGAGTTAACTGCTATACCCTCAGTTATGCTTTCGTATATAGTAAATGCTAGTTTTAGAGATAGGACTGTTAGCACTAAAAATGAAGAAAAGGAGATACCTGCAAAATCTGTGCACACAATGCTTAATTCTCATAAGTAAATCATTTGAACCATGCTTTTTCAGGTAGGTTTAAAGAGTTAGCTGCTATACCCCCTGTTAAGCTTTCCTATAGTGTAAATGCTAGTTTTATAGATAGGAATGTAAGCAAAAATACTGAAGGAAAGGAGAGAGCTATAAAATCTCTGCACTCAATGCTTAATGCTCTTTCTCGAGAGAAAGGGTGGCCCCCAGGGCATTGGGGCAGTTGAGCAGGTTAGGCCCTGAACACTATTCCATCTATCTCTGGAAGTGGCTCCTCAGGAAACGGAGGTTGGCTGTCACTGTGGGCACCAAGGTGGAAGGGAAAATGGACGCTAAATGTGTGGAACCAAAGTAAATGGGGGGCAAGAGAGGAGTTTCTTGAGAGTACACAAGGATGGATATAAAACATGTAATATTACACCATAACATATAGGAGATGATAGACTGATAATGTAAACCATAATGTAAAACATAGGATAACTAAAAATGTAAAGAACTGTGTATCCTAAAGTATGCACCATAATGTAAGCACAGATATTACCTTGTTAGAAAGCTAATGTCTCAGACTCTTTACATCACTTTAAGTAAATATGATGTTAATAGGGTGTAAGAGTATCGCTGTGGAAGGGAAAAGGTTTTGTGATGGATGTATGGGAGTGCTGTATATTGTATATATGCATTGCTGTGGTCTAGGACTCCTATGAAGAAATGCTGAATAATTAGGGGGGGGGGGAAAAAAGGATAGGATGTGGAAATTTTTTCAAGTCAACATTCTTTATCTAAGTTCTTTATTTAACTTTATCCAAGTTCTTTATCTATCCTTTAAACCCATCGCTATATGCCATTCCCTAGTAAGGGACCATGACATTATATTGGGCCTCAAATTTCGGGGAGTTCTGGATCACAGAGTGTTTCAACAATGGCAAAGGAGGAATACTGGTATGGGATACCAATGACAGGTGATATATGGCTGACAGGGAGCTATACAGAACATATGTCCAGGGTGCATGGTAATGATTGGATATACTCATGGTGGCAACAATTGGAAACCACAGCAGGGGGGGTACTGGGTTCCTGGCCAGTGGTGCTCTGTCGTGGTCCCTAGGGGAGCAGCGACAGTCTCCCAGGTACAGCGGCGGGGACCGGGAGGGAGTGAGGGTTCAACGGTGAGCCCCTGATGCTAATGACTATGCTTGTGAGCTGATAAACCTAAAATAAGAACAAGGCCTAGAGCAACATTGTGCCTGGGAATTTCCTCCTGTCAGCCTTCATGTTACTCAAATGTGGCCAGTCTCGAAGCCAAACTCAGCATGTAAATGCAATGCCTTCCCTCCAGCGTGGGACATGACACCCGGGGATGAGCCTCCCTGGCACCGAGGGACCACTATCAACTACCAACTGATGATGCAACTGGAAAAGGACCTTATACAGAAGGTTCAATGTGGATCAGCAGAATATCCATGTCTACATAAAATACCATGACTTTAAAATGCTGTTTGACCTAAAGTAAGGGGGAAATGGAAAGGAGAAATGAGTTTATATGGCTACGAGTTTCTAAAAAAGAGTCTGGAGGCTGGCAGAAGGATTGCCCTCATGCACAACTGAGCAGAGTCAGAGAGACAGATAAAGCAGATACAACCCCCAGATAATGGTTACTTTGAAGGCTAAAGAGACCCATGAGAGTTATGGTCATGGCCGATGGGGTTAACTATCAGGGCAGATGGCCCCTCTTTGGAAATGGTGTGTATGTGTGATGAATCTGGACTCAGATGGGATCTCCCTTCATAAGTCTTTCATGCTAATGTGCCGGAGGTGCAGTTAATGTTGGGGTTTAAGATATATTTAGGGGATTTGAATCTCTGGACCGACAATGTGATAGCCAGGTCCTGAGCCTCAACAGACTCCAGCACCTACAATCTGATCTATTGGACTTACCACACTCAGCTAAGATGGAGTTGAAGAAGGACAATCACCACACCGTGGAGCCTAGAGTGATTACAACTGAAAATGGGAGGACTGCATCCAGCATCCATGTGGAATCTGAGCCTCCTCTTGACATAGAGGTGCAATGGACACAACCAATCCAATGTCCACATAGAAGAGGTGGCATGGAATTGGGAAAAGTGGACATGGTGGACGATGGGTATGGGGAAGGGCAGGAGGAGATGAGAGATGGAGGCATCTTTGGGACATGGAGCTGCCCTGGATGGTGCCTCAGAGGTAATCACTGGACATTGTAAATCCTCATTAGGGCCCACTGGATGGAATGGAGGAGAGTGGGGGCCATGATGTGGACCATTGCTATAAGGTGCAGAGGTGCCCAAAGATGTACTTACCAAATCCAATGGATGTGTCATGATGATGGAAACGAGTGTTGTTGGGGGGGGAGAGGGGGGGTGGGGGGGGTGGGGATGAATGGGACCTCACATATATATTTTTAATGTAACATTATTACAAAGTCAATAAAAAAAATTAATTAAAAAAAAAAATGCTTAATGCCCTAAAGTAAAGCATATGTGACATCGTCTTTCAAGTAGGTTTAAAGAGTTAGCTGTTATACCCTCAGTTATGCTTTCGTATATAGTAAATGCAAGTTTTAGGGATAGGAATGTTAGCACTAAAAATGAAGGAAAGGGTGTGGAGACAAGATTGTCACTGAGTGAACTTGCCTTTGTGGTCTGTCCCGGGAAGAGACGGCTGGGCGCGGTGGCAGGTTCTCCAAGGCGAGGCTTTTTCAGGATTTTTGCAGGGCAGAAGTGCCAGGACATCGATAGGTTGTAAAGGTAAGGAAGAGGATTGGTCTAGTAGATATATTTTGGGTTCTATTGCCCGCAGGTGAGACCCGCGCACGGGCTCCTCCCTGTTGGGGGTGGGGGGAACCACCGTCCTGTCCTGGGGTTCCGCTTTTGGATGGCTCTGAAGGGCTAAGGAGTTCACGATCTCTGGGTAAGCTCTTGACAGATTGATGTGACAGATCGCCTTTGTGGATCGATTTGGGAAGATAGACGGTGTTTTGTTGTGAAGCGCGAGAAACTTTTGAGTGAGATTATAAACAATAGCGCTTCCGCCTGAAGCCCCACCCCCAAAAGTCCAGCAACCGTTCTCCAACCCAAATAGGCTGTAGGCAATAAAGAGAAGTAATTGGAAAATTGTTCTAGGCTGTGGCAAGGGGGGGGGACACGTCTGGAAGCCGATTAGTGAATATTCTGCGAAGCTTGAGAATTCCGGTTTTCGAATATGTTTTCGGCGTCACAGGCCGGGCTTTGGATCTGTACTAGTAAAGTGGCTGCGGTGTAGAGGCGCCCTCTAGTGGTAGTGGTTTGGAATCACAGGACGGGAGCTGTCCAAAAGCTGAAGTGAAAAATAACGTACTAATGAGTCCAGCAAAGTAAGTGAATTGCAGGGTTCAGTCACAATATAGAGTTTGCGGATCTGACTTCCCCCATAGGGTTGGCACCCAGCCGTGGGGATCCCTGAGGGCTGTGTTACACTGCGGGGCTCCCAGGCTTCCTGTTGACCAGATTGGAGGCTGCCAGGTCTGAATTCCCTAAATTCTGTTGTCTCACACTACAGAGACTCACACCTCTTGAGTCCTCAATATCTCAGACTTTCCATCCCTGAATCCATCACGCACTGAGGTCCATCTGAGGTCCTTAAATGCCCTAGCCTTCAACGTTGGTGTTTTTTCTTTATCGTTTCATTTTGTTTTGTTTTTATTTCATTTTGACTTATTCTTTACTTTTTCCAATTTCCTGATTGCTAACACCACATTATCCCCTAGTTTTCTCTCACAGCGTATCCCCCAAAGTCTTTTTTTACTCAGTTATTTAATTTTGTGTGTGTATGTGTTAGGTGCTGTGTAGTGGGTGTTTTAATTCTGGTTTGTGTATATCTGTTTCATTTTTTTTTTCTTTCCCCTACCTGTTCCCCACCCCTTGCCCACCCTCTTTTCCTTTCTTCCTCTCGTCCCTTCCTCCCCCCCTTTTTTTCTCCCTTTTTTTCTGTTGTCTCTCTCCCTCTTGTCCCTCATATTCTACTTAGTTTATTTTAACTCAATTATACAATAGGTGCGGCAGGAAACACCTCATATTCGCTGGGTTTTCTCATCCTTCACTGCCTCATTTTTGTGTGAACTGATTTAGGCTACCTACACTATCCTCTTTCCCCTACATCTTGATATCCATCACCATCTACTGGCTCTCCTATATTCCACCTCCCACCTCCCTTTCTTCGATCCACGAAGGGTCTAAGTCTTAATTTCTAATACCTATGTTTTGTTTTCCATCTGTTATCCACTCTTGAAACTATTACCTTTCTTTTCTCTTTCCCTCTCTCACGAAATCAATAGCTTTTTAGCTCATACCATATTCCTCCCATATTCAATCATCTACCTCATAATAGGTACTCTACCTACTGCTATAACTCTACACAATTTACATGAATCTAACCTCCATCCTCCCAGATCTCATATTCTTGCTTTGTTAACATATATCACCAATACTACTTTACGCTTTTCCCTTGCTTACACAATTGCCTTTCCCCAACACTAATACTTTCCTTTAAAGTGAACTTAACCAACAACAAGAAACTAGAATAAGAAGAAAAAAGTGACAGAGAGATTTTAACACCTATGCAAAAATAACAGCTAATTAACCTCCAAGAGCAGACAAAGAAGGTAAGGAACTGATTAAATCCATCAAGATAAAGAGATGACCAGAAAGCAACAAAAAGCTACAAACCAAACCAGTAATCAGGAAAACATGGCTGAATCCAATCAACAAACCAATAATCACGAAGGGGAGCAAAACTTGGCATGAGCAATGAAAGATCTCAGAACATTTATCACCGACAAATTTGACAAAGTAATGAAAGAGGTTAACAACATGAAGACATCACTTGGAGGGGAAATTGCAGACATACGCAAAAACATAACAGATATGATGGGAATGAACACCACAGTTCAAGAAATCAAAAATACACTTGCAGCAAATATCAGCAGACTAGAAGAGACAGAGCAGAGAATTAGTGATGTGGAAGACAGTACATCAGAAATCAAACAGATAGTAGAAGGGGTCAATAAGAAGATAGAAAAAATCCAATTAGGACTTAGGGACCTGAATGACAATGCAAAACGCTCAAACATACGTATTATAGGCATTCCAGAAGGTGAAGAGAAGGGAAAGGTGTCAGAAAGAGTGTTGCAGGAAATAATGGCTGAAAATTTCCCAAATCTACTGAAAGAGACAGATGTACATATCCAAGAAGCACAGCACACTCCACTAGTCATAAACCCCAACAGGCCCACCGCAAGACATATACTTGTCAAATTATGCAATGCTAAAGACAAAGAGAAAATCCTAAAAGCAGCAAGAGAAAAGAAAACCATCACATACAAGGGAAGCTCAATTAGATTAAGTGCTGATTTCTCGTCTGAAACCATGGAGGCAAGAAGGCAGTGGTATGATATAGTCAAGGTACTAAAGGAAAAAAATTTCCAAGCAAGAATACTCTATCCAGCTAAACTAGCATTCAAACATGATGGAGAGTTCAAAATATTCGCAGATAAACAGAAACTGAAAGAGTATAGCAACAAGAAACCTCCCCTTCAAGAAATTCTAAAGGGAGTTCGGCAGGAAGAAAGGAAAAAACAGGAAAGGCAGAGTTGGAGGAGAGTATAAGACCAACAACAACAACAAAAAAAGACAAAAAAATATATACAAACAAAATATGACAAAGACAAATCCAATCAAAATATGGCTAACACAAAGAATTCCTTGATAGTAATAACACTGAATGTCAACGGATTAAACTCACCTATCAAAAGATTCAGACTGGGACATTGGATAAGGAAATATGACCCATCCGTATGCTGTCTACAAGAGACACATCTTAGACCCAGAGACGCATGGAGATTGAAAGTGAATGGCTGGAAAACAATCATACAAGCTAACAATAACCAAAAAAAGGCAGGAGTAGCTATATTAATATCAGACAAAATAGACTTTAAATGTGAAACAATTGTGAGAGACAAAGAAGGATACTACATTTTAGTGAAAGGGAAAATCTGTCAAGAAGATTGAGCAATCATAAATATTTATGCCCCTAACAAGGGTGCCTCTAAATACGTCAGGCAAACACTGGAAAAACTAAGTGAAAGAATAGATACATCTACAATTATAGTGGGGGATTTTAATACACCACTATCAACTCTGGACAGAACATCTCAAAAGAGAATCACCAAAGAAACAAAACATCTGAATAGTATATTAGAGGAGCTGGATCTAATAGACATATATAGATCGCTACACCCAAACACAGCAGGATATACATTTTTCTCAAGCGCACATGGATCATTCTCCAAGATAGATCATATGCTAGGCCACAAAGAAAGGCTGAACGAATTCAGAAAGATTGAAATCATACAAAACATTATCTCTGACCACAGTGGAGTCAAGCTAGAGATTTGCAAGGGACAGAAGCCCAGATTTCACACCACGATTTGGAAATTAAACAGCACACTCTTAGAAAAACAGTGGGTCAAAGAGGAAATCTCAAAAGAAATCAATGATGACCTTGAAACAAATGATAATGATAACACAACATACCAAAATTTATGGGATGCAGCAAAAGCAGTACTGAGAGGGAAGTTTATAGCCATAAATTCATATACCAAAAAAGAAGAGCAAAAAGTGAAGAACTAACTGCACATTTGAAGGAATTAGAAAAACAACAACAAAGTCACCCAACAGGAAGAAGAAGGAAGGAAATAACAAAGATAAGAGCAGAACTAAATGAAATAGAAAATAAGAAAGCACTTGAACAGATAAAGAAGACCAAGAGCTGGTTTTTTGAGAAGTTTAACAAAATTGACAAACCTTTAGCGACACTAACAAAGAAAAAAAGAGAGAAGAGGCAAATACAGAAAATGAGAAATGAGAAAGGCAATATCACCACTGACCCCACAGAAATAAAGTCTATCATAAGAGGATATTTTGAAAAACTATATTCCAACAAAAATGACAATCTAGAGGAAATGGACAAATTCCTAGAAACACATAAGAAGCCCATATTGACAAAAGAAGAAATTGATGATCTTAACAATCTGATCACAAGCAGAGAGATAGAATCAGTTATTAAAAATCTCCCAACTAAGAAGGGCCCAGGGCCAGATGGCTTCACAGGTGAATTCTACAAAACATTCCGGAAAGAACTGACACCAATCCTGCTGAAACTATTCCAAAAAATCGAAACAGAAAGAACATTACCCAACTCCCTCTATGATGCCAAAATTACCCTAGTATCAAAGCCAAACAAAGACATCACAAGAAAGGAAAATTACAGACCAATTTCTCTAATGAACCTAGACGCAAAAATACTTAACAAAATACTTGCTAATCGTATTCAACAACACATTAAACGTATTATACACCACGACCAAGTGGGATTCATCCCAGGTATGCAAGGATGGTTCAACATAAGAAAATCAATCAACGTAGTACACCATATAAACAGATTGAAGGGAAAAAATCACATGATTATATCTATTGATGCAGAAAAAGCATTTGACAAAATACAGCACCCTTTATTGATAAAAACACTCCAAAAGATTGGAATACAAGGGAATTTTATGAACATGATAAAGAGTATATATGAAAAACCTAAAGCCAATATTGTTTACAATGGAGAAATCCTAGACTCCTTCCCTCTAAACTCAGGAACAAGACAAGGATGCCCACTGTCTCCGCTCCTATTTAACATTGTCTTAGAAGTACTTGCTCGAGCACTGAGGCAAGAACCAGAAATAAAAGGCATTCAAATTGGAAAGGAAGAAGTCAAAATTTCATTATTTGCAGATGACATGATCCTATACATAGAAAACCCTGAGTGTGGCCTATTCAACAAATGGTGTCTGGAGAACTGGATAGCCATATGTAGAAGAATGAAAGAGGATTACCATCTCTCACCTTATACAAAGATCAACTCAAGATGGATCAAAGACCTAAATATATGAGCCAAGACCATAAAAACCTTAGAAAGCAGTGTAGGGAAACATCTACAGGACCTTGTAATAGGAAATGGATTTATGAATATTTCACCAAAAGCACAAGCAGCAAAAGAACTAATAGAAAAATGGAACTTCCTCATAATTATAGCCTTCTGCACCTCAAAGGAGTTTGTCAAGAAGGTAAAAAGTGAACCCACACAGTGGGAGAAAATATTTGGCAATCATATATGTGATAAGAGACTTATAACTTGCACATATAAAGAACACCTATATTTTGAAAATAAAAAGATAAACAACCCATTTAAAAAATGGGAAAAAGACTTAAATAGACACTTTTCCGAAGAAGAAATACAAAAGGCAAAAAAGCACATGAAAAAATGTTCCAAATCTCTAGCTATAAGGGAAATACAAATCAAAACTACAATGAGATACCATCTTACACCCATATGATTGGCAGCTATGAAAAAAACAGAAGAATACAAGTGCTGGAGAGGATGTGAAGGAAGGGGAACTGTCATCCACTGCTGGTGGGAATGCAGAAGGATCCAACCATTCTGGAGGACAGTATGGCAGTTTCTCAAAAAACTAGCCATAGATTTGCCATATGACCCAGCAATACCACTGCTGGGTATATACCCAGCAGAACTGAAAACAAGGACACAAACCGATATATGTACACCAATGTACATAGCAGCATTGTTCACTATTGCCAAAAGTTGGAATCAACCCAAATGCCCATCAACAGATGAGTGGATCAATAAAAGGTGGTATATACACACAATGGAATACTACTCGGCTGTAAGAACAAACACACAACAAACACATGTGATAACACGGATGAATCTTGAGAACCTTATGTTGAGTGAAGCAACCCAGACATTGAAGGACAAATACTACATGACCTCAATGATATGAAATAAACAAGCTGCCCTAGATAGCAAGAGACTGAACGATAGGCTTATAGGAAATCAGAAGGTGGAGGAAGGATGTGAGCCGATGTCTGCAGGGGTGGAATTTAAGACGAAATGGTGGTAAGTATGAACACAAAGAAGAGATAAAAGGGGGGCAGGGGTTGCCTTTGGTTGGGGCTTTGCAGGTTTGAGGGTGGCTGGGGAGGGATGGATGTGTAACATTGCCCAAAAGTGGGGAGAGATAGGGGTAGCATACGAAAACAGGAGAGGTCAGAGTGGAGAGTAAAATGCCGAGAAAATCATATCAAAATATAATAAAGAGGGTTTCCTGTTTAGAATGCTCAGAGGGGAGCGTCTGATGCAGGACGGGCTCCTGGGGAATGTCTAAATGCTCATTCTGCCAGAGTGGGTGACACCATGGGGTAGAAACCCAAGTAGTGAGAGTGGGGGTGGACCCACATCCTGGGGAGGACTAATGACATCAAATAGAGGGAACTGTATCCCTCGAGAGAAAGGGTGGCTCCCACGGCATTGGGGCAGTTGAGCAAGTTAGGCCCTGATCACTATTCCATCTATATCTGGAAGTGGCTCCTCAGGAAACGGAGGTTGGCTGTCACTGTGGGCACCAAGGTGGAAGGGAAAATGGACGTTAAATGTGTGGAACCAAGGTAAATGGGGGGTAAGAGAGGAGTTTCTTGAGAGTACACAAGGATGGATATAAAACATGTAATATTACTCCATAACATATAGGAAATAACAGACTGATAATGTAAACTATAATGTAAAACATAGAATAACTAAGAATGTAAAAAACTGTGTATCCTAAAGTATGCACCATAATGTAAGCACAGATGTCACCTTGTTAGAAAGCTAGTGTCTTAGACTCTGTACATCACGTTAAGTAAATATGATGTGAATAGGCTGTAAGAGTAGCACTGTTGAAGGGAAAAGGTTTTGTGGTGGATGTATGGGAGTGCTGTATATTATATATGCATTGCTGTGGTCTAGGGCTCCTGTGAAGAGAAGCTGAACAATTAGGGGGAAAAAAAAAAGACAAAGATAGGATGTAGAATTTTTTCCAAGTAAACACGTGTTCTTTATATAACCTTTAAACCCATCGCTATATGCCATTTCCTAGTAAGGGACACTGACATTATATTGGGCTTCAAATTTCGGGGAGTTCTGGAACACAGAGTGTTTCAACAATGGCAATGGAGGGATACTGGTATGGGATGCCATTGACAGGTGATATATGGCTGACAGGGAGCTGTACAGAACATATGTCCAGGGTGCATGGTAATGTTTGGGTATACTCATAGTGGTAACAATTAAAAACCACAGCAGGGGGGGGGACTGGGTTCCTGGCCAGTGGTGCTCTGTCGTGGTCCCTAGGGTAGCAGCGACAGTATCCCAGGTGCAGCGGCGGGGACCGGGAGGGAGTGAGGTTTCAACAGTGAGCCCCTGATGCTAATGACTATGCTTTCCTATATAATAAATGCTAGTTTTAGGGATAGGAATGTTAGCACAAAACTGAAGTTAAGGAGATAGCTGCAAAATCTCTGAACACAATGCTTAGTTCTCAGAAGTAAATCATATGTGTCATGTTTTTTCATTTAGGTTTGAAGGGTTAGCTGATATTCCCTCGGTTATGCTTTCCCATATAGTAAATGCTAGTTTTAGAGATAGGAATGTTAGCACAAAAACTGAAGGAAAGGAGATAGCTGTAAAATCTCTGCACACAATGTTTAGTTCTCAGAAGTAGGTCATATGTTCCATGTTGTTTCATTTAGATTTAAAGAGTTAGCTGCGGGAGTGAGGGTTCAACAGTGAGCCCGTGACGCTAGTGACTATGATTGTGAGCTGATAAGTCTAAAATAAGAACAAAGCCTAGAGAAGCTTTGTGCCTGGGAATTTCCTCCTGTCAGCCTTCATGTTACTCAAATGTGGCCCGTCTCGAAACCAATCTCAGCATGTAAGTGCAATGCCTTTCCCCCAGCGTGGGACATGACACCCGGGAATGAGCCTCCCGGGCACTGAGGGACCACTCTCAACTACCAACTGATGATGCAACTGGAAAATGACCTTATACGGAAGGTTCAATGCGGATCAGCAGAATATCCCTGTCTACATAAAATAACATGACTTTAAAATGCTGTTTGACCTAAAGTAAGGGGGAAATGGAAAGGAGAAATGAGTTTATATCGCTACGAGTTTCTAAAAAAGAGTCTGGAGGCTGGCAGAAGGATTGCCCTTATGCACAACTGAGCAGAGTCAGAGAGACAGATAAAGCAGATACAACCCCCAGATATTGGTTCCTTTGAGGGCTAAAGAGACCCATGGGAGTTATGGTCATGGCCGATGGGATTAACTACCAGGTCAGATGGCCCCTCTTTGGAACTGGTGTTTATGTGTGATGAATCTGGACTCAGATGGGATCTCCCTTCATAAGACTTTCATGCTAATGTGCTGGAGGTGCAGTTAATGTTGGGGTTTAAATTATATTTAGGGGATTTGAATCTCTGGACTGACAATGTGATAGCCAGGTCCTGAGCCTCAACAGACTCCAGCACCTACAATCTGTTTTACTGGACTTACCACACTCAGCTAAGATGGAGTTGAAGAAGGACAACCACCACACCATGGAGCCTAGAGTGATTACAACTGAAAGTGGGAGGATTGCATCCAGCATCCATGTGGAATCTGAGCCTCCTCTTGACATAGAGGTGCAATGGACACAACCAATCCAATGTCCACATAGAAGAGGTGGCATTGGATTGGGAAAAGTGGACATGGTGGCTGACGGGTATGGGGAAAGACAGGAAGAGATGAGAGGTGGAGGCGTCTTTGGGACATGGAGCTGCCCTGGATGGTGCTTCAGAGGCAATCACCGGACATTGTATATCCTCACAGGACCCACTGGATGGAATGGGGGAGAGTATGGGTCATGATGTGGACCATTGTGTATGAGGTGCAGAGGTGCCCAAAGATGTACTTACCAAATCCAATGGATGTGTCATGATGATGGGAGGGAGTGTTGCTGGGGGGGTGAGGGAGAGGTGGGGTGGGGGGTGGGGTTGAATGGGAACTCACATATATATTTTTAATGTAATATTATTACAAAGTCAATAAAATAAAAAATAAAAAAAATAAAAAATAAAAAATAAAAATAAAAAAGAGATATAAATTGCATGCAAAAAATAAAAATAAAAATAAAAATGAAGGAAAGGAGATAGCTGCAAAATCTCTACACACAATGCTTAGTTCTCAGAAGTAAATCTTAAGTGCCATGTTGTTTCATTTAGGTTTAAAGAGTTAGGTTCTATACCCTCGGCTTGCTTTCCTATATAGAAAATGCCAGTTTTAGAGAGAGGAATGTTAGCACAAAAACTGAAGAAAAGGAGATAGCTGCAATATCTCTGCACACAATGCTTAGTTCTCAGAGGGAAATCATATGTGCCATGTTGTTTCATCTAGGTTTAAAGAGTTAGCTGCAATACTCCCGGTTATGCTTTTCTATAGTGTAAATGTTAGTTTTAGAGATATGAATGTAGGCACAAAAACTGAAGCAAAGGCGATAGCTACAAAATCTCTGCACTCAATGCTTAATTCAGTAACGGAAAGCACATGAGTCATCCTCTTTCAAGTAGGTTTAAACAGTTAGCTGCTATATACTCGGTTAGGCTTTCGTATATAGTAAATGCTAGTTTTACAGATATAAATGTTAGCACAAATACTGAAGGAAAGGAGATAGCTGCAAAATCTCTTCACACAATGCTTAGTTGTCAGAAGTAAATCATATGTCATGTTGTTTCATTTAGGTTTGAAGAGTTAGCTGCTATACCATCGGTTATGCTTTCGTACATAGTAAATGCTAGGTTTAGAGATTGGTATATTAGCACAAAAACTGAAGTAAAGGAGATAGCTACAAAATCTCTGCACACAATGCTTACTTCTCAGAAGTAAATCATATGTTCCATGCTTTTTCAGGTAGGTTAAAAGAGTTAGCTGCTATAGCCCCGGGTATGCTTTCCTATAGTGTAAATGCTAGTTTTAGAGAAGGAATGTTAGCACAAAAACTTAAGGAAAGGAGATAGCGGCAAAATCTCGGCACTCAATGCTTAGTTCCCTAAAGTAAATCATATGGGACATCCTCTTTCAAGTAGGTTTAAAGAGTTAGCTGCTATAACTGGGTTATGCTTTACTATATAGTAAAAGCTCGTTTTAGAGATAGGAATGTTGGCACAGAAATTGAAGGAAAGTAGATTGCTGCAAAATCTCTGCACACAATGCTTAGTTCTCAGAAGTAAATAATATGTGCCATGTTGTTTCATTTAGGTTTAAAAAGTTTGCTGCTATTCCCTCCGTTATGCATTCGTATATAGGAAATGCTAGCTTTAGGGATAGGATGGTTAGCACAAAAACTGAAGGAAAGTAGATAGATGCAAAATCGTTGCACACAATGCTTAGCTCTCAGAAGTAAAAAATAGGTACCATGATTTTCCAGGTAGGTTTAAAGTGTTAGCTGCTATACACCCTGTTACACTTTCCTATACTGTAAATGCTAGTTTTAGAAATAGGAATGTCAGCACAAACTGAAGGAAAGGAGATAGCTGCAAAATCTCTGCACACAATGCTTAGTTCTCAGAAGTAAATCATATGTGTCATGTTGTTTCATTTACGTTTAAAGAGTTAGCTGCTATACCATCGGTTATGCTTTCGTATATAGTAAATGCTAGTTTTAGAGATAGGAATATTAGCACAAAAACTGAAGGAAAGGAGATAGCTGCAAAATCTCTGCACAAAATACTTAGTTCTCAGAAGAAAATCATATGTACCATGCTTTTTCAGGTAGGTTTAAGGAGTTTGCTGCTATACCCCCGGTTATGCTTTCCTAGAGTGTGAAAGCTAGTTTCAGAGATAGGAATGTTAGCACAAAAACTGAAGGAAAGGAGATAGCCGCAAAAACTCTGCACTCAATGCTTAGTTCTCTAAAGTAAAGCACATGTGACATCCTCTTTGAAGTAGGTTTAAAGAGTTAGCTGCTATACCCTCGGTTACGCTTTCCTATAAAGGAAATGCTAGTTTTAGAGATAGGAATGTTAGCACAGAAACTGAAGGAAAGGAGATAGCTGCAAAATCTCTGAACACAATGCTTAGTTCTCAGAAGTAAATCATATGTGCCATGTTGTTTCATTTACGTTTAAAGAGTTAGCTCCTGTACCCCCGGTGATGCTCCTATAGTGTAAATGCTAATTTTAGAGATAGTAATGTTAGCACAAAAACTGAAGGAAAGGAGATAGCTGCACAATCTCTGCACACAATGGTTATTTCTCAGAAGTAAATCATATGTACCATGCTTTTCCAGGTAGGTTTAATGAATTAGCTGCTATACCCCCTATTATGCATTCCTATCCGGAAAATGCTAGTTTTAGAGAAAGGAATGTTAGAACAAAAACTGAAGGAAAGGAGATAGCTACAAAATCTCTGCACTCAATGCTTAATTCCCTAACGTAAAGCACATGTGACATCCTCTTTCAAGTAGGTTTAAAGAATTAGCTGCTATACAAACGGTTATACTTTCATATAAAGTAAATGCTGGTTTTAGAGATAGGAATATTGGCACAAAAACTGAAGGAAAGGAGATAGCTGCAAAATCTCTGCACACAATGCTTAGTTCTCAGAAGTAAATCATATGTACCATGCTTTTTCAGGTAGGTTTAAAGAGTAAGCTGCTATACCCCCGGTAATGCTTTCCTAGAGTATAAAAGCTAGTTTTAGAGATAGGACTGTTAGCACAAAAACTGAAGGAAAGGAGATAGCCGCAAAGTCTCTGCACTTAATGCTTAGTTGTCTAATAAAACACATGTGACATCCTCTTTCAATTAGGTTTAAAGAGTTAGCTTCTATACCCTCTGTTATGCTTTCCTATATAGGAAATGCTAGTTTCAGAGATAGGAATGTTAGCACAAAAACTGAAGGAAAGGAGATAGCTGCAAAATCTCTGCATACAATGCTTAGTTCTCAGAAGTAAATCATATGTGTCATGTTGTTTCATTAGGTTTAAAGAGTTAGCATCTATACCCTCGGTTATGTTCTCCTATAGATTAAATGCAAGTTTTACGGATAGTAATGTTAGCACTAAAACTGAAGGAAAGGAGATAGCTGCCAAATCTCTGCACACAATGCTTAGTTCTCATAAGTAAATCATATGTGCCATATTGTTTCATTAAGGTTTAAAGTATTAGCTGCTATACCCCTGGTTATGCTTTCCTATATAGGAAATGCTAGTTTTAGAGATAGGAATGTTAGCACAAACACTGACGGAAAGGAGATAGCTTCAAAATCCCTGCACACAATGCTTAGTTCTCAGAAGTAAATCATATGTCCAATGGTTTTTCAGGTAGGTTTAAAGAGTTAGCTGCTATACCCCAGATTATGCTTTCCTATAGTGTAAATGCTAGTTTGAGAGATAGGAATGTTAGCACAAAAACTGAAGGAAAGGAGATAGCTGCAAAATCTCTGCACAAAATGCTTAGGTCTCAGAAGGAAATCATATGTGCCATGTTTTTTCATTTAGGTTTAAAGAGTTAGCTGCTATTCCCTCGGTTATGCTTTCCTATATAGGAAATGCTAGTTTCAGAGACAGGAATGTTAGCACAAAAACTGAAGGAAAAGAGGTAGCTTCAAAATGTCTGCACACAATGCTTAGGTCTCAGAAAGAAATTATGTGTGCCATTATGTTTCATTTAGGTTTAAAGTGTTAGCTACTATACCCTCAGTTATGCTTTCATACATAGTAAAAGCTAGTTTGAGAGATAGGAATGTTAGCACTAAAAATGAAGGAAAGGAGATAGCTGCAAAATCTCTGCACACAGTGCATAGTTCTCAGAAGTAATTCATATTTGCCATGCTTTCTAGGGGTGGTTTTAACAGTGAGCTGCTATACCCACTGTTATGCTTTCCTATAGTGTAAATGCTAGTTTGAGAGATAGGAATGTTAGGACAAAAACTGAAGGAAAGGAGGTAGCTACAAAATCTCTGCACTCAATGCTTAATTCCCTAAAGAAAAGCACATGTGACATCCTCTTTCAAGTAGGATTAAAGAGTTAGCTGCTATACCCTCGGTAATGCTTTCCTATATAGTAAATGCTAGGCTTAGAGATAGGAATGTTAGCACAAATACTGAAGGAAAGGAGATAGCTGCAACATCTCTGCACACAATGCTTAGTTCTCAGAAGTAAATCATATGTACCATGTTGTTTCATTTAGGTTTAAAGAGTTAGCGGCTATACCCCCGGTTATGCTTTCCTATAGTTTAAATGCTAGGTTTAGAGATGGGAAAGTTAGCACAATAAATGAAGGAAAGGAGATAGCTGCAAAATCTCTGCACACAATGCTTATTTCTCAGAAGTAAATCATATGTACCATGATTTTCAGGTAGTTTTAAAGTGTTAGCTGCTATACCCCGGTTATGCTTTCCTCTAGTGTAAATGCTAGTTTTAGAGATAGGAATGTTAGCACAAAAACTGAAGGAGAGGAGATAACTGCAAAATCTCTGCACACAATGCTTAGTTTTCAGAAGAAAGTCATATGTGCCATGTTGTTTCATTTAGGTTTGAAAGTTAGCTGCTATACCTTCGGTTATGCTTTCCTATGTAGGAAATGACAGTTTTAGAGATAGGAATGTTAGACCAAAAACTGAAGGAAAGGAGATAGCTGCAAAATCTCTGTACAAAATGCTTATTTCTCAGGAGTAAAACATATGTACAGTGCATTTCCATGTAGTTTTAAAGAGTTAGCTGATATACCCCTGTTATGCTTTCCTAAAGTGTAAATGCTAGCTTTAGAGATAGAAATGTTAGCACCTAAACTGAAGGAAAGGAGGTAGCTACAAAATCTCTGCACTGAATGCTTAATTCCCTAAAGTAAAGGACGTGTGACATCCTCTTTCAAATAGGTTTAAAGAGTTAGGTGGTATACCCTCGGGTATGCTTTCCCATATAGTAAATGCTAGGTTTACAGGTAGGAATGTTAGCACAAAAACTGAAGGATAGGAGATAGCTGCAAAATCTCTGCACCAATTGAGTAGTTCTCAGAAGTAAATCATATATGCCATGTTGTTTCATTTAGGTTTAAAGAGTTAGGTCCTATACCCTCGGTTATGTTCTCCTACATAGTAAATGCAAGTTTTACAGATAATGTTAGCACAAAAACTGAAGGAAAGGAGATAGCTGTAAAATCTCTGCACACAATGCTTAGTTCTCAGAAGTAAATCATATGTTCCATGCTTTCTCAGGTAGGTTTAAAGAGTTAGCTGCTATACCCTCGGTTATGCTTTCCTATAGTATAAATGCTAGTTTTAGAGATAGGAATGTAAGCACAAAAACTGAAGTGAGGGAGATAGCTGCAAAATCTCTGCACACAATGCTTACCTCGCAGAAGTAAATCATATGTGCCATGCTGTTTCATTAAGGTTTAAAGAGTTAGCTGCTACACCTTCGGTAATACCCTCCTATATAGTAAATGCTAGTTTTCGAGTTAGGAATGTTAGCACAAACACTGAAGGAAAGGAGATAGCCACAACATCTCTGCACTCAATGCATAGTTCCCTAAGTAAAGCACATGTGACATCCTCTTTCAAGTAGTTTTAAAGAGTTAGCTGCTATACCCTCGGTTATACTTTCCTATATAGGAAATGCTGGTTTTAGAGATAGGAATGTTAGGACAAAAACTGAAGGAAAGGAGATAGCTGCAAAATCTCTGCACACAATGCTTAGTTCTCAAAAGTAAATCTATGTGCCATGTTTTTCATTTTGGTTTAAAGAGTTAGCTGCTATACCCTCGGTTATGCTTTCGTATATAGTAAATGCTAGTTTTAAAGATATGAATTTTAGCAAAAAACCTGAAGGAAAGGAGATAGCTGCAAAATCTCTGCACACAATACTTAGTTCTCAGAAGTAAATCATATGTGCTATGTTGTTTCATTTAGGTTTAAAGAGTTAGCTGCCATACCCTCGGTTATGCTTTCCTATATAGGAAATGCTATTTTTAGAGGTAGGAATGTTAGCAGAAAAAGTGAAGGAAAGGAGGGAGCTGCAAAATCTCTGCACACAATGCTTAGTTCTCGGAAGTAAATCATATGTGCCATGTTGTTTCATTTAGGTTTAAAGAGTTAGCTGCTATACCCCGGGTTATGCTTTCCTATAGTGTCCATGCTAGATTTAGAGATAGGAATGTTAGCACAAAAACTGAAGGAAAGGAGATAGCTGCAAAATCTCTGCACACAATGCTTAGTTCTCAGACATAAATCATATCTGCCATGTTGTTTCATTTAGGTTTAAAAAGTTACCTGCTCTACCTTCGCTTGTGCCTTCCTATATAGGAAATGCCACTAAAAGAGATAGGAATGTTAGCACAACAACTGAAGGAAAGGAGATAACTGCAAAATCTCTGCACACAGTTATTAGTTCTCAGAAGTAAATCATACAGTCCATGCTTTTTCAGATAGGTTTAAAGAGTGAGCTGCTATACCCCCGGTTATGCTTTCCTATATTGTAAATGCTAGTTTTAGAGATAGGAATGTTAGCCCAAAAACTCACGGAAAGGAGATAGCACAAAATCTCTGCACCCAATGCTTAGTTCTCAGAAGAAAATCATATGTGCCATGTTGTTTCATTTATGTTTAAAGAGTTCACTGCTATACACTCAGTTATGCTTTCGTATACAGTAAAAGCTAGTTTTAGAGATAGGAATGTTAGCACTAAAAATGAAAGAAAAGAGATAGCTGAAAAATCTCTGCACAAAATGCTTAGTTATCAAAACTAAATCATATATCCCATGTTGTTTCATTTAGGTTTAAAAAGTTAACTGCTATATGCTTAGTTATGCTTTCGTATATATACTGAAAGCTAGTTTTCAGATAGGAATGTTAGCACTAAAAATGAAGGAAAGGAGATAGCTGCAAAATGTCTTCATACAATGCTTAGTTCTGAGAAGTAAATCATATGTACTATGCTTTCAGGTAGGTTTAAAGAGATAGCTGCTATACCCCCGGTTATGCATTCCTAGAGTGTAAATGCCAGTTTTAGAGATAGGAATGTTAGCAAAAAATGAAGGAAAGGAGATAGCTGTAAAATCTCTTCACAAAATGCTTACTTCTCAGAAGTAAATCATATGTGCCATGTTGTTTCATTTAGGTTTAAAGAGTTAGCTAGTATACCCTCGGTTATGCTTTCCTATATAGGAAGTGCTAGTTTTAGAGATAAGAATGTTAGGAAAAAACCTGAAGGAAAGGAGAGAGTTGCAAAATCTCTGCACACAAGGCTTTCTTCTCAGAAGTAAATCATATGTGCCATGTTGTTTCTTTTAGGTTTAAAGTGTTAACTGCTATAACTCAGTTATGCTTTCCCACATAGGAAAAGCTTGTTTTAGAGATATGAATGTTAGCACAAAAACTGAAGGAAAGAGGATAGTTGCAAAATCTCTGCACACAATGCTTAGTTCTCAGAAGTGAATCACATGTACCATGGTTTTTCAGGTAGGTTTAAAGAGTTAGCTGCTATACCCCCGGTTATGCCTTACTACATTGTAAAGGCTAGTTTTAGAGAAAGCAATGTTAGCACGAAAACTGAAGGGAAGGAAATAGCTGCAAAATCACTGCACTCAATGCTTAATTCCCTAAAGAAAAGCACAGGTGACATCCTCTTTCAAGTAGGTTTAAACAGTTGGCTGCTATACCCTCGGTTTTGCTTTCCTATATATATTAAATGCTAGGTTTAGAGATATTAATATTAGCACAAAAACTGAAGGAAAGGAGATAGCTGCAAAATCTCGGCACACAATGCTTAATTCTCAGAAGAAAATCATATGTGCCATGTTGTTTCATTTATGTTTAAAGAGTTAGCTGCTATACCCACGGTTATGCTTTCCTATATAGGAAATGCTAGTTAGAGATAGGATTGTTAGCACAAAAACAGACGGAAAGGAGATAGCTGCAAAATCTCTGCACACAATGCTTAGTTCTCTGAAGGAAATCATATGTGCCATGTTGTTTCATTTAGGTTTAAAGAGTTAGCTGCTATACCCCCAGTTATGCTTTCCTATAGAGCAAATGCTAGTTTTAGAGATAGGAATGTTAGGCCAAAACCTGAAGGAAAGGAGATAGCTGCAAAATATCTGCACACAATGCTTAGTTCTCAGAATTAAATCACATGTGCCATGTTGTTTCATTTTGGTTTAAATAGTGGCGATACCCTCGGTTATGCTTTCGTATATAGGAAATGCTAGTTTTACAGATAGGAATGTTAGCACAAAAACTGAAGGAAAGAATATAGCTGCAAAATCTGTGCACACAATGCTTAGTTCTCAGAAGTAAATCATACGTACCATGCTTTTTCAGGTAGGTTTAATGAGTTAGCTGCTATACCCCCTGGTGTGCTTTCCTATAGTATAAATGCCAGCCTTAGAGATAGGAATGTTAGCTCATAAACTGAATGAAAGGAGATAGCTGCAAAATCTCTGCCCACAATGTTTAGTTCTCAGAAGTAAATCATATGTGAAATATTGTTTCAATTATGTTTAAAGAGGTAGCTGCTATACCCTCGTTTATGGCTTTCCTAAATAGGAAATGCTTGTTTTAGAGATATGAATGTTAGCACAAAAAGTGAAGGAAAGGAGATACCTTCAAAATCTCTGCACACAATGCATAGTTCTCAGAAGGAAATCATATGTGCCATGTTGTTTTATTAAGGTTTAAAGACCCAACTGATGTTGCTACTGGAAAATGACCTCATACGGAAGGTTCAACGCGGATCATCGGAATATCCCTGTCTACATATAATAACATGACTTTAAAATGCTGTTTGACCTCATGTAAGGGGGAAATGGAAAGGAGAAATGAGTTTATATGGCTACGAGTCTCTAAAAAAGAGTCTGGAGGCTCTCAGAAGGATTAACCTTATGCACAACTGAGCAGAGTCTGAGAGACAGATAATGCAGATACAACCCCCAGATATCGGTTCCTTCGAGGGCAAAAGAGACCCATGGGAGTTATGGTCATGGCCGATGGGGTTAACTACCAGGTCAGATGGCCCCTCTTTGGAACTGGTGTTTATGTGTGACGAATATGGACTCAGATGGGATCTCTCTTAATAAGACTTTCATGCTAATGTGCTGGAGGTGCAGTTAGTGTCGGGGTTTAAGATATATTTAGGGGATTTGAATCTCTGGACTGACAATGTGATAGCCAGGTCCTGAGCCTCAACAGACTCCAGCACCTACAATCTGACTTATTTTGTTCACCACACTCAGCTAAGATGGAGTTGAAGAAGGACAACCACCACACCATGGAGATTAGAGAGATTACAACTGAAAGTGGGAGGATTGCATCCAGCATCCATGTGGAATCTGAGCCTCCTCTTGACATAGAGGTGGAATAGACACAACCAATCCAATGTCCACATAGAAAAGGTGGTATTGGATTGAGAAAAGTGGACATGATCATTGATGGGTATGAGGGAGGCAGGAAGAGATGAGAGGTGGAGGCGTCTTTGGGACATGGAGCTGCCCTGGATGGTGCTTCAAGGGCAATCACCGGACATTTTAAATCCTCACAGGGCCCACTGGATGGAATGGGGGAGAGTGTGGGCCATGGTGTGGACCATTGACCATGGGGTGCTGGTGTGCCCAGAGATGTAATTGCCAAATGCAATGGATGTGTCATGATGATGGGAGGGAGTGTTCCTTGGGGGGGAGAGGTGGGGCGGGGGTGGTAGGGTTCATTGGGACCTCATATATATATAGGTATATTTTTAAAGTAATATTATTACACTGTCAATAAAAAAAAAAGAGTTACCTGCTATACCCTCGTTTATGCTTTCCTATATAGGAAATGCTAGTTTTAGAGATAGGAATGTTAGCAAAAAAAACTGAAGGAAAGGAGATAGCTGCAAAATCTCTGCACACAATGCTTATTTCTCAGGAGTAAATCATATGTACCATGATTTTCCTGGTAGGTTTAAAGTGTTAGTGGCTATACACCCTGTTATGCTTTCCTATAGTGTAAATGCTAGTTTTAGAGATAGGAATGTTAGCACAAATACTGAAGGAAAGGAGATAGCTACAAATCTCTACACTCAATGCTTATTTCCCTAAAGTAAAGGACATGTGACATCCTCTTTCCAGTAGGTTTAAAGAATTAGCTGCTTTACCCTCGGTTATGCTTTCCTATATAGTAAATGCTAGGTTTAGAGATAGGAATGTTAGTACAAGAACTGAAGGAAAGGTGATAGCTGATAAATCTGTGCACACAATGCTTAGTTCTCAGAAGTATATCATATGTGCCATGTTGTTTAATTTAGGTTTATAGAGTTAACTGCTATACCCTCAGTTATGCTTTCATATATAGTAAATGCTAGTTTTAGAGATAGAAATGTTAGCACTAAAAATTAAAGAAGGAAATAGCTGCAAAATCTCTGCACACAATGCTTAGTTCTCAGAAGCAAATCATATGTACCATGGTTTTACATGTAAGTTTAAAGACTTAGCTGCTATATCCCCTGTTATGTTTACTATAGAGTAAATGCTAGTTTTTGAGAGAGGAATGTTAGCACAAAAACTGAAGGAAAGGAGAATGCTGCAAAATCTCTGCACACAAAGCTTAGTCTCAGAAGTATATCATATGTGCCATGTGGTTTCATTTAGATTCAAGGAGTTAGCTGCTATACCCTCGGTTATCCTTTCACATATAGTAAAAACTAGTTTTAGGGTTAGGAATGTTAACACAAGAACGGAAGGAAAGGAGATAGCTGAAAAATCTCTGCAAAGAATGCTTAGTTCTCAGAAGTAAATCATATGTGCGATATTGTTTCATGTAAGTTTAAAGAGTTAGCTGCTATACCCTCGGTTATGCTTTCATATGTAGGAAAACCTAGTTTTATAGATAGGAATGTTAGCACAAAAATTGAAGGAAAGTAGATAGCTGCAAACTCTCTGCACACAATGCTTAGTTCTCAGAAGTAAATCATAAGTACCATGCTTTTTCAGGTAGGTTTAAAGAGTTACCTGCTATACGCCCTGTTATGCTTTCCTATAGTGTAAATGCCAGGTTTAGAGATAGGAATGTCAGCAGAATAACTGAAGGAATGGAGATAGCTGCAAAATCTCTGCTCAAAATGCTTAGTTCTCAGAAGTCAATCATAAGTGCCATGTTGTTTCATTTAGGTTTAAAACGTTAGCTGCTATACCTTCGGTTATGATTTCCTATCTAGGAAATGCCTGTTTTAGAGTTAGGAATGTTAGCACAAAAACTGAAGGAAAGGAGATTGCTGCAAAATCTGTGCACACAATGCTTAGTTTTCAGAAGTAAATCATATGTGCCATGTTCTTTCATTTAGGTTTAAAAAGTTAGCTGTTATACGTTTGGTTATGCTTTCCTATATAGGAAATGCCAGTTCTAGAGATAGGAATCTTAGCACAAAAACTGAAGGAAAGGAGATAGCTGCAAAAATCTCTGCACACAATGCTTAGTACTCAGAAGGAAATCATATGTTCCGTACTCTTTCCGGTAGGTTTAAAGAGTGAGGTGCTATACCCCCGGTAATGCTTTCCTATAGTGTAAAGGGTAGGTTTAGAGATAGCAATGTTAGCACAAAAACTGAAGGAAAGGTGATAGCTGCACAATCTCTGCACATAATGCTTAGTTTTCAGAAGTATATCATATGTGCCATGTTGTTTCATTTAGATTTAAAGAGTTAACTGCTATACCCTCAGTTATGCTTTCGTATATAGTAAATACTAGTTTTAGAGATAAGAATGTTAGCACTAAAAATGAAGGAAAGGAGATACCTGCACTATCTGTGCACACAATGCTTATTTCTTAAAGTAAATCATATGTACCATTCTTTCTCAGGTAGGTTTAAAGACTTAACTGCTCTACCACCGGTTATGCTTTCCTATAGGGTAAAGTCTAGAATTAGAGATAGGAATTTAAGCACAAAAACTGAAGAAAAGGAGTTTGCTGCAAAAACTCTGCACACAATGCTTAGTTCTCAGAAGTAAATCATATGTGCCATGTGGTTTCATTTAGGTTTAAAGAGTTAGCTGCGATAACCCCGGTTAAGGTTTGCTATAGTGTAAATGCTATGTTTAGAGATAGGAATGTTAGCACAAAAAATGAAGGAAAGGAGATAGCTGCAAAATCTCTGCACACAATGCTTAGTTCTCAGAAGTAAATCATATATACCATGTTTTTCAGGTGGGTTTAAATTGTTAGCTGCTATACCCCCTCTTATGCTTTCCTATAGTGTAAATGCCAGCTTTACAGTTAGGAATGTTAGCCCACAAACTGAATGAAAGGAGATAGCTGCAAATTCTCTGCTCAAAATGCTTAGTTCTCAGAAGAAAATCATAAGTGCCATGTTGTTTCATTTAGGTTTAAAACGTTAGCTGCTATACCTTCGGTTATGCTTTCCTATCTAGGAAATGCCTGTTTTAGAGTTAGGAATGTTAGCACAAAAACTGAAGGAAAGGAGATAGCTGCAATAATCTCTACACACAAAGCTTAGTTCTCAGAAGTATATCATATGTTCCATATTTTTTCAGGTAGGTTTAAAGAGTGAGCTGCTATACCCACGGTTATGCTTTCCTTTAGTGTAAATGCTAGGATTAGATATAGGAATGTTAGCACAAAAACTGAAGTAAAGAACATAGCTGAAAAATCTCTGCACACAATGCTCAGTTCTCAGAAGTAAATCATATGTACCATACTTTTTCAGGTAGGTTTAAAGTGTTAGCTGCTATACCCCCGGTTATGCTTTCCTATAGTGTAAATGCTAGGTTTAGAGATAGGAATGTTAGCACAAAACTGAAGGAAAGGAGATAGCCACAAAATTTCGGCACTCAATGCTTAGTTCCCTAAAGTCAAGCACATGTGACATCCTCTTTCAAGTAGGTTTAAAGAGTTAGCTGCTATACCCCCTGTTATGTTTTCCTATATAGTTAATGCTAGTTTTAGAGAAGGGAATGTTTGCATAAAAACGGAAGGAAAAGAGATAGCGGCAAAATCTCTGCACACTAGGCTTACTTCTCAGGAACAAATCATATGTGCCATGTTGTTTCATTTAGGTTTAAAGAGTTAGCTGCTATACCGTCGGTTATGCTTTCCTATATAGGAAAAGGTAGTTTTAGAGATATCAATGTTAGCACAAAAACTGAAGGAAAGGAGATAGTGGCAAAATCTCTGCACACAATGCTTAGTTCCCAGAAGTAAATCATATGTGCCATGTTGTTTCATTTAGGTTTAAAGAGTTAGCGGCGATACCCTCGGTTATGCTTTCCTATATAGGAAATGCTAGTTTTACAGATAGGAATGTTAGCACAAAAACTGAAGGAAAGAAGATAGCTGCAAAATCTCTGCACATAATGCTTAGTTCTCAGAAGTAAATCATATGTACCATGCTTTTTCAGGTAGGGTTAAAGAGTTAGCTGCTATACCCCCTGTTATGCTTTACTCTAGTGTAAATGCCAGCTTTAGAGTTAGGAATGTTAGCCCAAAATTGAAGGAAAGGAGATAGCTGCAAAATCTCTGTCCACAATGTTTAGTTCTCAGAAGTAAATCATATGTGCCATGTTGTTTTATTTAGGTTTAAAACAATAGCTGCTATACCTTCAGTTATGCTTTACTATACAGGAAATGCCACTTTTAGAGATAGGAATGTTACCACAGAAACTGAAGGAAAGGAGATTGCTGCAAAATCTCTGCACACAATGCTTAGTTCTCAGAAGTAAATCATATGTACCATGTTCTTTCATTTAGGTTTAAAAAGTTAGCTGCTATACCTTAGGTTATGCTTTCCTATATAGGAAATGCCAGTTTTACAGATAGGTATCTTACCACAAGAACTGAAGGAAAGGAGATAGCTGCAAAAATCTCTGCACACAAGTCTTAGTTCTCAGAAGGAAATCATATGTTCCATACTTTTTCAGGTAGGTTTAAAGAGTGAGCTGCTATACCCCCGGTTATGCTTTCCTATATTGTAAATGCTAGGTTTAGATATAGTAGTGTTAGCACAAAAACTGAAGTAAAGGACATAGCTGAAAAATCTCTGCACACAATGCTTAGTTCTCAGAAGTAAATCATATGTACCATACTTTCTCAGGTAGGTTTAAAGAGTTAGCTTCTATACCCACGGTTATGCTTTCCTATAGTGTAAATCATATGTGCCATGTTGTTTCATTTTGTTTTAAAGAGTTAGCTGCTATACCTCTGTTACGCTTTTGTATTTAGGAAATGCTAGTTTTAAGAGATATGTATGTTAGCACAAAAACTGAAGGAAAGCAGATAGCTGCAAAATCTCTGCACACAATGCTTAGTTCTCAGAAGTAAATCATATGTACCATGCTTTTTCAGGTATGTTTAAAGAGTTAGCTGCTATACCTCCTGTTATGCTTTCGTATGATGTAAATGCTCGTTTTTGAGATAGGATTGTTAGCACAAAAACTGAAGGAAAGGGGATAGTTGCAAAATCTGTGCACTCAATGATTAATTCCCTAAAGTAAACCACATGTAACATCCTCTTTCAAGTACGGTAAAAGAGTTAGCTGCTATACCCTCAGTTATGCTTTCATATATAGTAAATGCTGGTTTTAGAGATAGGAATGTGAGCACTAAAAATGAAGGAAAGGAGATAGCTGCAAAATCTCTGCACACAATGCTTAGTTCTCAGGAAGATATAATAAGTGCCATGTTGTTTCACTTAGGTTTAAAGAGTTAGATGCTATACCCTCGGTTATGCTTTCCTATATAGGAAATGATAGTTTTAAAGATAGAAATGGTAGCACAAAAAAATTGAAGTAAAGGAGGTAACTGCAAAATCTCTGCACTTAATGCTTAGTTGTCAGTAGGAAATCATATGTGCCATGTTGTTTCATTGAGGTTTAAAGAGTTAGCTGCTATAACTCCGGTTAGGCTTTCCTATAGTGTAAATGCTAGTTTTAGAGATAGGAATGTTAGCACAAAAACTGAAGGAAACGAGATAGCTGGAAAATGTCTGCACACAATGATTAGTTCTCAGAAGTAAATCATATATGCCATGTTGTATCATTTAGGTTTAAATTGTTAGCTGCTATAAGTACGGTTATACTTTCCTATTTTGGAAATGCTAGTTTTAGAGATAGGAATGCCAGCGCCTAAACTGAGGGAAAGAAGATAGCTGCAAAATTTCTGTACAAAATGCTTATTTCTCAGAAGTAAATCATATGAGCCATATTCTTTCATTTAGATTTAAAGTGTTAGCTGCTATACCCTCGGTTACGCTTTCGTATTTAGGAAATACTAGGTTTTTTTTTTTTTTTTTTTTTTTTTTCTGATCAAGTCTTGTTTATTGAGGGTCAATCAGGGGTATTTATAGCCAGGGATGAATGAGTTGGTACATACTGATGACAACACAGGTGTCAGTAAATGATTGATTAACTAGATTTTGATTCTCATGCCACACGCATGTGCAGATGGTTATTTGGCAATGTCAGCGGAAAGACTTTCGTGCTCTTTAGGGAGTGCCCAATTGGAGCCCGGGGGAGTGGTGTAAGAACAGAAACTTAATTGCTTCAGCGAGGGTGGGGAAATGGAAACTTAACCGAGTTAGTATCTAAAAATAGCACTTAGGGAAACGGACTTTGGCCCAGTGGTTAGGGCGTCCGTCTACCATATGGGAGGTCCGCGGTTCAAACCCCGGGCCTCCTTGACCCGTGTGGAGCTGGCCATGTGCAGCGCTGATGCGCGCAAGGAGTGTCGTGCCACGCAAGGGTGTCCCCCGCGTGGGGGAGCCCCACGCGCAAGGAGTGCGCCCGTGAGGAAAAGCCCCCCAGCGTGAAAAGAAAGAGCAGCCTGCCCAGGAATGGCACCGCCCACACTTCCCATGCTGCTGACGACAACAGAAGTGGACAAAGAAACAAGACACAGCAAATAGACACCAAGAACAGACAACCAGGGGAGGGGGGGGAAGTTAAATAAATAAATAAATCTTTAAAAAATAAAAAAAATAAAAAAAAATAAAAAATAAAAATAGCACTTAGCAACAAGATGGCCAATACAACACCTGTGCCAGAGGCAGCTTCCCACACACTATGTTGCTGTTTAAAATTGGCCCTCAGTTCTGTTCTAAACTCATAGTTCAGTTTATTTTATTGCCCTCAACCTGTCATAACCAGAAGCAAAACACTGGAACTTTAAATTAAAACTCAACTCCACTTATCTAAAGGTTTGTTTATTCATACTAGTTTGCTGAAGGACTCATACATATATATAAATCAATAAGTTAATCTATGCAGTTTGACAGCAATATTAGAATCCCATGACCCTGTAATTAATTCTTGAAGGAAGTGATGTATATTTTCTGGATAATTTAGAGAAATGTTGACCTTTCCAGCTATTTTTTTAAAAATGAACAGTTCTTCCTTTTAACTAATTTATGGATTAATTCTTCTGAATTCTCTTGTTTCTGAAACTGGTCTTTTTTTTTTTTATTGACTTTGTAATAATATTACATTAAAAATATATATGTGAGGTCCCATTCAACCCCACCCCCCACCCCCCCCTCTCCCCCCCCAACAACACTCGTTCCCATCATCATGACACATCCATTGGATTTGGTAAGTACATCTTTGGGCAAGTCTGCACCACAAAGACAATGGTCCACATCATGGCCCATACTCTCCTCCATTCCATCCAGTGAGCCCTGTGAGGATCCACGATGTCCGGTGATCACCCCCGAGGCGCCATCCAGGGCAGCTCCATGTCCCAAATATGCCCCCACCTCTCATCTCTTCCTGCCCTTCCCCATACCCATCGTCCACCATGTCCACTTTTCCCAATCCAATGCCACCTCTTCTATGTGGACATTGGATTGGTTGTGTCCATTGCACCTCTATGTCGAGAGGAGGCTCAGATTCCACATGGATGCTGGCTGCCATCCTCCCATTTTCAGTTGTAATCACTCTAGGCTCCATGGTGTGGTGATTGTCCTTCTTCAACTCCATCTTAGCTGAGTGTGGTAAGTCCAATAGATCAGATTGTAGGTGCTGGAGTCTGTTGAGGCTCAGGACCTGGCTATCACATTATCAGTCCAGAGATTCAAATCCCCTAACTATATCTTAAACCCCAACGTTAACTGCACCTCCAGCAGATTAGTATGAAAGTCTTATGAAGGGAGATCCCATCTGAGTCCAGATTCATCACACATAAACACCATTTCCAGAGAGGGGCCATCTGCCCTGGTAGTAAACCCCATCGGCCATGACCATAACTCTCATGGGTCTCTTTAGCCTTCATAGGAACCAATATCTGGGGGTTGTATCTGCTTTATCTGTCTCTCTGACTCTGCTCAGTTGTGCATGAGGGCAATCCTTCTGCCAGCCTCCAGACTCTTTTTTAGAAACTCGTAGCCATATAAACTCATTTCTCCTTTCCATTTCCCCCTTACTTTAGGTCAAACAGCATTTTAAAGTCATGTTGTTTTATGTAGACATGGATATTCTGTTGATCCGCATTGAACCTTCCATATAAGGTCCTTTTCCAGTTGCATCATCAGTTGGTATTTGATAGTGGTCCCTCGTTGCCAGGGAGGCTCATCCCCGGGTGTCATGTCCCACGCTGGAGGGAAGGCATTGCATTTACATGCTGAGTTTGGCTTCGAGACTGGGCACATTTGAGTAACATGAAGGCTGACAGGAGGAAATTCCCAGGCACAATGTTGCTCTAGGCCTTGTTCTTGTTTTAGGTTTATCAGCTCACAAGCATAGTCATTAGCATCAGGGGCTCACTGTTGAACCCTCACTCCCTCCCGGTCCCCGCCGCTGTACCTGGGAGACTATCGCTGCTCCCCTAGGGACCACGACAGAGCACCACTGGCCAGGAACCCAGTACCCCCCTGCTGGGTTTTTAATTGTTGCCACTATGAGTATATCCAATCATTACCATGCACCCTGGACATATGTTCTGTACAGCTCCCTGTCAGCCATATATCACCTGTCATTGGTATCCCATACCAGTATCCCTCCATTGCCATTGTTGAAACACTCTGTGATCCAGAACTCCCCGAAATTTGAAGCCCAATAAAATGTCATGGTCCCTTACTAGGGAATGGCATATAGCAATGGGTTTAAAGGATAGCTAAAGAACTTGGATAAAGTTAGATAAAGAACTTAGATAAAGAATGTTGACTTGAAAAAATTCCACATCCTATCCTTTCCCCCCCCCTAATTATTCAGCGTTTCTTCGTAGGAGTCCTAGACCACAGCAATGCATATATATAATATACAGCACTCCCATACATCCACCACAATACCTTTTTCCTTCCACAGCGATACTCTTACACCCTATTCACATCATATTTACTTAAGGTGATGTACAGAGTCTGAGATATTAGCTTTCTAACATGGTAATATCTGTGCTTACATTATGGTGCATACTTTAGGATACACAGTTTTTTACATTTTTAGTTCTCCTATGTTTTACATTATGGTTTACATTATCAGTCTGTCGTCTCCTATATGTTATGGTGTAATATTACATGTTTTATGTCCATCTTTGTGTACTCTCAAGAAACTCCTCCCTTGCCCCCCATTTACTTTGGTTCCACACATTTAACGTCCATTTTCCCTTCCACCTTGGTGCCCACAGTGACAGTCAACCTCCATTTCCTGAGGAGCCACTTCCAGAGATAGATGGAATAGTGTTTAGGGCCTAACTTGCTCATCTGCCCCAATGCCCTGGGAGCCACCCTTTCTCTCGAGGGATAGAGTTCCCTCTATTTGGTGGCATTAGTCCTCCCCAGGATGTGGGTCCACCCCCACTCTCACTACTTGGGATTCTACCCCATGGTGTCACCCACTCTGGCAGAATGAGCATTTAGACATTCCCCAGGAGCCCGTCCTGCATCAGACCCTCCCCTCCGAGCATTCTAAACAGGTAACCCTCTTTATTATATTTTGATATTATTTTCTCAGCATTTTACTCTCCACCACCTCCTAACCCTCTCCTGTGTTCGTATGCTACCCCTCCCTCCCCCCACTTTTGGGCAACATTACCCAACCGTCCCTCCCCAGCCACCCTCAAACCCGTAAAGCCCCAACCAAAGGCAACCCCTTGCCCCCATTTTATCTCTTCTTTGTGTTCATACTTACCACCATCTCGTCTTAAGTTCCACCCCTACAGACATCAGCTCATATCCTTCCTCCACCCTCCGATTTCCTGTAAGCCTATCGTTCAGTCTCTTGCTATCTAGGGCAGCTTGTTTATTTCATATCATTGAGGTCATGTAGTATTTGTCCTTCAATGTCTGGGTTGCTTCACTCAACATAAGGTTCTCAAGATTCATCCATGTTATCACATGTGTTTGTAGTGTGTTTGTTCTTACAGCCGGGTAGTATTCCATTGTGTGAATATACCACATTTTATTGATCCACTCATCTGTTGATGGGCATTTGGGTTGATTCCAACTTTTGGCAATAGTGAACAATGCTGCTATGAACATTGGTGTACATATATCGGTTTGTGTCCTTGTTTTCAGTTCTGCTGGGTATATACCCAGCAGTGGTATTGCTGGGTCATATGGCAAATCTATGGCTAGTTTTTTGAGAAACCGCCATACTGTCCTCCAGAATGGTTGGATCCTTCTGCATTCCCACCAGCAGTGGATGAGTGTTCCCCTTCCTTCACATCCTCTCCAGCACTTGTATTCTTCTGTTTTTTTCATAGCTGCCAATCTTATGGGTGTAAGATGGTATCTCATTGTAGTTTTGATTTGCATTTCCCTGATAGCTAGAGATTTGGAACATTTTTTCATGTGCTTTCTTGCCATTTGTATTTCTTCTTCGGAGAAGTGTCTGTTTGAGTCTTTTTCCCATTTTTTAAAAGGGTTGTTTATCTTTTTATTTTCAAGATATAGGAGTTCTTTATATATGCAAGTTATAAGTTTCTTATCAGATATATGATTGCGAAATATTTTCTCCCACTGTGTGGGCTCCCTTTTTACTTTCTTGACAAACTCCTTTGAGGTGCAGAAGGCTTTAATTTTGAGGAAGTCCCATTTATCTATTAGTTCTTTTGCTGCTCGTGCTTTTGGTGAGATATTCATAAATCCATTTCCTATTACAAGGTCCTGTAGATGTTTCCCTACACTGCTTTCTAAGGTTTTTATGGTCTTGGCTCTTATATTTAGGTCTTTGATCCATCTTGAGTTGATCTTTGTATAAGGTGTGAGATGGTAATCCTCTTTCATTTTTCTACATATGGCTATCCAGTTCTCCAGACACCATTTGTTGAATAGGCCACTGTCTCCCAATTGAGAGGGTTTGGTGGCTTTATCAAATATTATGTGGCTATATATGTGAGGTTCTATATCAGAGCTTTCAATTCGATTCCATTGGTCTATGTGTCTTTTCTTATGCCAATACCATGCTGTTTTCACCACCGTAGCTTTATAGTATGTTTTGAAGTCAGGTAGTGTGATTCCTCCAATTTCGTTTTTCTTTTTCAGTATGTCTTTGGCTATTCGGGGTCTCTTTCCTTTCCAAATAAATTTCATAGTTAGTTTTTCTAGTTCCTTAAAGAAGGCTGCGTTGATTTTTATTGGGATTGCATTGAATGTGTAGGTCAATTTTGGTAGGATAGACATCTTAATAATGTTCAGTCTTCCTATCCATGAACAAGGAATAGTCTTCCATTTATTTAGTTCTTCTTTGATTTCCTTGAACAATCTTGTATAATTCTCGTTGTATAAGTTCTTTACCTCTTTAGTTAAATTTATTCCTAAGTATTTGATTTTTTATTTACTATTGTGAATGGTATTTGTTTCTTGATTTCCTCCTGATCTTGCTCATTATTGGTGTACCAAAATGCTACTGATTTTTGCGCATTGATCTTATAACCTGTGACTTTACTAAACTCATTTATGTGTTCTAGAATCTTCGTTGTAGATCTCTCAGGGTTTTCTATGTATAGGATCATGTCATCTGCAAATAATGAAATTTTGACTTCTTCCTTTCCAATTTGAATGCCTTTTATTTCTGGTTCTTGCCTCAGTGCTCGTGCAAGTACTTCTAAGGCAATGTTAAATAGGAGCAGAGACAGTGGGCATCCTTGTCTTGTTCCTGAGTTTAGAGGGAAGGAGTCTAGGATTTCTCCATTGTAAACAATATTGGCTTTAGGTTTTTCATATATACTCTTTATCATGTTCAAAAAATTCCCTTGTATTCCAATCTTTTGGAGTGTTTTTATCAAGAAAGGGTGCTGTATTTTGTCAAATGCTTTTTCTGCATCAATAGATATAATCATGTGATTTTTTTCCTTCAATCTGTTTATATGGTGTATTACGTTGATTGATTTTCTTATGTTGAACCATCCTTGCATACCTGGGATGAATCCCACTTGGTCGTGGTGTATAATACGTGTAATGTATTGTTGAATACGATTAGCAAGTATTTTGTTAAGTATTTTTGCGTCTAGGTTCATCAGAGAAATTGGTCTGTAATTTTCCTTTCTTGTGATATCTTTGTTTGGCTTTGGTACTGGGTAATGTTGGCAGTTGGCATCATAGAAGGAGTTGGGTAATGTTCTTTCCATTTCGATGTTTTGGAATAGTTTCAGCAGGATTGGTGTCAGTTCTTTCTGGAATGTTTTGTAGAATTCACCTGTGAAGCCATCTGGCCCTGGGCTCTTCTTAGTTGGGAGATTTTTGATAACTGATTCTATCTCTCTGCTTGTGATTGGTTTGTTAAGATCATCAATTTCTTCTTTTGTCAATATGGGCTGCTTATGTGTTTCTAGGAATTTGTCCATTTCCTCTATATTGTCATTTTTGTTGGAATATAGTTTTTCAAAATATCCTCTTATGATAGTCTTTATTTCTGTTGGGTCAGTGGTGATATCGCCTTTCTCATTTCTTATTTTGTGTATTTGCATCTTCTCTCTTTTTTTCTTTGTTAGTGTTGCTAAAGGTTTGTCAATTTTGTTAATCTTCTCAAAAAACCAGCTCTTGGTCTTGTTTATCTGTTCAAGTGCTTTCTTATTTTCTATTTCATTTAGTTCTGCTCTTATCTTTGTTATTTCCTTCCTTCTTCTTCCTGTTGGGTTACTTTGTTGTTGTTTTTCTAATTCCTTCAAATGTGCAGCTAGTTCTTCGATTTTTGCTCTTTCTTCTTTTTTGATGTATGAATTTATGGCTATAAACTTCCCTCTCAGTACTGCTTTTGCTGCATCCCATAAATTTTGGTATGTTGTGTTATCATTATCATTTGTTTCAAGGTAGTCATTGATTTCTTTTGAGATTTCCTCTTTGACCCACTGTTTTTCTAAGAGTGTGCTGTTTAATTTCCAAATCGTGGTGTGAAATCTGGGCTTCTGTCCCTTGCAAATCTCCAGCTTGACTCCACTGTGGTCAGAGATAATGTTTTGTATGATTTCAATCTTTCTGAATTCGTTCAGCCTTTCTTTGTGGCCTAGCATATGATCTATCTTGGAGAATGATCCATGTGCGCTTGAGAAAAATGTATATCCTGCTGTGTTTGGGTGTAGCGATCTATATATGTCTATTAGATCGAGCTGCTCTAATATACTATTCAGATGTTTTGTTTCTTTGGTGATTCTCTTTTGAGATGTTCTGTCCAGAGTTGATAGTGGTGTATTAAAATCCCCCACTATAATTGTAGATGTATCTATTCTTTCACTTAGTTTTTCCAGCGTTTGCCTGACGTATTTAGAGGCACCCTTGTTAGGGGCATAGATATTTATGATTGTTCGATCTTCTTGACAGATTTTCCCTTTCACTAAAATGTAGTATCCTTCTTTGTCTCTCACAATTGTTTCACATTTAAAGTCTATTTTGTCTGATATTAATATAGCTACTCCTGCCTTTTTTTGGTTATTGTTAGCTTGTATGATTGTTTTCCAGCCATTCACTTTCAATCTCCATGCATCTCTGGGTCTAAGATGTGTCTCTTGTTGACAGCATATGGATGGGTTATATTTCCTTATCCAATGTCCCAGTCTGAATCTTTTGATAGGTGAGTTTAATCCTTTGACATTCAGTGTTATTACTATCAAGGAATTATTTGTGTTAGCCATATTTTGATTGGATTTGTGTTTGTCATATTTTCTTTGTATATTTTTTTGGTCTTTTTTGTTGTTGTTGTTGGTCTTATACTCTCCTCCAACTTTGCCTTTCCTGTTTTTTCCTTTCTTCCTGCAGAACTCCCTTTAGAATTTCTTGAAGGGGAGGTTTCTTGTTGGTATACTCTTTCAGTTTCTGTTTGTCTGTGAATATTTTGAACTCTCCATCATGTTTGAATGCTAGTTTAGCTGGATAGAGTATTCTTGGTTGGAAGTGTTTTTCCTTTAGTACCTTGACTATATCATACCACTGTCTTCTTGCCTCCATGGTTTCAGAAGAGAAATCAGCACTTAATCTAATTGAGCTTCCCTTGTATGTGATGGTTTTCTTTTCTCTTGCTGCTTTTAGGATTTTCTCTTTGTCTTGAGCCTTGGATAATTTGATAAGTATATGTCTTGGGGTGGGCCTGTTGGGGTTTATGACTTGTGGAGTGCGCTGTGCTTCTTGGATATGTACATCTGTCTCTTTCAGTAGATTTGGGAAGTTTTCAGCCATTATTTCCTGCAACACTCCTTCTGACCCCTTTCCCTTCTCTTCACCTTCTGGAATGCCTATAATACGTATGTTTGAGCGTTTTGCATTGTCATTCAGGTCCCTAAATCCTAATTGGGTTTTTTCTATCTTCTTATTGACCCCTTCTACTATCTGTTTGATTTCTGAGGTACTGTCTTCCACATCACTAATTCTCTGCTCTGTCTCTTCTAGTCTGCTGATATTTGCTGCAAGTGTATTTTTGATTTCTTGAACTGTGGTGTTCATTCCCATCATATCTGTTATGTTTTTGCGTATGTCTGCAATTTCCCCTCCAAGTGATGTCTTCATGTTGTTAACCTCTTTCATTACTGCATCAAATTTGTCGGTGATGAATGTTCTGAGTTCTTTCATTGCTTGTGCCAAGTTTTGCTCCCCTTCGTGCTTATTGGTTTGTTGATTGGATTCAGTCATGTTTTCCTGATTATTGGTTTGGTTTGTAGATTTTTGTTGCTTTCTGGTCATCTCTTTATTTTGACAAATTTAATCAGTTCCTTAGCTTCTTTGTCTGCTTTTGGAGGTTAATTAGTTGTTATTTTTGTATAGGTGTTATATCTTCTCTTTGTCACTTTTTTCTTCTTACTCAAGTTACTTGTTGTTGGTTAAGTTCACTTTAGAAGAAAGTATTAGTGTTGGGAAAAGGCAATTTTGTCAGCAAGGGTAAAGTGTAAAGTGGTATTGGTAATGTATGTTAACAAAGCAAGAATATGAGATCTGGGAGGATGGAGGTTAGATTCATGTAGATTGTATAGAGTTATAGCTGTAGTTAGAGTATCTTTTATGAAGTAGATGACTGAATATAGGCAGAATATGGTATGAACTACAAAGCAATTGTTTTCATGAGAGAAGGAAAAAGAAAAGAAAGGTAATAGTTTCAAGAGTGGATAACAGACAGAAAACAGAACAAAGGTATTAGAAATTAAGAGTTAGACACTTTGTGGATCACAGAACGGGAGGTGGGGGGTGGAATATAGGAGAGACAGTAGATGATAGTGGTTATCAAGATGCAGGGGAAGAGGGATAGTGTAGGTAGCCTAAATCAGTTCACACAGAAATGAGGCAGTGGAGGATGGGAAAACCCAGCAAATGTGAGGTGTTCCCTGTAGCACGTATTGTGTACTTGAATTAAAATAAAATAAGTGGAAAATGAGGGACAAGAGGGAAAGAGAGAACCGAAAAAAAAAAACACTAATTATAACAAAGAAAAAAAGAAAGACAAGAAGAAAGGAAGAAAGAAAAAGAGGATAGGCAAGCGGTGGGGAACAGATGGGGGGAGAGAGATACAGGTATACACGTGTCACAATTGCAACACTATCTAAAACAACAACCAAAAAAACCCCTAAATATCTGTATTAAAAAAAAAAGGACTTTGGGGGAGACGCTAGGAGAAAAGACTGGGGGATAATGCAATATTAGCAATCAGGGCGTCAAAAAGAGTAAAAAATAAGATAAAGTGAAAATAAAAACAAAACAATATGAACCATTAAAGATAAAATGCAAACGTTGAGGTCCAGGGCACTCAAGGACCCCAGGTAGACCCCAGAGCGTGATGGATTCAGGGGTGGAAAGTCTGAGACACTGAAGACTCAAGAGGTGTGAGTCTGGGGTGTGGACCGCCAGAGTTCAGGGGACCCAGACCTGGCAAGCTCAAATCTGGTCCACAGAAAGCTTAGGAGCCCCGCAGTGCAACACAGCCCTCAGGGATCCCCGTAGCTGGGTGCCAGCCCTGTGGGGGAAGCCAGATCCGCGAATTTTATATTGAATTTCTGATCCCTGAAATTCACCTAACTCCTCAGGGTATCAGCCTTTGGACAGCTCCCTCCCTGTGCTCCCTCGCAACGGCCACTTGAGGGCGCCTCTACACCACGGCCAGTTCAATGACCCAGATCCCAAGCCCCGCCGGGTGGGGTGGGCTTCAGCTGGAAACGCCAAAAACAGACTCTAAGATCCGAAATCCCAAACTTCGCAAAATATCCTCCAATCAGCTTCCAGATGTGTCCTCCTCCCTCACTGCACCCTACAACAGTCTCCCAATTGTGTCCCCTTATTGTCCAAAATCCAATTCCGTTGCAGATCGACAGCCGGACCTGTGGGGATGGGGCTCCAGGCGGAAGCACTGCCCCCCCTGTCCGGCGACCAAAAACGTCCCCCGCTTCACAAGAAAACACCGTCTGTCTCCCCAAATCAATCTGCAAAGGAGTCTTGTCCCAACAATCCCTCACCAGCCAGCCCAGTATCCGCGAATTTCTCAGCACCGCAAAGCCTCTAGTAAAAGGAAAAAAAAAAATCAAAAACCCTGGGAGCTTCAGGAGCACCCGCTACCGCGGCTCCGCCCACCCAAGGAGGGAACTTCCCGAGCCCAGCTGGGACCTCCGTTTATATATTATAGATGTATCCTCTCTGTTACCTTCCCACCGAATTGACGTCCAGACACCTTCCAACCAGCAAAAATCCCCGAAACAGCGCGGTCTCAAAGAGCCTTCAACGCTGCCCAGCCGCCCCCTGCAGAGACACTACCAGGCAAGCTCACGCAGCCACCATCTTGCCGAAAAATGGAAATACTAGTTTTAAGAGATAGGAATGTTAGCACAAAAACTGAAGGAAAGGAGGTAGCTGCAAAATCTCTGCACACAATGCTTAGTTCTCAGAAGTAAATCATACATTCCATACTTGTACACATAGGTTTAAAGAGTGTGCTGCTATAACCCCGGTTATGCTTTCCTATATTGTAAATGCTAGGTTTTGAGATAGGCATGTTAGCAGAAAAACTGAAGGAAAGGAGATAGCTGCAAAATCTCTGCACAATATGCTTAGTTCTCACAAGTAAATCATATGTGCCATGTTCTTTCATTTAGTTTTAAAGAGTTGGACGCTATACCCACGGTTATGCTTTCCTATATATTAAATTCTGGTTTTGGAGATAGGAATGTTAGCACAAAAACTGAAGGAAAGGAAATAGCTGCAAAATCTCTGCACACAGTGCTTTGTTCTCAGAAGTAAATCATATCTGCGATGTTCTTTCATTTAGGTTTAAAGAGTTAGCTTCTATACCCTCGGTTTTGCTTTCGTATATAGTAAATGCTAGTTTTAGAGATATGAATGTTTTCACAAAAACTGAAAAACGGAGATAGCTGCAAAATGTCTTCACACAATGCTTACTTCTCAGAAGTAAATCATATGTGCCATGTTGTTTCATTTAGGTTTAAAGAGTTAGCTGCTACACCCTCGGTTATGCGTTCCTATAGAGTAAATGCTAGTTTTAGGGATAACAATGTTAGCACAAAAACTGAAGGAAAGGAGATACCTGCAAAATACCTGCACTCAATTCTTAGTTCTCAGAAGTAAATCATATGTGCCATGTTGTTTCATTTAGGTTAAAAATTTAGCTGCTATACCCTCGGTTATGCTTTCCTATATAGGAAATGTAACACAAAAAGTGAATGAAAGGAAATAGGTGCAAAATCTCTTCACACAATGCTTAGGTCTCAGAAGTAAATCATATGTGCCAAGTTGTTTCATTTAGTTTTAAAAGAGTTAGCTGCTATACCCCGTTTATGCTTTCCTATAGTGTAAAAGATAGTTTTCGAGATAGGCCTATTAGCAGAAAAACTGAAGGTAAAGAGATAGCCACAAAATCTCTTCGCTCAATGCTTAGTTCTCTAAAGTAAAGCACATGTGACATCCTCTTTCAAATAGGTTTAAAGAGTTAGCTGCTATTCCCTTGGTTATGCTTTCCTATATAGTAAGAACTAGTTTTAGAGTTACGAATCTTATCACAAAAGCTGAAGGAAAAGAGATAGCTGCAAAATGTCTGCACACAATGCTTAGATCTCAGAAGTAAATCATATGAGCAATGTTGTTTCATTTAGGTAAAGAGTTAGCTGCTATACCACCGATTATGCTTTCCTATACTGTAAATGCTAATTTGAGAGTTAGGAATATTAGCACAAAAAATGAAGGAATGGAGATAGCCACAAAATCTCAGCACTCAATGCTTAGTTCCATAAAGTAAAGCACATGTGACATCCTCTTTCAAGTAGGTTTAAAGAGTTAGCTGCTATACCTTCGGTTACACTTTCCTATATAGTAAATGCTGGTTTTACAATTAGGAAAGGTAGAAGAAAAACTGAAGTAAAAGGAGATAGCTGCAAAAGGTCTGAACACAATGCTTAGTTCTCTGAATTAAAATCATATGTGCCATGTTGTTTCATTTAGGTTTAAAGAGTTAGCTTCTGTACCCTCTGTTATTCTCTTCCTATTATAGTAAATGCTAGTTTTAGAGATAGGAATAGTTAGCACAAAAACTGAAGGAAAGGAATATACCTGCAAAATCTCTGAACACAGTGCTTAGTTCTCAGAAGTAAAATCCTATGTGCCATGTTGTTTCATGTAGGTTTAATGAGTTTCCTGCTAAACCCTCGGTTATGCTTTCGTATGTAATAAATGCTAGATTTAGTGATATGAATGTTTCCACAAAAACTGAAGGAAAAGATATAGCTGCAAAAATCTGTGCACTCAATCCTGTATTTCTCAGAAGTAAATCACATGTGCCGTTTTGTGTCATTTAGATTAAAAGAGTTACTTGCTATGCCCTCGCTTATGCTTTCCTGTATAGTAAATGCTATTTTTAGAGATAGTAATGTTAGCACAAACTGAAGGAAAGGAGATAACTGCAAAATCTCTGCACACAATGCTTAGTTCTCAGAAGTAGATCATATGTGCCATGTTTTTTTCATTTAGGTTTAAAGAGTTAGCTGCTATACCTCAGTTTTGCTTTCGTATATAGTAAATGCTAGTTTTATAGATAGGAATGTTAGCACAAAAACTGAAGGAAAGGAGATAGCTGAAAAATCTCTGAACACAGTGCTTAGTTCTCAGTAGTAGATCTCATGGGCCATGTTGTTTCATTTAGGTTTAAAGTGTTAGCTGCTATATCCTCGGTTATTCTTTCGTATATCATAAATTTTAGTTTTATAGATAGGAATGTTAGCATAAAAACTGAAGGAAAGGAGATAGCTGAAAAATCTCTGCACTCAATGCTTAGTTCTCAGAAGAAAATCGTATGCACCCTGCTTTTTCAGGTTATGTTTAAAGCGTTAACTGTCTATAACCCTCTTATGCTTTCCCTATAGTGTAAAGGCAAGTTTATAGAGTTAGGAATGTTAGCACAAAAACTGAAGGAAAGGAGATAGCTGCAAAAAATCTGCACACAATGCTTTGTTCTCAGAAGTAAATCATATGAACATGCTTTTTCAGGTAGGTTGAAAGAGTTAGCTGCCATACCCCGGTTATGATTTCCTATATTGTAAATGCTAATTTTAGAAATAGGAATGTTAGCACAAAAACTGAGGGAAATCAGATAGCTGCAAAATATCTGCACACAATGCTTAGTTCTCAGAAGATAATCATATGTGTGATGTTGTTTCATTTAGGTTTAAAGAGTTAGCTGCTATACACTCAGTTATGCTTTCGTACATAGGAAGTGGTAGTTTTAGAGATAGGAATGTTAGCACAAAATCTGAAGGAAAGGAGATAGCTGCAAAATCTCTGCACACAATGCTTAGTTCTCAGAAGGAAATCATATGTGCCATGTTGTTTCATTTAGGTTTAAAGAGTTAGCTGCTACACTTTCGGTAATACTTTCCTATATAGGAAATGCTAGTTTCAGAGATAGGAATGTTAGTATAAAAACTGAAGGAAAGAAGATAGCTGCAAAATCTCTGCACACAATGCTTAGGTCTCAAAAGTAAATCATATGTACCATTCTTTTTCAGGTAGGTTAAAGAGTTAGCTGCTATACCCCCCGATTATGCTTTCCTATAGTGTAAAGGCTAGTTTTAGAGATAGGAATGGTAGCACAAAAACTGAAGGAAAAGAGATAGGTGTTAAAATCTCTGCACAGAATGCTTATTTTTCAGAAGTAAATCATATGTGCCATGTTGTTTCACTTAGGTTTAAAGAGTTAGCTGCTATACCCTCGCTTATGCTTTCCTATGTAGGAAATGCTGGTTTTAGAGATAGGAATGTTAGCACAAAAACTGAAGGAAAGGAGAAACCTGCAAATCTCTGCACACAATGCTTAGTTCTCAGAAGAAAATCATATATGCCATGTTATTTCATTTAGGTTTAAAGAGTTAGCTGCTATACCCTCGGTTATGCTTTTCCTATATAATAAATGCTACATTTAGAGATAGGAATTTTGGCACAAAAACTGAAGGAAAGGAGATAGCTGCAAAATCTCTGCACACAATGCTTAGGTCTCAGAAGTAAATCATAAGTGCCATGTTGTTTCATTTAGGTTTTAAAGAGTTCGCTGCTATACCCTCGGTTATGCTTTCCTATATCGGATAAGCTTAATGAGATAGGAATGTTAGCACAAAACTGAAGAAAGGAGATAGCCTGCAAAATCTCTGCAAACAATGCTTAGTTCTCAGAGGGAAATCATATGTGCCATTTTGCTTCATTTGGTTTAAAGAGTTAGCTACTGTACTCCTGGTTATGCTTTTCTATTGTGTAAATGCTAGTTTTAGAGATAGGAAAGTTAACACAAAACCTGAAGGAAAGGAGATAGCTGCAAAATCTCTGCACTCAATGCGTAGTTCTCAGAAGTAAATCATATGTGCAATGTTGTTTCTTTTACTTTTAAAGAGTTAGCTGATATAACTTCGGTATGCTTTCCTATATGGGAAATGCTAGTTTTAGAGATTGGAATGGTAGCTCAAAAACTAAGGGAAAGGAGATAGCTGCAAAATCTAAGGGAAAGGAGATAGCTGCAAAATCTCTGCACACAATGCTTAATTCGCAGAAGTAAATCATATTTGCCATGTTTTTTCATTTAGATTTTAAGAGTTAGCTGCTATACCCTCGGTTATGCTTTTCTATATAGGAAAAGCTAGTTTTAGAGACAGGACTGTTAGCACAAAAACTGAAGGAATGGAGATATTTGCAAAATCTCTGCACACAATTTTTATTTCTCAGAGGTAAATCATATGTACCATGCTTTTCCAGGTAAGTTTATAGAATTATCTGCTCTACCCACTATTATGCTTTCCTACAGTGTAAATGCTAGTTTTACAGATAGGAATATAAGCAAAAAAACTGAAGGAAAGGAGATAGCTACAAAATCTCTGCACTCAATGCTTAATTCCCTAAAGTAAAGCAGATTTGACATCCTCTTTCAAGTAGGTTTAAAGAGTTATCAACTATACCCTCGATTATCCTTTCCTATAAATTAAATGATTGTTTGAGAGATAGGAATGTTAGTACAAAAATTGAAAGAAAGGTTATAGCTGCAAAATCTCTGCATACAATGCTTAGTTCTCAGAAGTATATCATATGTGCCATGTTTTTTCACTTAGGTTTAAAGAGTTAACTGCTATACCCTCAGTTATGCTTTCGTATATAGTAAATGCTAGTTTTAGAGATAGGACTGTTAGCACTAAAAATGAAGAAAAGGAGATACCTGCAAAATCTGTGCACACAATGCTTAATTCTCATAAGTAAATCATTTGAACCATGCTTTTTCAGGTAGGTTTAAAGAGTTAGCTGCTATACCCCCTGTTAAGCTTTCCTATAGTGTAAATGCTAGTTTTATAGATAGGAATGTAAGCAAAAATACTGAAGGAAAGGAGAGAGCTATAAAATCTCTGCACTCAATGCTTAATGCTCTTTCTCGAGAGAAAGGGTGGCCCCCAGGGCATTGGGGCAGTTGAGCAGGTTAGGCCCTGAACACTATTCCATCTATCTCTGGAAGTGGCTCCTCAGGAAACGGAGGTTGGCTGTCACTGTGGGCACCAAGGTGGAAGGGAAAATGGACGCTAAATGTGTGGAACCAAAGTAAATGGGGGGCAAGAGAGGAGTTTCTTGAGAGTACACAAGGATGGATATAAAACATGTAATATTACACCATAACATATAGGAGATGATAGACTGATAATGTAAACCATAATGTAAAACATAGGATAACTAAAAATGTAAAGAACTGTGTATCCTAAAGTATGCACCATAATGTAAGCACAGATATTACCTTGTTAGAAAGCTAATGTCTCAGACTCTTTACATCACTTTAAGTAAATATGATGTTAATAGGGTGTAAGAGTATCGCTGTGGAAGGGAAAAGGTTTTGTGATGGATGTATGGGAGTGCTGTATATTGTATATATGCATTGCTGTGGTCTAGGACTCCTATGAAGAAATGCTGAATAATTAGGGGGGGGGGGGAAAAAGGATAGGATGTGGAAATTTTTTCAAGTCAACATTCTTTATCTAAGTTCTTTATTTAACTTTATCCAAGTTCTTTATCTATCCTTTAAACCCATCGCTATATGCCATTCCCTAGTAAGGGACCATGACATTATATTGGGCCTCAAATTTCGGGGAGTTCTGGATCACAGAGTGTTTCAACAATGGCAAAGGAGGAATACTGGTATGGGATACCAATGACAGGTGATATATGGCTGACAGGGAGCTATACAGAACATATGTCCAGGGTGCATGGTAATGATTGGATATACTCATGGTGGCAACAATTGGAAACCACAGCAGGGGGGGTACTGGGTTCCTGGCCAGTGGTGCTCTGTCGTGGTCCCTAGGGGAGCAGCGACAGTCTCCCAGGTACAGCGGCGGGGACCGGGAGGGAGTGAGGGTTCAACGGTGAGCCCCTGATGCTAATGACTATGCTTGTGAGCTGATAAACCTAAAATAAGAACAAGGCCTAGAGCAACATTGTGCCTGGGAATTTCCTCCTGTCAGCCTTCATGTTACTCAAATGTGGCCAGTCTCGAAGCCAAACTCAGCATGTAAATGCAATGCCTTCCCTCCAGCGTGGGACATGACACCCGGGGATGAGCCTCCCTGGCACCGAGGGACCACTATCAACTACCAACTGATGATGCAACTGGAAAAGGACCTTATACAGAAGGTTCAATGTGGATCAGCAGAATATCCATGTCTACATAAAATACCATGACTTTAAAATGCTGTTTGACCTAAAGTAAGGGGGAAATGGAAAGGAGAAATGAGTTTATATGGCTACGAGTTTCTAAAAAAGAGTCTGGAGGCTGGCAGAAGGATTGCCCTCATGCACAACTGAGCAGAGTCAGAGAGACAGATAAAGCAGATACAACCCCCAGATAATGGTTACTTTGAAGGCTAAAGAGACCCATGAGAGTTATGGTCATGGCCGATGGGGTTAACTATCAGGGCAGATGGCCCCTCTTTGGAAATGGTGTGTATGTGTGATGAATCTGGACTCAGATGGGATCTCCCTTCATAAGTCTTTCATGCTAATGTGCCGGAGGTGCAGTTAATGTTGGGGTTTAAGATATATTTAGGGGATTTGAATCTCTGGACCGACAATGTGATAGCCAGGTCCTGAGCCTCAACAGACTCCAGCACCTACAATCTGATCTATTGGACTTACCACACTCAGCTAAGATGGAGTTGAAGAAGGACAATCACCACACCGTGGAGCCTAGAGTGATTACAACTGAAAATGGGAGGACTGCATCCAGCATCCATGTGGAATCTGAGCCTCCTCTTGACATAGAGGTGCAATGGACACAACCAATCCAATGTCCACATAGAAGAGGTGGCATGGAATTGGGAAAAGTGGACATGGTGGACGATGGGTATGGGGAAGGGCAGGAGGAGATGAGAGATGGAGGCATCTTTGGGACATGGAGCTGCCCTGGATGGTGCCTCAGAGGTAATCACTGGACATTGTAAATCCTCATAGGGCCCACTGGATGGAATGGAGGAGAGTGGGGGCCATGATGTGGACCATTGCTATAAGGTGCAGAGGTGCCCAAAGATGTACTTACCAAATCCAATGGATGTGTCATGATGATGGAAACGAGTGTTGTTGGGGGGGGAGAGGGGGGGTGGGGGGGGTGGGGATGAATGGGACCTCACATATATATTTTTAATGTAACATTATTACAAAGTCAATAAAAAAAATTAATTAAAAAAAAAAATGCTTAATGCCCTAAAGTAAAGCATATGTGACATCGTCTTTCAAGTAGGTTTAAAGAGTTAGCTGTTATACCCTCAGTTATGCTTTCGTATATAGTAAATGCAAGTTTTAGGGATAGGAATGTTAGCACTAAAAATGAAGGAAAGGGTGTGGAGACAAGATTGTCACTGAGTGAACTTGCCTTTGTGGTCTGTCCCGGGAAGAGACGGCTGGGCGCGGTGGCAGGTTCTCCAAGGCGAGGCTTTTTCAGGATTTTTGCAGGGCAGAAGTGCCAGGACATCGATAGGTTGTAAAGGTAAGGAAGAGGATTGGTCTAGTAGATATATTTTGGGTTCTATTGCCCGCAGGTGAGACCCGCGCACGGGCTCCTCCCTGTTGGGGGTGGGGGGAACCACCGTCCTGTCCTGGGGTTCCGCTTTTGGATGGCTCTGAAGGGCTAAGGAGTTCACGATCTCTGGGTAAGCTCTTGACAGATTGATGTGACAGATCGCCTTTGTGGATCGATTTGGGAAGATAGACGGTGTTTTGTTGTGAAGCGCGAGAAACTTTTGAGTGAGATTATAAACAATAGCGCTTCCGCCTGAAGCCCCACCCCCAAAAGTCCAGCAACCGTTCTCCAACCCAAATAGGCTGTAGGCAATAAAGAGAAGTAATTGGAAAATTGTTCTAGGCTGTGGCAAGGGGGGGGGACACGTCTGGAAGCCGATTAGTGAATATTCTGCGAAGCTTGAGAATTCCGGTTTTCGAATATGTTTTCGGCGTCACAGGCCGGGCTTTGGATCTGTACTAGTAAAGTGGCTGCGGTGTAGAGGCGCCCTCTAGTGGTAGTGGTTTGGAATCACAGGACGGGAGCTGTCCAAAAGCTGAAGTGAAAAATAACGTACTAATGAGTCCAGCAAAGTAAGTGAATTGCAGGGTTCAGTCACAATATAGAGTTTGCGGATCTGACTTCCCCATAGGGTTGGCACCCAGCCGTGGGGATCCCTGAGGGCTGTGTTACACTGCGGGGCTCCCAGGCTTCCTGTTGACCAGATTGGAGGCTGCCAGGTCTGAATTCCCTAAATTCTGTTGTCTCACACTACAGAGACTCACACCTCTTGAGTCCTCAATATCTCAGACTTTCCATCCCTGAATCCATCACGCACTGAGGTCCATCTGAGGTCCTTAAATGCCCTAGCCTTCAACGTTGGTGTTTTTTCTTTATCGTTTCATTTTGTTTTGTTTTTATTTCATTTTGACTTATTCTTTACTTTTTCCAATTTCCTGATTGCTAACACCACATTATCCCCTAGTTTTCTCTCACAGCGTATCCCCCAAAGTCTTTTTTTACTCAGTTATTTAATTTTGTGTGTGTATGTGTTAGGTGCTGTGTAGTGGGTGTTTTAATTCTGGTTTGTGTATATCTGTTTCATTTTTTTTTTCTTTCCCCTACCTGTTCCCCACCCCTTGCCCACCCTCTTTTCCTTTCTTCCTCTCGTCCCTTCCTCCCCCCCTTTTTTTCTCCCTTTTTTCTGTTGTCTCTCTCCCTCTTGTCCCTCATATTCTACTTAGTTTATTTTAACTCAATTATACAATAGGTGCGGCAGGAAACACCTCATATTCGCTGGGTTTTCTCATCCTTCACTGCCTCATTTTTGTGTGAACTGATTTAGGCTACCTACACTATCCTCTTTCCCCTACATCTTGATATCCATCACCATCTACTGGCTCTCCTATATTCCACCTCCCACCTCCAGGGTCTAAGTCTTAATTTCTAATACCTATGTTTTGTTTTCCATCTGTTATCCACTCTTGAAACTATTACCTTTCTTTTCTCTTTCCCTCTCTCACGAAATCAATAGCTTTTTAGCTCATACCATATTCCTCCCATATTCAATCATCTACCTCTATAATAGGTACTCTACCTACTGCTATAACTCTACACAATTTACATGAATCTAACCTCCATCCTCCCAGATCTCATATTCTTGCTTTGTTAACATATATCACCAATACTACTTTACGCTTTTCCCTTGCTTACACAATTGCCTTTCCCCAACACTAATACTTTCCTTTAAAGTGAACTTAACCAACAACAAGAAACTAGAATAAGAAGAAAAAAGTGACAGAGAGATTTTAAACACCTATGCAAAAATAACAGCTAATTAACCTCCAAGAGCAGACAAAGAAGGTAAGGAACTGATTAAATCCATCAAGATAAAGAGATGACCAGAAAGCAACAAAAAGCTACAAACCAAACCAGTAATCAGGAAAACATGGCTGAATCCAATCAACAAACCAATAATCACGAAGGGGAGCAAAACTTGGCATGAGCAATGAAAGATCTCAGAACATTTATCACCGACAAATTTGACAAAGTAATGAAAGAGGTTAACAACATGAAGACATCACTTGGAGGGGAAATTGCAGACATACGCAAAAACATAACAGATATGATGGGAATGAACACACACAGTTCAAGAAATCAAAAATACACTTGCAGCAAATATCAGCAGACTAGAAGAGACAGAGCAGAGAATTAGTGATGTGGAAGACAGTACATCAGAAATCAAAACAGATAGTAGAAGGGGTCAATAAGAAGATAGAAAAATCCAATTAGGACTTAGGGACCTGAATGACAATGCAAAACGCTCAAACATACGTATTATAGGCATTCCAGAAGGTGAAGAGAAGGGAAAGGTGTCAGAAAGAGTGTTGCAGGAAATAATGGCTGAAAATTTCCCAAATCTAACTGAAAGAGACAGATGTACATATCCAAGAAGCACATGCACACTCCACTAGTCATAAACCCCCAACAGGCCCACCGCAAGACAATTACTTGTCAAATTATAGCAATGCTAAAGACAAAGAGAAAATCCTAAAAAGCAGCAAGAGAAAAGAAAACCATCACATACAAGGGAAGCTTCAATTAGATTAAGTGCTGATTTCTCGTCTGAAACCATGGAGGCAAGAAGGCAGTGGTATGATATAGTCAAGGTACTAAAGGAAAAAAATTTCCAAGCAAGAATACTCCTATCCAGCTAAACTAGCATTCAAACATGATGGAGAGTTCAAAATATTCGCAGATAAACAGAAACTTAAAGAGTATAGCAACAAGGAAAACCTCCCCTTCAAGAAATTCTAAAGGGAGTTCGGCAGGAAGAAAGGAAAAAACAGGAAAGGCAGAGTAGGAGGAGAGTATAAGACCAACAACAACAACAAAAAAAGACAAAAAAAATATACAAACAAAATATGACAAAGACAAATCCATATCAAAATATGGCTAACACAAAGAATTCCTTGATAGTAATAACACTGAATGTCAACGGATTAAACTCACCTATCAAAAGATTCAGACTGGGACATTGGATAAGGAAATATGACCCCATCCGTATGCTGTCTACAAGAGACACATCTTAGACCCAGAGACGCATGGAGATTGAAAGTGAATGGCTGGAAAACAATCATACAAGCTAACAATAACCAAAAAAAGGCAGGAGTAGCTATATTAAAATCACAGACAAAATAGACTTTAAATGTGAAACAATTGTGAGAGACAAAGAAGGATACTACATTTTAGTGAAAGGGAAAATCTGTCAAGAAGATTGAGCAATCATAAATATTTATGCCCCTAACAAGGGTGCCTCTAAATACGTCAGGCAAACACTGGAAAAACTAAGTGAAAGAATAGATACATCTACAATTATAGTGGGGGATTTTAATACACCACTATCAACTCTGGACAGAACATCTCAAAAGAGAATCACCAAAGAAACAAAACATCTGAATAGTATATTAGAGGAGCTGGATCTAATAGACATATATAGATCGCTACACCCAAACACAGCAGGATATACATTTTTCTCAAGCGCACATGGATCATTCTCCAAGATAGATCATATGCTAGGCCACAAAGAAAGGCTGAACGAATTCAGAAAGATTGAAATCATACAAAACATTATCTCTGACCACAGTGGAGTCAAGCTAGAGATTTTGCAAGGGACAGAAGCCCAGATTTCACACCACGATTTGGAAATTAAACAGCACACTCTTAGAAAAACAGTGGGTCAAAGAGGAAATCTCAAAAGAAATCAATGATGACCTTGAAACAAATGATAATGATAACACAACATACCAAAATTTATGGGATGCAGCAAAAGCAGTACTGAGAGGGAAGTTTATAGCCATAAATTCATATACCAAAAAAGAAGAGCAAAAAGTGAAGAACTAACTGCACATTTGAAGGAATTAGAAAAACAACAACAAAGTCACCCAACAGGAAGAAGAAGGAAGGAAATAACAAAGATAAGAGCAGAACTAAATGAAATAGAAAATAAGAAAGCACTTGAACAGATAAAGAAGACCAAGAGCTGGTTTTTTGAGAAGTTTAACAAAATTGACAAACCTTTAGCGACACTAACAAAGAAAAAAAGAGAGAAGAGGCAAATACAGAAAATGAGAAATGAGAAAGGCAATATCACCACTGACCCCACAGAAATAAAGTCTATCATAAGAGGATATTTTGAAAAACTATATTCCAACAAAAATGACAATCTAGAGGAAATGGACAAATTCCTAGAAACACATAAGAAGCCCATATTGACAAAAGAAGAAATTGATGATCTTAACAATCCGATCACAAGCAGAGAGATAGAATCAGTTATTAAAAATCTCCCAACTAAGAAGGGCCCAGGGCCAGATGGCTTCACAGGTGAATTCTACAAAACATTCCGGAAAGAACTGACACCAATCCTGCTGAAACTATTCCAAAAAATCGAAACAGAAAGAACATTACCCAACTCCCTCTATGATGCCAAAATTACCCTAGTATCAAAGCCAAACAAAGACATCACAAGAAAGGAAAATTACAGACCAATTTCTCTAATGAACCTAGACGCAAAAATACTTAACAAAATACTTGCTAATCGTATTCAACAACACATTAAACGTATTATACACCACGACCAAGTGGGATTCATCCCAGGTATGCAAGGATGGTTCAACATAAGAAAATCAATCAACGTAGTACACCATATAAACAGATTGAAGGGAAAAAATCACATGATTATATCTATTGATGCAGAAAAAGCATTTGACAAAATACAGCACCCTTTATTGATAAAAACACTCCAAAAGATTGGAATACAAGGGAATTTTTATGAACATGATAAAGAGTATATATGAAAAACCTAAAGCCAATATTGTTTACAATGGAGAAATCCTAGACTCCTTCCCTCTAAACTCAGGAACAAGACAAGGATGCCCACTGTCTCCGCTCCTATTTAACATTGTCTTAGAAGTACTTGCTCGAGCACTGAGGCAAGAACCAGAAATAAAAGGCATTCAAATTGGAAAGGAAGAAGTCAAAATTTCATTATTTGCAGATGACATGATCCTATACATAGAAAACCCTGAGTGTGGCCTATTCAACAAATGGTGTCTGGAGAACTGGATAGCCATATGTAGAAGAATGAAAGAGGATTACCATCTCTCACCTTATACAAAGATCAACTCAAGATGGATCAAAGACCTAAATATATGAGCCAAGACCATAAAAACCTTAGAAAGCAGTGTAGGGAAACATCTACAGGACCTTGTAATAGGAAATGGATTTATGAATATTTCACCAAAAGCACAAGCAGCAAAAGAACTAATAGAAAAATGGAACTTCCTCATAATTATAGCCTTCTGCACCTCAAAGGAGTTTGTCAAGAAGGTAAAAAGTGAACCCACACAGTGGGAGAAAATATTTGGCAATCATATATGTGATAAGAGACTTATAACTTGCACATATAAAGAACACCTATATTTTGAAAATAAAAAGATAAACAACCCATTTAAAAAATGGGGAAAAAGACTTAAATAGACACTTCTCCGAAGAAGAAATACAAAAGGCAAAAAAGCACATGAAAAAATGTTCCAAATCTCTAGCTATAAGGGAAATACAAATCAAAACTACAATGAGATACCATCTTACACCCATATGATTGGCAGCTATGAAAAAAACAGAAGAATACAAGTGCTGGAGAGGATGTGAAGGAAGGGGAACTGTCATCCACTGCTGGTGGGAATGCAGAAGGATCCAACCATTCTGGAGGACAGTATGGCAGTTTCTCAAAAAACTAGCCATAGATTTGCCATATGACCCAGCAATACCACTGCTGGGTATATACCCAGCAGAACTGAAAACAAGGACACAAACCGATATATGTACACCAATGTACATAGCAGCATTGTTCACTATTGCCAAAAGTTGGAATCAACCCAAATGCCCATCAACAGATGAGTGGATCAATAAAAGGTGGTATATACACACAATGGAATACTACTCGGCTGTAAGAACAAACACACAACAAACACATGTGATAACACGGATGAATCTTGAGAACCTTATGTTGAGTGAAGCAACCCAGACATTGAAGGACAAATACTACATGACCTCAATGATATGAAATAAACAAGCTGCCCTAGATAGCAAGAGACTGAACGATAGGCTTATAGGAAATCAGAAGGTGGAGGAAGGATGTGAGCCGATGTCTGCAGGGGTGGAATTTAAGACGAAATGGTGGTAAGTATGAACACAAAGAAGAGATAAAAGGGGGGCAGGGGTTGCCTTTGGTTGGGGCTTTGCAGGTTTGAGGGTGGCTGGGGAGGGATGGATGTGTAACATTGCCCAAAAGTGGGGAGAGATAGGGGTAGCATACGAAAACAGGAGAGGTCAGAGTGGAGAGTAAAATGCCGAGAAAATCATATCAAAATATAATAAAGAGGGTTTCCTGTTTAGAATGCTCAGAGGGGAGCGTCTGATGCAGGACGGGCTCCTGGGGAATGTCTAAATGCTCATTCTGCCAGAGTGGGTGACACCATGGGGTAGAAACCCAAGTAGTGAGAGTGGGGGTGGACCCACATCCTGGGGAGGACTAATGACATCAAATAGAGGGAACTGTATCCCTCGAGAGAAAGGGTGGCTCCCACGGCATTGGGGCAGTTGAGCAAGTTAGGCCCTGATCACTATTCCATCTATATCTGGAAGTGGCTCCTCAGGAAACGGAGGTTGGCTGTCACTGTGGGCACCAAGGTGGAAGGGAAAATGGACGTTAAATGTGTGGAACCAAGGTAAATGGGGGGTAAGAGAGGAGTTTCTTGAGAGTACACAAGGATGGATATAAAACATGTAATATTACTCCATAACATATAGGAAATAACAGACTGATAATGTAAACTATAATGTAAAACATAGAATAACTAAGAATGTAAAAAACTGTGTATCCTAAAGTATGCACCATAATGTAAGCACAGATGTCACCTTGTTAGAAAGCTAGTGTCTTAGACTCTGTACATCACGTTAAGTAAATATGATGTGAATAGGCTGTAAGAGTAGCACTGTTGAAGGGAAAAGGTTTTGTGGTGGATGTATGGGAGTGCTGTATATTATATATGCATTGCTGTGGTCTAGGGCTCCTGTGAAGAGAAGCTGAACAATTAGGGGGAAAAAAAAAAGACAAAGATAGGATGTAGAATTTTTTCCAAGTAAACACGTGTTCTTTATATAACCTTTAAACCCATCGCTATATGCCATTTCCTAGTAAGGGACACTGACATTATATTGGGCTTCAAATTTCGGGGAGTTCTGGAACACAGAGTGTTTCAACAATGGCAATGGAGGGATACTGGTATGGGATGCCATTGACAGGTGATATATGGCTGACAGGGAGCTGTACAGAACATATGTCCAGGGTGCATGGTAATGTTTGGGTATACTCATAGTGGTAACAATTAAAAACCACAGCAGGGGGGGGGACTGGGTTCCTGGCCAGTGGTGCTCTGTCGTGGTCCCTAGGGTAGCAGCGACAGTATCCCAGGTGCAGCGGCGGGGACCGGGAGGGAGTGAGGTTTCAACAGTGAGCCCCTGATGCTAATGACTATGCTTTCCTATATAATAAATGCTAGTTTTAGGGATAGGAATGTTAGCACAAAACTGAAGTTAAGGAGATAGCTGCAAAATCTCTGAACACAATGCTTAGTTCTCAGAAGTAAATCATATGTGTCATGTTTTTTCATTTAGGTTTGAAGGGTTAGCTGATATTCCCTCGGTTATGCTTTCCCATATAGTAAATGCTAGTTTTAGAGATAGGAATGTTAGCACAAAAACTGAAGGAAAGGAGATAGCTGTAAAATCTCTGCACACAATGTTTAGTTCTCAGAAGTAGGTCATATGTTCCATGTTGTTTCATTTAGATTTAAAGAGTTAGCTGCGGGAGTGAGGGTTCAACAGTGAGCCCGTGACGCTAGTGACTATGATTGTGAGCTGATAAGTCTAAAATAAGAACAAAGCCTAGAGAAGCTTTGTGCCTGGGAATTTCCTCCTGTCAGCCTTCATGTTACTCAAATGTGGCCCGTCTCGAAACCAATCTCAGCATGTAAGTGCAATGCCTTTCCCCCAGCGTGGGACATGACACCCGGGAATGAGCCTCCCGGGCACTGAGGGACCACTCTCAACTACCAACTGATGATGCAACTGGAAAATGACCTTATACGGAAGGTTCAATGCGGATCAGCAGAATATCCCTGTCTACATAAAATAACATGACTTTAAAATGCTGTTTGACCTAAAGTAAGGGGGAAATGGAAAGGAGAAATGAGTTTATATCGCTACGAGTTTCTAAAAAAGAGTCTGGAGGCTGGCAGAAGGATTGCCCTTATGCACAACTGAGCAGAGTCAGAGAGACAGATAAAGCAGATACAACCCCCAGATATTGGTTCCTTTGAGGGCTAAAGAGACCCATGGGAGTTATGGTCATGGCCGATGGGATTAACTACCAGGTCAGATGGCCCCTCTTTGGAACTGGTGTTTATGTGTGATGAATCTGGACTCAGATGGGATCTCCCTTCATAAGACTTTCATGCTAATGTGCTGGAGGTGCAGTTAATGTTGGGGTTTAAATTATATTTAGGGGATTTGAATCTCTGGACTGACAATGTGATAGCCAGGTCCTGAGCCTCAACAGACTCCAGCACCTACAATCTGTTTTACTGGACTTACCACACTCAGCTAAGATGGAGTTGAAGAAGGACAACCACCACACCATGGAGCCTAGAGTGATTACAACTGAAAGTGGGAGGATTGCATCCAGCATCCATGTGGAATCTGAGCCTCCTCTTGACATAGAGGTGCAATGGACACAACCAATCCAATGTCCACATAGAAGAGGTGGCATTGGATTGGGAAAAGTGGACATGGTGGCTGACGGGTATGGGGAAAGACAGGAAGAGATGAGAGGTGGAGGCGTCTTTGGGACATGGAGCTGCCCTGGATGGTGCTTCAGAGGCAATCACCGGACATTGTATATCCTCACAGGACCCACTGGATGGAATGGGGGAGAGTATGGGTCATGATGTGGACCATTGTGTATGAGGTGCAGAGGTGCCCAAAGATGTACTTACCAAATCCAATGGATGTGTCATGATGATGGGAGGGAGTGTTGCTGGGGGGGTGAGGGAGAGGTGGGGTGGGGGGTGGGGTTGAATGGGAACTCACATATATATTTTTAATGTAATATTATTACAAAGTCAATAAAATAAAAAATAAAAAAAATAAAAAATAAAAAATAAAAATAAAAAAGAGATATAAATTGCATGCAAAAAATAAAAATAAAAATAAAAATGAAGGAAAGGAGATAGCTGCAAAATCTCTACACACAATGCTTAGTTCTCAGAAGTAAATCTTAAGTGCCATGTTGTTTCATTTAGGTTTAAAGAGTTAGGTTCTATACCCTCGGCTTGCTTTCCTATATAGAAAATGCCAGTTTTAGAGAGAGGAATGTTAGCACAAAAACTGAAGAAAAGGAGATAGCTGCAATATCTCTGCACACAATGCTTAGTTCTCAGAGGGAAATCATATGTGCCATGTTGTTTCATCTAGGTTTAAAGAGTTAGCTGCAATACTCCCGGTTATGCTTTTCTATAGTGTAAATGTTAGTTTTAGAGATATGAATGTAGGCACAAAAACTGAAGCAAAGGCGATAGCTACAAAATCTCTGCACTCAATGCTTAATTCAGTAACGGAAAGCACATGAGTCATCCTCTTTCAAGTAGGTTTAAACAGTTAGCTGCTATATACTCGGTTAGGCTTTCGTATATAGTAAATGCTAGTTTTACAGATATAAATGTTAGCACAAATACTGAAGGAAAGGAGATAGCTGCAAAATCTCTTCACACAATGCTTAGTTGTCAGAAGTAAATCATATGTCATGTTGTTTCATTTAGGTTTGAAGAGTTAGCTGCTATACCATCGGTTATGCTTTCGTACATAGTAAATGCTAGGTTTAGAGATTGGTATATTAGCACAAAAACTGAAGTAAAGGAGATAGCTACAAAATCTCTGCACACAATGCTTACTTCTCAGAAGTAAATCATATGTTCCATGCTTTTTCAGGTAGGTTAAAAGAGTTAGCTGCTATAGCCCCGGGTATGCTTTCCTATAGTGTAAATGCTAGTTTTAGAGAAGGAATGTTAGCACAAAAACTTAAGGAAAGGAGATAGCGGCAAAATCTCGGCACTCAATGCTTAGTTCCCTAAAGTAAATCATATGGGACATCCTCTTTCAAGTAGGTTTAAAGAGTTAGCTGCTATAACTGGGTTATGCTTTACTATATAGTAAAAGCTCGTTTTAGAGATAGGAATGTTGGCACAGAAATTGAAGGAAAGTAGATTGCTGCAAAATCTCTGCACACAATGCTTAGTTCTCAGAAGTAAATAATATGTGCCATGTTGTTTCATTTAGGTTTAAAAAGTTTGCTGCTATTCCCTCCGTTATGCATTCGTATATAGGAAATGCTAGCTTTAGGGATAGGATGGTTAGCACAAAAACTGAAGGAAAGTAGATAGATGCAAAATCGTTGCACACAATGCTTAGCTCTCAGAAGTAAAAAATAGGTACCATGATTTTCCAGGTAGGTTTAAAGTGTTAGCTGCTATACACCCTGTTACACTTTCCTATACTGTAAATGCTAGTTTTAGAAATAGGAATGTCAGCACAAACTGAAGGAAAGGAGATAGCTGCAAAATCTCTGCACACAATGCTTAGTTCTCAGAAGTAAATCATATGTGTCATGTTGTTTCATTTACGTTTAAAGAGTTAGCTGCTATACCATCGGTTATGCTTTCGTATATAGTAAATGCTAGTTTTAGAGATAGGAATATTAGCACAAAAACTGAAGGAAAGGAGATAGCTGCAAAATCTCTGCACAAAATACTTAGTTCTCAGAAGAAAATCATATGTACCATGCTTTTTCAGGTAGGTTTAAGGAGTTTGCTGCTATACCCCCGGTTATGCTTTCCTAGAGTGTGAAAGCTAGTTTCAGAGATAGGAATGTTAGCACAAAAACTGAAGGAAAGGAGATAGCCGCAAAAACTCTGCACTCAATGCTTAGTTCTCTAAAGTAAAGCACATGTGACATCCTCTTTGAAGTAGGTTTAAAGAGTTAGCTGCTATACCCTCGGTTACGCTTTCCTATAAAGGAAATGCTAGTTTTAGAGATAGGAATGTTAGCACAGAAACTGAAGGAAAGGAGATAGCTGCAAAATCTCTGAACACAATGCTTAGTTCTCAGAAGTAAATCATATGTGCCATGTTGTTTCATTTACGTTTAAAGAGTTAGCTCCTGTACCCCCGGTGATGCTCCTATAGTGTAAATGCTAATTTTAGAGATAGTAATGTTAGCACAAAAACTGAAGGAAAGGAGATAGCTGCACAATCTCTGCACACAATGGTTATTTCTCAGAAGTAAATCATATGTACCATGCTTTTCCAGGTAGGTTTAATGAATTAGCTGCTATACCCCCTATTATGCATTCCTATCCGGAAAATGCTAGTTTTAGAGAAAGGAATGTTAGAACAAAAACTGAAGGAAAGGAGATAGCTACAAAATCTCTGCACTCAATGCTTAATTCCCTAACGTAAAGCACATGCGACATCCTCTTTCAAGTAGGTTTAAAGAATTAGCTGCTATACAAACGGTTATACTTTCATATAAAGTAAATGCTGGTTTTAGAGATAGGAATATTGGCACAAAAACTGAAGGAAAGGAGATAGCTGCAAAATCTCTGCACACAATGCTTAGTTCTCAGAAGTAAATCATATGTACCATGCTTTTTCAGGTAGGTTTAAAGAGTAAGCTGCTATACCCCCGGTAATGCTTTCCTAGAGTATAAAAGCTAGTTTTAGAGATAGGACTGTTAGCACAAAAACTGAAGGAAAGGAGATAGCCGCAAAGTCTCTGCACTTAATGCTTAGTTGTCTAATAAAACACATGTGACATCCTCTTTCAATTAGGTTTAAAGAGTTAGCTTCTATACCCTCTGTTATGCTTTCCTATATAGGAAATGCTAGTTTCAGAGATAGGAATGTTAGCACAAAAACTGAAGGAAAGGAGATAGCTGCAAAATCTCTGCATACAATGCTTAGTTCTCAGAAGTAAATCATATGTGTCATGTTGTTTCATTAGGTTTAAAGAGTTAGCATCTATACCCTCGGTTATGTTCTCCTATAGATTAAATGCAAGTTTTACGGATAGTAATGTTAGCACTAAAACTGAAGGAAAGGAGATAGCTGCCAAATCTCTGCACACAATGCTTAGTTCTCATAAGTAAATCATATGTGCCATATTGTTTCATTAAGGTTTAAAGTATTAGCTGCTATACCCCTGGTTATGCTTTCCTATATAGGAAATGCTAGTTTTAGAGATAGGAATGTTAGCACAAACACTGACGGAAAGGAGATAGCTTCAAAATCCCTGCACACAATGCTTAGTTCTCAGAAGTAAATCATATGTCCAATGGTTTTTCAGGTAGGTTTAAAGAGTTAGCTGCTATACCCCAGATTATGCTTTCCTATAGTGTAAATGCTAGTTTGAGAGATAGGAATGTTAGCACAAAAACTGAAGGAAAGGAGATAGCTGCAAAATCTCTGCACAAAATGCTTAGGTCTCAGAAGGAAATCATATGTGCCATGTTTTTTCATTTAGGTTTAAAGAGTTAGCTGCTATTCCCTCGGTTATGCTTTCCTATATAGGAAATGCTAGTTTCAGAGACAGGAATGTTAGCACAAAAACTGAAGGAAAAGAGGTAGCTTCAAAATGTCTGCACACAATGCTTAGGTCTCAGAAAGAAATTATGTGTGCCATTATGTTTCATTTAGGTTTAAAGTGTTAGCTACTATACCCTCAGTTATGCTTTCATACATAGTAAAAGCTAGTTTGAGAGATAGGAATGTTAGCACTAAAAATGAAGGAAAGGAGATAGCTGCAAAATCTCTGCACACAGTGCATAGTTCTCAGAAGTAATTCATATTTGCCATGCTTTCTAGGGGTGGTTTTAACAGTGAGCTGCTATACCCACTGTTATGCTTTCCTATAGTGTAAATGCTAGTTTGAGAGATAGGAATGTTAGGACAAAAACTGAAGGAAAGGAGGTAGCTACAAAATCTCTGCACTCAATGCTTAATTCCCTAAAGAAAAGCACATGTGACATCCTCTTTCAAGTAGGATTAAAGAGTTAGCTGCTATACCCTCGGTAATGCTTTCCTATATAGTAAATGCTAGGCTTAGAGATAGGAATGTTAGCACAAATACTGAAGGAAAGGAGATAGCTGCAACATCTCTGCACACAATGCTTAGTTCTCAGAAGTAAATCATATGTACCATGTTGTTTCATTTAGGTTTAAAGAGTTAGCGGCTATACCCCCGGTTATGCTTTCCTATAGTTTAAATGCTAGGTTTAGAGATGGGAAAGTTAGCACAATAAATGAAGGAAAGGAGATAGCTGCAAAATCTCTGCACACAATGCTTATTTCTCAGAAGTAAATCATATGTACCATGATTTTCAGGTAGTTTTAAAGTGTTAGCTGCTATACCCCGGTTATGCTTTCCTCTAGTGTAAATGCTAGTTTTAGAGATAGGAATGTTAGCACAAAAACTGAAGGAGAGGAGATAACTGCAAAATCTCTGCACACAATGCTTAGTTTTCAGAAGAAAGTCATATGTGCCATGTTGTTTCATTTAGGTTTGAAAGTTAGCTGCTATACCTTCGGTTATGCTTTCCTATGTAGGAAATGACAGTTTTAGAGATAGGAATGTTAGACCAAAAACTGAAGGAAAGGAGATAGCTGCAAAATCTCTGTACAAAATGCTTATTTCTCAGGAGTAAAACATATGTACAGTGCATTTCCATGTAGTTTTAAAGAGTTAGCTGATATACCCCTGTTATGCTTTCCTAAAGTGTAAATGCTAGCTTTAGAGATAGAAATGTTAGCACCTAAACTGAAGGAAAGGAGGTAGCTACAAAATCTCTGCACTGAATGCTTAATTCCCTAAAGTAAAGGACGTGTGACATCCTCTTTCAAATAGGTTTAAAGAGTTAGGTGGTATACCCTCGGGTATGCTTTCCCATATAGTAAATGCTAGGTTTACAGGTAGGAATGTTAGCACAAAAACTGAAGGATAGGAGATAGCTGCAAAATCTCTGCACCAATTGAGTAGTTCTCAGAAGTAAATCATATATGCCATGTTGTTTCATTTAGGTTTAAAGAGTTAGGTCCTATACCCTCGGTTATGTTCTCCTACATAGTAAATGCAAGTTTTACAGATAATGTTAGCACAAAAACTGAAGGAAAGGAGATAGCTGTAAAATCTCTGCACACAATGCTTAGTTCTCAGAAGTAAATCATATGTTCCATGCTTTCTCAGGTAGGTTTAAAGAGTTAGCTGCTATACCCTCGGTTATGCTTTCCTATAGTATAAATGCTAGTTTTAGAGATAGGAATGTAAGCACAAAAACTGAAGTGAGGGAGATAGCTGCAAAATCTCTGCACACAATGCTTACCTCGCAGAAGTAAATCATATGTGCCATGCTGTTTCATTAAGGTTTAAAGAGTTAGCTGCTACACCTTCGGTAATACCCTCCTATATAGTAAATGCTAGTTTTCGAGTTAGGAATGTTAGCACAAACACTGAAGGAAAGGAGATAGCCACAACATCTCTGCACTCAATGCATAGTTCCCTAAGTAAAGCACATGTGACATCCTCTTTCAAGTAGTTTTAAAGAGTTAGCTGCTATACCCTCGGTTATACTTTCCTATATAGGAAATGCTGGTTTTAGAGATAGGAATGTTAGGACAAAAACTGAAGGAAAGGAGATAGCTGCAAAATCTCTGCACACAATGCTTAGTTCTCAAAAGTAAATCTATGTGCCATGTTTTTCATTTTGGTTTAAAGAGTTAGCTGCTATACCCTCGGTTATGCTTTCGTATATAGTAAATGCTAGTTTTAAAGATATGAATTTTAGCAAAAAACCTGAAGGAAAGGAGATAGCTGCAAAATCTCTGCACACAATACTTAGTTCTCAGAAGTAAATCATATGTGCTATGTTGTTTCATTTAGGTTTAAAGAGTTAGCTGCCATACCCTCGGTTATGCTTTCCTATATAGGAAATGCTATTTTTAGAGGTAGGAATGTTAGCAGAAAAAGTGAAGGAAAGGAGGGAGCTGCAAAATCTCTGCACACAATGCTTAGTTCTCGGAAGTAAATCATATGTGCCATGTTGTTTCATTTAGGTTTAAAGAGTTAGCTGCTATACCCCGGGTTATGCTTTCCTATAGTGTCCATGCTAGATTTAGAGATAGGAATGTTAGCACAAAAACTGAAGGAAAGGAGATAGCTGCAAAATCTCTGCACACAATGCTTAGTTCTCAGACATAAATCATATCTGCCATGTTGTTTCATTTAGGTTTAAAAAGTTACCTGCTCTACCTTCGCTTGTGCCTTCCTATATAGGAAATGCCACTAAAAGAGATAGGAATGTTAGCACAACAACTGAAGGAAAGGAGATAACTGCAAAATCTCTGCACATAGTTATTAGTTCTCAGAAGTAAATCATACAGTCCATGCTTTTTCAGATAGGTTTAAAGAGTGAGCTGCTATACCCCCGGTTATGCTTTCCTATATTGTAAATGCTAGTTTTAGAGATAGGAATGTTAGCCCAAAAACTCACGGAAAGGAGATAGCACAAAATCTCTGCACCCAATGCTTAGTTCTCAGAAGAAAATCATATGTGCCATGTTGTTTCATTTATGTTTAAAGAGTTCACTGCTATACACTCAGTTATGCTTTCGTATACAGTAAAAGCTAGTTTTAGAGATAGGAATGTTAGCACTAAAAATGAAAGAAAAGAGATAGCTGAAAAATCTCTGCACAAAATGCTTAGTTATCAAAACTAAATCATATATCCCATGTTGTTTCATTTAGGTTTAAAAAGTTAACTGCTATATGCTTAGTTATGCTTTCGTATATATACTGAAAGCTAGTTTTCAGATAGGAATGTTAGCACTAAAAATGAAGGAAAGGAGATAGCTGCAAAATGTCTTCATACAATGCTTAGTTCTGAGAAGTAAATCATATGTACTATGCTTTCAGGTAGGTTTAAAGAGATAGCTGCTATACCCCCGGTTATGCATTCCTAGAGTGTAAATGCCAGTTTTAGAGATAGGAATGTTAGCAAAAAATGAAGGAAAGGAGATAGCTGTAAAATCTCTTCACAAAATGCTTACTTCTCAGAAGTAAATCATATGTGCCATGTTGTTTCATTTAGGTTTAAAGAGTTAGCTAGTATACCCCCGGTTATGCTTTCCTATATAGGAAGTGCTAGTTTTAGAGATAAGAATGTTAGGAAAAAACCTGAAGGAAAGGAGAGAGTTGCAAAATCTCTGCACACAAGGCTTTCTTCTCAGAAGTAAATCATATGTGCCATGTTGTTTCTTTTAGGTTTAAAGTGTTAACTGCTATAACTCAGTTATGCTTTCCCACATAGGAAAAGCTTGTTTTAGAGATATGAATGTTAGCACAAAAACTGAAGGAAAGAGGATAGTTGCAAAATCTCTGCACACAATGCTTAGTTCTCAGAAGTGAATCACATGTACCATGGTTTTTCAGGTAGGTTTAAAGAGTTAGCTGCTATACCCCCGGTTATGCCTTACTACATTGTAAAGGCTAGTTTTAGAGAAAGCAATGTTAGCACGAAAACTGAAGGGAAGGAAATAGCTGCAAAATCACTGCACTCAATGCTTAATTCCCTAAAGAAAAGCACAGGTGACATCCTCTTTCAAGTAGGTTTAAACAGTTGGCTGCTATACCCTCGGTTTTGCTTTCCTATATATATTAAATGCTAGGTTTAGAGATATTAATATTAGCACAAAAACTGAAGGAAAGGAGATAGCTGCAAAATCTCGGCACACAATGCTTAATTCTCAGAAGAAAATCATATGTGCCATGTTGTTTCATTTATGTTTAAAGAGTTAGCTGCTATACCCACGGTTATGCTTTCCTATATAGGAAATGCTAGTTAGAGATAGGATTGTTAGCACAAAAACAGACGGAAAGGAGATAGCTGCAAAATCTCTGCACACAATGCTTAGTTCTCTGAAGGAAATCATATGTGCCATGTTGTTTCATTTAGGTTTAAAGAGTTAGCTGCTATACCCCCAGTTATGCTTTCCTATAGAGCAAATGCTAGTTTTAGAGATAGGAATGTTAGGCCAAAACCTGAAGGAAAGGAGATAGCTGCAAAATATCTGCACACAATGCTTAGTTCTCAGAATTAAATCACATGTGCCATGTTGTTTCATTTTGGTTTAAATAGTGGCGATACCCTCGGTTATGCTTTCGTATATAGGAAATGCTAGTTTTACAGATAGGAATGTTAGCACAAAAACTGAAGGAAAGAATATAGCTGCAAAATCTGTGCACACAATGCTTAGTTCTCAGAAGTAAATCATACGTACCATGCTTTTTCAGGTAGGTTTAATGAGTTAGCTGCTATACCCCCTGGTGTGCTTTCCTATAGTATAAATGCCAGCCTTAGAGATAGGAATGTTAGCTCATAAACTGAATGAAAGGAGATAGCTGCAAAATCTCTGCCCACAATGTTTAGTTCTCAGAAGTAAATCATATGTGAAATATTGTTTCAATTATGTTTAAAGAGGTAGCTGCTATACCCTCGTTTATGGCTTTCCTAAATAGGAAATGCTTGTTTTAGAGATATGAATGTTAGCACAAAAAGTGAAGGAAAGGAGATACCTTCAAAATCTCTGCACACAATGCATAGTTCTCAGAAGGAAATCATATGTGCCATGTTGTTTTATTAAGGTTTAAAGACCCAACTGATGTTGCTACTGGAAAATGACCTCATACGGAAGGTTCAACGCGGATCATCGGAATATCCCTGTCTACATATAATAACATGACTTTAAAATGCTGTTTGACCTCATGTAAGGGGGAAATGGAAAGGAGAAATGAGTTTATATGGCTACGAGTCTCTAAAAAAGAGTCTGGAGGCTCTCAGAAGGATTAACCTTATGCACAACTGAGCAGAGTCTGAGAGACAGATAATGCAGATACAACCCCCAGATATCGGTTCCTTCGAGGGCAAAAGAGACCCATGGGAGTTATGGTCATGGCCGATGGGGTTAACTACCAGGTCAGATGGCCCCTCTTTGGAACTGGTGTTTATGTGTGACGAATATGGACTCAGATGGGATCTCTCTTAATAAGACTTTCATGCTAATGTGCTGGAGGTGCAGTTAGTGTCGGGGTTTAAGATATATTTAGGGGATTTGAATCTCTGGACTGACAATGTGATAGCCAGGTCCTGAGCCTCAACAGACTCCAGCACCTACAATCTGACTTATTTTGTTCACCACACTCAGCTAAGATGGAGTTGAAGAAGGACAACCACCACACCATGGAGATTAGAGAGATTACAACTGAAAGTGGGAGGATTGCATCCAGCATCCATGTGGAATCTGAGCCTCCTCTTGACATAGAGGTGGAATAGACACAACCAATCCAATGTCCACATAGAAAAGGTGGTATTGGATTGAGAAAAGTGGACATGATCATTGATGGGTATGAGGGAGGCAGGAAGAGATGAGAGGTGGAGGCGTCTTTGGGACATGGAGCTGCCCTGGATGGTGCTTCAAGGGCAATCACCGGACATTTTAAATCCTCACAGGGCCCACTGGATGGAATGGGGGAGAGTGTGGGCCATGGTGTGGACCATTGACCATGGGGTGCTGGTGTGCCCAGAGATGTAATTGCCAAATGCAATGGATGTGTCATGATGATGGGAGGGAGTGTTCCTTGGGGGGGAGAGGTGGGGCGGGGGTGGTAGGGTTCATTGGGACCTCATATATATATAGGTATATTTTTAAAGTAATATTATTACACTGTCAATAAAAAAAAAAGAGTTACCTGCTATACCCTCGTTTATGCTTTCCTATATAGGAAATGCTAGTTTTAGAGATAGGAATGTTAGCAAAAAAAACTGAAGGAAAGGAGATAGCTGCAAAATCTCTGCACACAATGCTTATTTCTCAGGAGTAAATCATATGTACCATGATTTTCCTGGTAGGTTTAAAGTGTTAGTGGCTATACACCCTGTTATGCTTTCCTATAGTGTAAATGCTAGTTTTAGAGATAGGAATGTTAGCACAAATACTGAAGGAAAGGAGATAGCTACAAATCTCTACACTCAATGCTTATTTCCCTAAAGTAAAGGACATGTGACATCCTCTTTCCAGTAGGTTTAAAGAATTAGCTGCTTTACCCTCGGTTATGCTTTCCTATATAGTAAATGCTAGGTTTAGAGATAGGAATGTTAGTACAAGAACTGAAGGAAAGGTGATAGCTGATAAATCTGTGCACACAATGCTTAGTTCTCAGAAGTATATCATATGTGCCATGTTGTTTAATTTAGGTTTATAGAGTTAACTGCTATACCCTCAGTTATGCTTTCATATATAGTAAATGCTAGTTTTAGAGATAGAAATGTTAGCACTAAAAATTAAAGAAGGAAATAGCTGCAAAATCTCTGCACACAATGCTTAGTTCTCAGAAGCAAATCATATGTACCATGGTTTTACATGTAAGTTTAAAGACTTAGCTGCTATATCCCCTGTTATGTTTACTATAGAGTAAATGCTAGTTTTTGAGAGAGGAATGTTAGCACAAAAACTGAAGGAAAGGAGAATGCTGCAAAATCTCTGCACACAAAGCTTAGTCTCAGAAGTATATCATATGTGCCATGTGGTTTCATTTAGATTCAAGGAGTTAGCTGCTATACCCTCGGTTATCCTTTCACATATAGTAAAAACTAGTTTTAGGGTTAGGAATGTTAACACAAGAACGGAAGGAAAGGAGATAGCTGAAAAATCTCTGCAAAGAATGCTTAGTTCTCAGAAGTAAATCATATGTGCGATATTGTTTCATGTAAGTTTAAAGAGTTAGCTGCTATACCCTCGGTTATGCTTTCATATGTAGGAAAACCTAGTTTTATAGATAGGAATGTTAGCACAAAAATTGAAGGAAAGTAGATAGCTGCAAACTCTCTGCACACAATGCTTAGTTCTCAGAAGTAAATCATAAGTACCATGCTTTTTCAGGTAGGTTTAAAGAGTTACCTGCTATACGCCCTGTTATGCTTTCCTATAGTGTAAATGCCAGGTTTAGAGATAGGAATGTCAGCAGAATAACTGAAGGAATGGAGATAGCTGCAAAATCTCTGCTCAAAATGCTTAGTTCTCAGAAGTCAATCATAAGTGCCATGTTGTTTCATTTAGGTTTAAAACGTTAGCTGCTATACCTTCGGTTATGATTTCCTATCTAGGAAATGCCTGTTTTAGAGTTAGGAATGTTAGCACAAAAACTGAAGGAAAGGAGATTGCTGCAAAATCTGTGCACACAATGCTTAGTTTTCAGAAGTAAATCATATGTGCCATGTTCTTTCATTTAGGTTTAAAAAGTTAGCTGTTATACGTTTGGTTATGCTTTCCTATATAGGAAATGCCAGTTCTAGAGATAGGAATCTTAGCACAAAAACTGAAGGAAAGGAGATAGCTGCAAAAATCTCTGCACACAATGCTTAGTACTCAGAAGGAAATCATATGTTCCGTACTCTTTCCGGTAGGTTTAAAGAGTGAGGTGCTATACCCCCGGTAATGCTTTCCTATAGTGTAAAGGGTAGGTTTAGAGATAGCAATGTTAGCACAAAAACTGAAGGAAAGGTGATAGCTGCACAATCTCTGCACATAATGCTTAGTTTTCAGAAGTATATCATATGTGCCATGTTGTTTCATTTAGATTTAAAGAGTTAACTGCTATACCCTCAGTTATGCTTTCGTATATAGTAAATACTAGTTTTAGAGATAAGAATGTTAGCACTAAAAATGAAGGAAAGGAGATACCTGCACTATCTGTGCACACAATGCTTATTTCTTAAAGTAAATCATATGTACCATTCTTTCTCAGGTAGGTTTAAAGACTTAACTGCTCTACCACCGGTTATGCTTTCCTATAGGGTAAAGTCTAGAATTAGAGATAGGAATTTAAGCACAAAAACTGAAGAAAAGGAGTTTGCTGCAAAAACTCTGCACACAATGCTTAGTTCTCAGAAGTAAATCATATGTGCCATGTGGTTTCATTTAGGTTTAAAGAGTTAGCTGCGATAACCCCGGTTAAGGTTTGCTATAGTGTAAATGCTATGTTTAGAGATAGGAATGTTAGCACAAAAAATGAAGGAAAGGAGATAGCTGCAAAATCTCTGCACACAATGCTTAGTTCTCAGAAGTAAATCATATATACCATGTTTTTCAGGTGGGTTTAAATTGTTAGCTGCTATACCCCCTCTTATGCTTTCCTATAGTGTAAATGCCAGCTTTACAGTTAGGAATGTTAGCCCACAAACTGAATGAAAGGAGATAGCTGCAAATTCTCTGCTCAAAATGCTTAGTTCTCAGAAGAAAATCATAAGTGCCATGTTGTTTCATTTAGGTTTAAAACGTTAGCTGCTATACCTTCGGTTATGCTTTCCTATCTAGGAAATGCCTGTTTTAGAGTTAGGAATGTTAGCACAAAAACTGAAGGAAAGGAGATAGCTGCAATAATCTCTACACACAAAGCTTAGTTCTCAGAAGTATATCATATGTTCCATATTTTTTCAGGTAGGTTTAAAGAGTGAGCTGCTATACCCACGGTTATGCTTTCCTTTAGTGTAAATGCTAGGATTAGATATAGGAATGTTAGCACAAAAACTGAAGTAAAGAACATAGCTGAAAAATCTCTGCACACAATGCTCAGTTCTCAGAAGTAAATCATATGTACCATACTTTTTCAGGTAGGTTTAAAGTGTTAGCTGCTATACCCCCGGTTATGCTTTCCTATAGTGTAAATGCTAGGTTTAGAGATAGGAATGTTAGCACAAAACTGAAGGAAAGGAGATAGCCACAAAATTTCGGCACTCAATGCTTAGTTCCCTAAAGTCAAGCACATGTGACATCCTCTTTCAAGTAGGTTTAAAGAGTTAGCTGCTATACCCCCTGTTATGTTTTCCTATATAGTTAATGCTAGTTTTAGAGAAGGGAATGTTTGCGTAAAAACGGAAGGAAAAGAGATAGCGGCAAAATCTCTGCACACTAGGCTTACTTCTCAGGAACAAATCATATGTGCCATGTTGTTTCATTTAGGTTTAAAGAGTTAGCTGCTATACCGTCGGTTATGCTTTCCTATATAGGAAAAGGTAGTTTTAGAGATATCAATGTTAGCACAAAAACTGAAGGAAAGGAGATAGTGGCAAAATCTCTGCACACAATGCTTAGTTCCCAGAAGTAAATCATATGTGCCATGTTGTTTCATTTAGGTTTAAAGAGTTAGCGGCGATACCCTCGGTTATGCTTTCCTATATAGGAAATGCTAGTTTTACAGATAGGAATGTTAGCACAAAAACTGAAGGAAAGAAGATAGCTGCAAAATCTCTGCACATAATGCTTAGTTCTCAGAAGTAAATCATATGTACCATGCTTTTTCAGGTAGGGTTAAAGAGTTAGCTGCTATACCCCCTGTTATGCTTTACTCTAGTGTAAATGCCAGCTTTAGAGTTAGGAATGTTAGCCCAAAATTGAAGGAAAGGAGATAGCTGCAAAATCTCTGTCCACAATGTTTAGTTCTCAGAAGTAAATCATATGTGCCATGTTGTTTTATTTAGGTTTAAAACAATAGCTGCTATACCTTCAGTTATGCTTTACTATACAGGAAATGCCACTTTTAGAGATAGGAATGTTACCACAGAAACTGAAGGAAAGGAGATTGCTGCAAAATCTCTGCACACAATGCTTAGTTCTCAGAAGTAAATCATATGTACCATGTTCTTTCATTTAGGTTTAAAAAGTTAGCTGCTATACCTTAGGTTATGCTTTCCTATATAGGAAATGCCAGTTTTACAGATAGGTATCTTACCACAAGAACTGAAGGAAAGGAGATAGCTGCAAAAATCTCTGCACACAAGTCTTAGTTCTCAGAAGGAAATCATATGTTCCATACTTTTTCAGGTAGGTTTAAAGAGTGAGCTGCTATACCCCCGGTTATGCTTTCCTATATTGTAAATGCTAGGTTTAGATATAGTAGTGTTAGCACAAAAACTGAAGTAAAGGACATAGCTGAAAAATCTCTGCACACAATGCTTAGTTCTCAGAAGTAAATCATATGTACCATACTTTCTCAGGTAGGTTTAAAGAGTTAGCTTCTATACCCACGGTTATGCTTTCCTATAGTGTAAATCATATGTGCCATGTTGTTTCATTTTGTTTTAAAGAGTTAGCTGCTATACCTCTGTTACGCTTTTGTATTTAGGAAATGCTAGTTTTAAGAGATAGGAATGTTAGCACAAAAACTGAAGGAAAGCAGATAGCTGCAAAATCTCTGCACACAATGCTTAGTTCTCAGAAGTAAATCATATGTACCATGCTTTTTCAGGTATGTTTAAAGAGTTAGCTGCTATACCTCCTGTTATGCTTTCGTATGATGTAAATGCTCGTTTTTGAGATAGGATTGTTAGCACAAAAACTGAAGGAAAGGGGATAGTTGCAAAATCTGTGCACTCAATGATTAATTCCCTAAAGTAAACCACATGTAACATCCTCTTTCAAGTACGGTAAAAGAGTTAGCTGCTATACCCTCAGTTATGCTTTCATATATAGTAAATGCTGGTTTTAGAGATAGGAATGTGAGCACTAAAAATGAAGGAAAGGAGATAGCTGCAAAATCTCTGCACACAATGCTTAGTTCTCAGGAAGATATAATAAGTGCCATGTTGTTTCACTTAGGTTTAAAGAGTTAGATGCTATACCCTCGGTTATGCTTTCCTATATAGGAAATGATAGTTTTAAAGATAGAAATGGTAGCACAAAAAAATTGAAGTAAAGGAGGTAACTGCAAAATCTCTGCACTTAATGCTTAGTTGTCAGTAGGAAATCATATGTGCCATGTTGTTTCATTGAGGTTTAAAGAGTTAGCTGCTATAACTCCGGTTAGGCTTTCCTATAGTGTAAATGCTAGTTTTAGAGATAGGAATGTTAGCACAAAAACTGAAGGAAACGAGATAGCTGGAAAATGTCTGCACACAATGATTAGTTCTCAGAAGTAAATCATATATGCCATGTTGTATCATTTAGGTTTAAATTGTTAGCTGCTATAAGTACGGTTATACTTTCCTATTTTGGAAATGCTAGTTTTAGAGATAGGAATGCCAGCGCCTAAACTGAGGGAAAGAAGATAGCTGCAAAATTTCTGTACAAAATGCTTATTTCTCAGAAGTAAATCATATGAGCCATATTCTTTCATTTAGATTTAAAGTGTTAGCTGCTATACCCTCGGTTACGCTTTCGTATTTAGGAAATACTAGGTTTTTTTTTTTTTTTTTTTTTTTTTTCTGATCAAGTCTTGTTTATTGAGGGTCAATCAGGGGTATTTATAGCCAGGGATGAATGAGTTGGTACATACTGATGACAACACAGGTGTCAGTAAATGATTGATTAACTAGATTTTGATTCTCATGCCACACGCATGTGCAGATGGTTATTTGGCAATGTCAGCGGAAAGACTTTCGTGCTCTTTAGGGAGTGCCCAATTGGAGCCCGGGGGAGTGGTGTAAGAACAGAAACTTAATTGCTTCAGCGAGGGTGGGGAAATGGAAACTTAACCGAGTTAGTATCTAAAAATAGCACTTAGGGAAACGGACTTTGGCCCAGTGGTTAGGGCGTCCGTCTACCATATGGGAGGTCCGCGGTTCAAACCCCGGGCCTCCTTGACCCGTGTGGAGCTGGCCATGTGCAGCGCTGATGCGCGCAAGGAGTGTCGTGCCACGCAAGGGTGTCCCCCGCGTGGGGGAGCCCCACGCGCAAGGAGTGCGCCCGTGAGGAAAAGCCCCCCAGCGTGAAAAGAAAGAGCAGCCTGCCCAGGAATGGCACCGCCCACACTTCCCATGCTGCTGACGACAACAGAAGTGGACAAAGAAACAAGACACAGCAAATAGACACCAAGAACAGACAACCAGGGGAGGGGGGGAAGTTAAATAAATAAATAAATCTTTAAAAAATAAAAAAAATAAAAAAAAATAAAAAATAAAAATAGCACTTAGCAACAAGATGGCCAATACAACACCTGTGCCAGAGGCAGCTTCCCACACACTATGTTGCTGTTTAAAATTGGCCCTCAGTTCTGTTCTAAACTCATAGTTCAGTTTATTTTATTGCCCTCAACCTGTCATAACCAGAAGCAAAACACTGGAACTTTAAATTAAAACTCAACTCCACTTATCTAAAGGTTTGTTTATTCATACTAGTTTGCTGAAGGACTCATACATATATATAAATCAATAAGTTAATCTATGCAGTTTGACAGCAATATTAGAATCCCATGACCCTGTAATTAATTCTTGAAGGAAGTGATGTATATTTTCTGGATAATTTAGAGAAATGTTGACCTTTCCAGCTATTTTTTTAAAAATGAACAGTTCTTCCTTTTAACTAATTTATGGATTAATTCTTCTGAATTCTCTTGTTTCTGAAACTGGTCTTTTTTTTTTTTATTGACTTTGTAATAATATTACATTAAAAATATATATGTGAGGTCCCATTCAACCCCACCCCCCACCCCCCCTCTCCCCCCCCAACAACACTCGTTCCCATCATCATGACACATCCATTGGATTTGGTAAGTACATCTTTGGGCAAGTCTGCACCACAAAGACAATGGTCCACATCATGGCCCATACTCTCCTCCATTCCATCCAGTGAGCCCTGTGAGGATCCACGATGTCCGGTGATCACCCCCGAGGCGCCATCCAGGGCAGCTCCATGTCCCAAATATGCCCCCACCTCTCATCTCTTCCTGCCCTTCCCCATACCCATCGTCCACCATGTCCACTTTTCCCAATCCAATGCCACCTCTTCTATGTGGACATTGGATTGGTTGTGTCCATTGCACCTCTATGTCGAGAGGAGGCTCAGATTCCACATGGATGCTGGCTGCCATCCTCCCATTTTCAGTTGTAATCACTCTAGGCTCCATGGTGTGGTGATTGTCCTTCTTCAACTCCATCTTAGCTGAGTGTGGTAAGTCCAATAGATCAGATTGTAGGTGCTGGAGTCTGTTGAGGCTCAGGACCTGGCTATCACATTATCAGTCCAGAGATTCAAATCCCCTAACTATATCTTAAACCCCAACGTTAACTGCACCTCCAGCAGATTAGTATGAAAGTCTTATGAAGGGAGATCCCATCTGAGTCCAGATTCATCACACATAAACACCATTTCCAGAGAGGGGCCATCTGCCCTGGTAGTAAACCCCATCGGCCATGACCATAACTCTCATGGGTCTCTTTAGCCTTCATAGGAACCAATATCTGGGGGTTGTATCTGCTTTATCTGTCTCTCTGACTCTGCTCAGTTGTGCATGAGGGCAATCCTTCTGCCAGCCTCCAGACTCTTTTTTAGAAACTCGTAGCCATATAAACTCATTTCTCCTTTCCATTTCCCCCTTACTTTAGGTCAAACAGCATTTTAAAGTCATGTTGTTTTATGTAGACATGGATATTCTGTTGATCCGCATTGAACCTTCCATATAAGGTCCTTTTCCAGTTGCATCATCAGTTGGTATTTGATAGTGGTCCCTCGTTGCCAGGGAGGCTCATCCCCGGGTGTCATGTCCCACGCTGGAGGGAAGGCATTGCATTTACATGCTGAGTTTGGCTTCGAGACTGGGCACATTTGAGTAACATGAAGGCTGACAGGAGGAAATTCCCAGGCACAATGTTGCTCTAGGCCTTGTTCTTGTTTTAGGTTTATCAGCTCACAAGCATAGTCATTAGCATCAGGGGCTCACTGTTGAACCCTCACTCCCTCCCGGTCCCCGCCGCTGTACCTGGGAGACTATCGCTGCTCCCCTAGGGACCACGACAGAGCACCACTGGCCAGGAACCCAGTACCCCCCCTGCTGGGTTTTTAATTGTTGCCACTATGAGTATATCCAATCATTACCATGCACCCTGGACATATGTTCTGTACAGCTCCCTGTCAGCCATATATCACCTGTCATTGGTATCCCATACCAGTATCCCTCCATTGCCATTGTTGAAACACTCTGTGATCCAGAACTCCCCGAAATTTGAAGCCCAATAAAATGTCATGGTCCCTTACTAGGGAATGGCATATAGCAATGGGTTTAAAGGATAGCTAAAGAACTTGGATAAAGTTAGATAAAGAACTTAGATAAAGAATGTTGACTTGAAAAAATTCCACATCCTATCCTTTCCCCCCCCCTAATTATTCAGCGTTTCTTCGTAGGAGTCCTAGACCACAGCAATGCATATATATAATATACAGCACTCCCATACATCCACCACAATACCTTTTTCCTTCCACAGCGATACTCTTACACCCTATTCACATCATATTTACTTAAGGTGATGTACAGAGTCTGAGATATTAGCTTTCTAACATGGTAATATCTGTGCTTACATTATGGTGCATACTTTAGGATACACAGTTTTTTACATTTTTAGTTCTCCTATGTTTTACATTATGGTTTACATTATCAGTCTGTCGTCTCCTATATGTTATGGTGTAATATTACATGTTTTATGTCCATCTTTGTGTACTCTCAAGAAACTCCTCCCTTGCCCCCCATTTACTTTGGTTCCACACATTTAACGTCCATTTTCCCTTCCACCTTGGTGCCCACAGTGACAGTCAACCTCCATTTCCTGAGGAGCCACTTCCAGAGATAGATGGAATAGTGTTTAGGGCCTAACTTGCTCATCTGCCCCAATGCCCTGGGAGCCACCCTTTCTCTCGAGGGATAGAGTTCCCTCTATTTGGTGGCATTAGTCCTCCCCAGGATGTGGGTCCACCCCCACTCTCACTACTTGGGATTCTACCCCATGGTGTCACCCACTCTGGCAGAATGAGCATTTAGACATTCCCCAGGAGCCCGTCCTGCATCAGACCCTCCCCTCCGAGCATTCTAAACAGGTAACCCTCTTTATTATATTTTGATATTATTTTCTCAGCATTTTACTCTCCACCACCTCCTAACCCTCTCCTGTGTTCGTATGCTACCCCTCCCTCCCCCCACTTTTGGGCAACATTACCCAACCGTCCCTCCCCAGCCACCCTCAAACCCGTAAAGCCCCAACCAAAGGCAACCCCTTGCCCCCATTTTATCTCTTCTTTGTGTTCATACTTACCACCATCTCGTCTTAAGTTCCACCCCTACAGACATCAGCTCATATCCTTCCTCCACCCTCCGATTTCCTGTAAGCCTATCGTTCAGTCTCTTGCTATCTAGGGCAGCTTGTTTATTTCATATCATTGAGGTCATGTAGTATTTGTCCTTCAATGTCTGGGTTGCTTCACTCAACATAAGGTTCTCAAGATTCATCCATGTTATCACATGTGTTTGTAGTGTGTTTGTTCTTACAGCCGGGTAGTATTCCATTGTGTGAATATACCACATTTTATTGATCCACTCATCTGTTGATGGGCATTTGGGTTGATTCCAACTTTTGGCAATAGTGAACAATGCTGCTATGAACATTGGTGTACATATATCGGTTTGTGTCCTTGTTTTCAGTTCTGCTGGGTATATACCCAGCAGTGGTATTGCTGGGTCATATGGCAAATCTATGGCTAGTTTTTTGAGAAACCGCCATACTGTCCTCCAGAATGGTTGGATCCTTCTGCATTCCCACCAGCAGTGGATGAGTGTTCCCCTTCCTTCACATCCTCTCCAGCACTTGTATTCTTCTGTTTTTTTCATAGCTGCCAATCTTATGGGTGTAAGATGGTATCTCATTGTAGTTTTGATTTGCATTTCCCTGATAGCTAGAGATTTGGAACATTTTTTCATGTGCTTTCTTGCCATTTGTATTTCTTCTTCGGAGAAGTGTCTGTTTGAGTCTTTTTCCCATTTTTTAAAAGGGTTGTTTATCTTTTTATTTTCAAGATATAGGAGTTCTTTATATATGCAAGTTATAAGTTTCTTATCAGATATATGATTGCGAAATATTTTCTCCCACTGTGTGGGCTCCCTTTTTACTTTCTTGACAAACTCCTTTGAGGTGCAGAAGGCTTTAATTTTGAGGAAGTCCCATTTATCTATTAGTTCTTTTGCTGCTCGTGCTTTTGGTGAGATATTCATAAATCCATTTCCTATTACAAGGTCCTGTAGATGTTTCCCTACACTGCTTTCTAAGGTTTTTATGGTCTTGGCTCTTATATTTAGGTCTTTGATCCATCTTGAGTTGATCTTTGTATAAGGTGTGAGATGGTAATCCTCTTTCATTTTTCTACATATGGCTATCCAGTTCTCCAGACACCATTTGTTGAATAGGCCACTGTCTCCCAATTGAGAGGGTTTGGTGGCTTTATCAAATATTATGTGGCTATATATGTGAGGTTCTATATCAGAGCTTTCAATTCGATTCCATTGGTCTATGTGTCTTTTCTTATGCCAATACCATGCTGTTTTCACCACCATAGCTTTATAGTATGTTTTGAAGTCAGGTAGTGTGATTCCTCCAATTTCGTTTTTCTTTTTCAGTATGTCTTTGGCTATTCGGGGTCTCTTTCCTTTCCAAATAAATTTCATAGTTAGTTTTTCTAGTTCCTTAAAGAAGGCTGCGTTGATTTTTATTGGGATTGCATTGAATGTGTAGGTCAATTTTGGTAGGATAGACATCTTAATAATGTTCAGTCTTCCTATCCATGAACAAGGAATAGTCTTCCATTTATTTAGTTCTTCTTTGATTTCCTTGAACAATCTTGTATAATTCTCGTTGTATAAGTTCTTTACCTCTTTAGTTAAATTTATTCCTAAGTATTTGATTTTTTATTTACTATTGTGAATGGTATTTGTTTCTTGATTTCCTCCTGATCTTGCTCATTATTGGTGTACCAAAATGCTACTGATTTTTGCGCATTGATCTTATAACCTGTGACTTTACTAAACTCATTTATGTGTTCTAGAATCTTCGTTGTAGATCTCTCAGGGTTTTCTATGTATAGGATCATGTCATCTGCAAATAATGAAATTTTGACTTCTTCCTTTCCAATTTGAATGCCTTTTATTTCTGGTTCTTGCCTCAGTGCTCGTGCAAGTACTTCTAAGGCAATGTTAAATAGGAGCAGAGACAGTGGGCATCCTTGTCTTGTTCCTGAGTTTAGAGGGAAGGAGTCTAGGATTTCTCCATTGTAAACAATATTGGCTTTAGGTTTTTCATATATACTCTTTATCATGTTCAAAAAATTCCCTTGTATTCCAATCTTTTGGAGTGTTTTTATCAAGAAAGGGTGCTGTATTTTGTCAAATGCTTTTTCTGCATCAATAGATATAATCATGTGATTTTTTTCCTTCAATCTGTTTATATGGTGTATTACGTTGATTGATTTTCTTATGTTGAACCATCCTTGCATACCTGGGATGAATCCCACTTGGTCGTGGTGTATAATACGTGTAATGTATTGTTGAATACGATTAGCAAGTATTTTGTTAAGTATTTTTGCGTCTAGGTTCATCAGAGAAATTGGTCTGTAATTTTCCTTTCTTGTGATATCTTTGTTTGGCTTTGGTACTGGGTAATGTTGGCATCATAGAAGGAGTTGGGTAATGTTCTTTCCATTTCGATGTTTTGGAATAGTTTCAGCAGGATTGGTGTCAGTTCTTTCTGGAATGTTTTGTAGAATTCACCTGTGAAGCCATCTGGCCCTGGGCTCTTCTTAGTTGGGAGATTTTTGATAACTGATTCTATCTCTCTGCTTGTGATTGGTTTGTTAAGATCATCAATTTCTTCTTTTGTCAATATGGGCTGCTTATGTGTTTCTAGGAATTTGTCCATTTCCTCTATATTGTCATTTTTGTTGGAATATAGTTTTTCAAAATATCCTCTTATGATAGTCTTTATTTCTGTTGGGTCAGTGGTGATATCGCCTTTCTCATTTCTTATTTTGTGTATTTGCATCTTCTCTCTTTTTTTCTTTGTTAGTGTTGCTAAAGGTTTGTCAATTTTGTTAATCTTCTCAAAAAACCAGCTCTTGGTCTTGTTTATCTGTTCAAGTGCTTTCTTATTTTCTATTTCATTTAGTTCTGCTCTTATCTTTGTTATTTCCTTCCTTCTTCTTCCTGTTGGGTTACTTTGTTGTTGTTTTTCTAATTCCTTCAAATGTGCAGCTAGTTCTTCGATTTTTGCTCTTTCTTCTTTTTTGATGTATGAATTTATGGCTATAAACTTCCCTCTCAGTACTGCTTTTGCTGCATCCCATAAATTTTGGTATGTTGTGTTATCATTATCATTTGTTTCAAGGTAGTCATTGATTTCTTTTGAGATTTCCTCTTTGACCCACTGTTTTTCTAAGAGTGTGCTGTTTAATTTCCAAATCGTGGTGTGAAATCTGGGCTTCTGTCCCTTGCAAATCTCCAGCTTGACTCCACTGTGGTCAGAGATAATGTTTTGTATGATTTCAATCTTTCTGAATTCGTTCAGCCTTTCTTTGTGGCCTAGCATATGATCTATCTTGGAGAATGATCCATGTGCGCTTGAGAAAAATGTATATCCTGCTGTGTTTGGGTGTAGCGATCTATATATGTCTATTAGATCGAGCTGCTCTAATATACTATTCAGATGTTTTGTTTCTTTGGTGATTCTCTTTTGAGATGTTCTGTCCAGAGTTGATAGTGGTGTATTAAAATCCCCCACTATAATTGTAGATGTATCTATTCTTTCACTTAGTTTTTCCAGCGTTTGCCTGACGTATTTAGAGGCACCCTTGTTAGGGGCATAGATATTTATGATTGTTCGATCTTCTTGACAGATTTTCCCTTTCACTAAAATGTAGTATCCTTCTTTGTCTCTCACAATTGTTTCACATTTAAAGTCTATTTTGTCTGATATTAATATAGCTACTCCTGCCTTTTTTTGGTTATTGTTAGCTTGTATGATTGTTTTCCAGCCATTCACTTTCAATCTCCATGCATCTCTGGGTCTAAGATGTGTCTCTTGTTGACAGCATATGGATGGGTTATATTTCCTTATCCAATGTCCCAGTCTGAATCTTTTGATAGGTGAGTTTAATCCTTTGACATTCAGTGTTATTACTATCAAGGAATTATTTGTGTTAGCCATATTTTGATTGGATTTGTGTTTGTCATATTTTCTTTGTATATTTTTTTGGTCTTTTTTGTTGTTGTTGTTGGTCTTATACTCTCCTCCAACTTTGCCTTTCCTGTTTTTTCCTTTCTTCCTGCAGAACTCCCTTTAGAATTTCTTGAAGGGGAGGTTTCTTGTTGGTATACTCTTTCAGTTTCTGTTTGTCTGTGAATATTTTGAACTCTCCATCATGTTTGAATGCTAGTTTAGCTGGATAGAGTATTCTTGGTTGGAAGTGTTTTTCCTTTAGTACCTTGACTATATCATACCACTGTCTTCTTGCCTCCATGGTTTCAGAAGAGAAATCAGCACTTAATCTAATTGAGCTTCCCTTGTATGTGATGGTTTTCTTTTCTCTTGCTGCTTTTAGGATTTTCTCTTTGTCTTGAGCCTTGGATAATTTGATAAGTATATGTCTTGGGGTGGGCCTGTTGGGGTTTATGACTTGTGGAGTGCACTGTGCTTCTTGGATATGTACATCTGTCTCTTTCAGTAGATTTGGGAAGTTTTCAGCCATTATTTCCTGCAACACTCCTTCTGACCCCTTTCCCTTCTCTTCACCTTCTGGAATGCCTATAATACGTATGTTTGAGCGTTTTGCATTGTCATTCAGGTCCCTAAATCCTAATTGGGTTTTTTCTATCTTCTTATTGACCCCTTCTACTATCTGTTTGATTTCTGAGGTACTGTCTTCCACATCACTAATTCTCTGCTCTGTCTCTTCTAGTCTGCTGATATTTGCTGCAAGTGTATTTTTGATTTCTTGAACTGTGGTGTTCATTCCCATCATATCTGTTATGTTTTTGCGTATGTCTGCAATTTCCCCTCCAAGTGATGTCTTCATGTTGTTAACCTCTTTCATTACTGCATCAAATTTGTCGGTGATGAATGTTCTGAGTTCTTTCATTGCTTGTGCCAAGTTTTGCTCCCCTTCGTGCTTATTGGTTTGTTGATTGGATTCAGTCATGTTTTCCTGATTATTGGTTTGGTTTGTAGATTTTTGTTGCTTTCTGGTCATCTCTTTATTTTGACAAATTTAATCAGTTCCTTAGCTTCTTTGTCTGCTTTTGGAGGTTAATTAGTTGTTATTTTTGTATAGGTGTTATATCTTCTCTTTGTCACTTTTTTCTTCTTACTCAAGTTACTTGTTGTTGGTTAAGTTCACTTTAGAAGAAAGTATTAGTGTTGGGAAAAGGCAATTTTGTCAGCAAGGGTAAAGTGTAAAGTGGTATTGGTAATGTATGTTAACAAAGCAAGAATATGAGATCTGGGAGGATGGAGGTTAGATTCATGTAGATTGTATAGAGTTATAGCTGTAGTTAGAGTATCTTTTATGAAGTAGATGACTGAATATAGGCAGAATATGGTATGAACTACAAAGCAATTGTTTTCATGAGAGAAGGAAAAAGAAAAGAAAGGTAATAGTTTCAAGAGTGGATAACAGACAGAAAACAGAACAAAGGTATTAGAAATTAAGAGTTAGACACTTTGTGGATCACAGAACGGGAGGTGGGGGGTGGAATATAGGAGAGACAGTAGATGATAGTGGTTATCAAGATGCAGGGGAAGAGGGATAGTGTAGGTAGCCTAAATCAGTTCACACAGAAATGAGGCAGTGGAGGATGGGAAAACCCAGCAAATGTGAGGTGTTCCCTGTAGCACGTATTGTGTACTTGAATTAAAATAAAATAAGTGGAAAATGAGGGACAAGAGGGAAAGAGAGAACCGAAAAAAAAAAACACTAATTATAACAAAGAAAAAAAGAAAGACAAGAAGAAAGGAAGAAAGAAAAAGAGGATAGGCAAGCGGTGGGGAACAGATGGGGGGAGAGAGATACAGGTATACACGTGTCACAATTGCAACACTATCTAAAACAACAACCAAAAAAACCCCTAAATATCTGTATTAAAAAAAAAAGGACTTTGGGGGAGACGCTAGGAGAAAAGACTGGGGGATAATGCAATATTAGCAATCAGGGCGTCAAAAAGAGTAAAAAATAAGATAAAGTGAAAATAAAAACAAAACAATATGAACCATTAAAGATAAAATGCAAACGTTGAGGTCCAGGGCACTCAAGGACCCCAGGTAGACCCCAGAGCGTGATGGATTCAGGGGTGGAAAGTCTGAGACACTGAAGACTCAAGAGGTGTGAGTCTGGGGTGTGGACCGCCAGAGTTCAGGGGACCCAGACCTGGCAAGCTCAAATCTGGTCCACAGAAAGCTTAGGAGCCCCGCAGTGCAACACAGCCCTCAGGGATCCCCGTAGCTGGGTGCCAGCCCTGTGGGGGAAGCCAGATCCGCGAATTTTATATTGAATTTCTGATCCCTGAAATTCACCTAACTCCTCAGGGTATCAGCCTTTGGACAGCTCCCTCCCTGTGCTCCCTCGCAACGGCCACTTGAGGGCGCCTCTACACCACGGCCAGTTCAATGACCCAGATCCCAAGCCCCGCCGGGTGGGGTGGGCTTCAGCTGGAAACGCCAAAAACAGACTCTAAGATCCGAAATCCCAAACTTCGCAAAATATCCTCCAATCAGCTTCCAGACGTGTCCTCCTCCCTCACTGCACCCTACAACAGTCTCCCAATTGTGTCCCCTTATTGTCCAAAATCCAATTCCGTTGCAGATCGACAGCCGGACCTGTGGGGATGGGGCTCCAGGCGGAAGCACTGCCCCCCCTGTCCGGCGACCAAAAACGTCCCCCACTTCACAAGAAAACACCGTCTGTCTCCCCAAATCAATCTGCAAAGGAGTCTTGTCCCAACAATCCCTCACCAGCCAGCCCAGTATCCGCGAATTTCTCAGCACCGCAAAGCCTCTAGTAAAAGGAAAAAAAAAAATCAAAAACCCTGGCTGCCGCGGCTCCGGAGCTTCAGGAGCACCCGCTACCGTGGCTCCGCCCACCCAAGGAGGGAACTTCCCGAGCCCAGCTGGGACCTCCGTTTATATATTATAGATGTATCCTCTCTGTTACCTTCCCACCGAATTGACGTCCAGACACCTTCCAACCAGCAAAAATCCCCGAAACAGCGCGGTCTCAAAGAGCCTTCAACGCTGCCCAGCCGCCCCCTGCAGAGACACTACCAGGCAAGCTCACGCAGCCACCATCTTGCCGAAAAATGGAAATACTAGTTTTAAGAGATAGGAATGTTAGCACAAAAACTGAAGGAAAGGAGGTAGCTGCAAAATCTCTGCACACAATGCTTAGTTCTCAGAAGTAAATCATACATTCCATACTTGTACACATAGGTTTAAAGAGTGTGCTGCTATAACCCCGGTTATGCTTTCCTATATTGTAAATGCTAGGTTTCGAGATAGGCATGTTAGCAGAAAAACTGAAGGAAAGGAGATAGCTGCAAAATCTCTGCACAATATGCTTAGTTCTCACAAGTAAATCATATGTGCCATGTTCTTTCATTTAGTTTTAAAGAGTTGGACGCTATACCCACGGTTATGCTTTCCTATATATTAAATTCTGGTTTTGGAGATAGGAATGTTAGCACAAAAACTGAAGGAAAGGAAATAGCTGCAAAATCTCTGCACACAGTGCTTTGTTCTCAGAAGTAAATCATATCTGCGATGTTCTTTCATTTAGGTTTAAAGAGTTAGCTTCTATACCCTCGGTTTTGCTTTCGTATATAGTAAATGCTAGTTTTAGAGATATGAATGTTTTCACAAAAACTGAAAAACGGAGATAGCTGCAAAATGTCTTCACACAATGCTTACTTCTCAGAAGTAAATCATATGTGCCATGTTGTTTCATTTAGGTTTAAAGAGTTAGCTGCTACACCCTCGGTTATGCGTTCCTATAGAGTAAATGCTAGTTTTAGGGATAACAATGTTAGCACAAAAACTGAAGGAAAGGAGATACCTGCAAAATACCTGCACTCAATTCTTAGTTCTCAGAAGTAAATCATATGTGCCATGTTGTTTCATTTAGGTTAAAAATTTAGCTGCTATACCCTCGGTTATGCTTTCCTATATAGGAAATGTAACACAAAAAGTGAATGAAAGGAAATAGGTGCAAAATCTCTTCACACAATGCTTAGGTCTCAGAAGTAAATCATATGTGCCAAGTTGTTTCATTTAGTTTTAAAGAGTTAGCTGCTATACCCCGTTTATGCTTTCCTATAGTGTAAAAGATAGTTTTCGAGATAGGCCTATTAGCAGAAAAACTGAAGGTAAAGAGATAGCCACAAAATCTCTTCGCTCAATGCTTAGTTCTCTAAAGTAAAGCACATGTGACATCCTCTTTCAAATAGGTTTAAAGAGTTAGCTGCTATTCCCTTGGTTATGCTTTCCTATATAGTAAGAACTAGTTTTAGAGTTACGAATCTTATCACAAAAGCTGAAGGAAAAGAGATAGCTGCAAAATGTCTGCACACAATGCTTAGATCTCAGAAGTAAATCATATGAGCAATGTTGTTTCATTTAGGTAAAGAGTTAGCTGCTATACCACCGATTATGCTTTCCTATACTGTAAATGCTAATTTGAGAGTTAGGAATATTAGCACAAAAAATGAAGGAATGGAGATAGCCACAAAATCTCAGCACTCAATGCTTAGTTCCATAAAGTAAAGCACATGTGACATCCTCTTTCAAGTAGGTTTAAAGAGTTAGCTGCTATACCTTCGGTTACGCTTTCCTATATAGTAAATGCTGGTTTTACAATTAGGAAAGGTAGAAGAAAAACTGAAGTAAAAGGAGATAGCTGCAAAAGGTCTGAACACAATGCTTAGTTCTCTGAATTAAATCATATGTGCCATGTTGTTTCATTTAGGTTTAAAGAGTTAGCTTCTGTACCCTCTGTTATTCTTTCCTATATAGTAAATGCTAGTTTTAGAGATAGGAATGTTAGCACAAAAACTGAAGGAAAGGATATACCTGCAAAATCTCTGAACACAGTGCTTAGTTCTCAGAAGTAAATCCTATGTGCCATGTTGTTTCATGTAGGTTTAATGAGTTTCCTGCTAAACCCTCGGTTATGCTTTCGTATGTAATAAATGCTAGATTTAGTGATATGAATGTTTCCACAAAAACTGAAGGAAAAGATATAGCTGCAAAATCTGTGCACTCAATCCTTATTTCTCAGAAGTAAATCACATGTGCCGTTTTGTGTCATTTAGATTAAAAGAGTTACTTGCTATGCCCTCGCTTATGCTTTCCTGTATAGTAAATGCTATTTTTAGAGATAGTAATGTTAGCACAAACTGAAGGAAAGGAGATAACTGCAAAATCTCTGCACACAATGCTTAGTTCTCAGAAGTAGATCATATGTGCCATGTTTTTTCATTTAGGTTTAAAGAGTTAGCTGCTATACCTCAGTTTTGCTTTCGTATATAGTAAATGCTAGTTTTATAGATAGGAATGTTAGCACAAAAACTGAAGGAAAGGAGATAGCTGAAAAATCTCTGAACACAGTGCTTAGTTCTCAGTAGTAGATCTCATGGGCCATGTTGTTTCATTTAGGTTTAAAGTGTTAGCTGCTATATCCTCGGTTATTCTTTCGTATATCATAAATTTTAGTTTTATAGATAGGAATGTTAGCATAAAAACTGAAGGAAAGGAGATAGCTGAAAAATCTCTGCACTCAATGCTTAGTTCTCAGAAGAAAATCGTATGCACCCTGCTTTTTCAGTTATGTTTAAAGCGTTAACTGCTATAACCCTCTTATGCTTTCCTATAGTGTAAAGGCAAGTTTTAGAGTTAGGAATGTTAGCACAAAAACTGAAGGAAAGGAGATAGCTGCAAAAAATCTGCACACAATGCTTTGTTCTCAGAAGTAAATCATATGAAACATGCTTTTTCAGGTAGGTTGAAAGAGTTAGCTGCCATACCCCGGTTATGATTTCCTATATTGTAAATGCTAATTTTAGAAATAGGAATGTTAGCACAAAAACTGAGGGAAATCAGATAGCTGCAAAATATCTGCACACAATGCTTAGTTCTCAGAAGATAATCATATGTGTGATGTTGTTTCATTTAGGTTTAAAGAGTTAGCTGCTATACACTCAGTTATGCTTTCGTACATAGGAAGTGGTAGTTTTAGAGATAGGAATGTTAGCACAAAATCTGAAGGAAAGGAGATAGCTGCAAAATCTCTGCACACAATGCTTAGTTCTCAGAAGGAAATCATATGTGCCATGTTGTTTCATTTAGGTTTAAAGAGTTAGCTGCTACACTTTCGGTAATACTTTCCTATATAGGAAATGCTAGTTTCAGAGATAGGAATGTTAGTATAAAAACTGAAGGAAAGAAGATAGCTGCAAAATCTCTGCACACAATGCTTAGGTCTCAAAAGTAAATCATATGTACCATTCTTTTTCAGGTAGGTTAAAGAGTTAGCTGCTATACCCCCGATTATGCTTTCCTATAGTGTAAAGGCTAGTTTTAGAGATAGGAATGGTAGCACAAAAACTGAAGGAAAAGAGATAGGTGTAAAATCTCTGCACAGAATGCTTATTTTTCAGAAGTAAATCATATGTGCCATGTTGTTTCACTTAGGTTTAAAGAGTTAGCTGCTATACCCTCGCTTATGCTTTCCTATGTAGGAAATGCTGGTTTTAGAGATAGGAATGTTAGCACAAAAACTGAAGGAAAGGAGAAACCTGCAAAATCTCTGCACACAATGCTTAGTTCTCAGAAGAAAATCATATATGCCATGTTATTTCATTTAGGTTTAAAGAGTTAGCTGCTATACTCCTTGTTATGCTTTCATATATGGTAAATGCTAGTTTTAGAGATAGGAATATTAGCACAAATACTGAAGGAAAGGAGATAGCTGCAAAATCTCTACACTCAATGCTTAATTCCCTAAAGGAAAGCAAATGTGACATCCTCTTTCAAGTAGTTCTATAGTGTTAGGTGCTATACCCTCGGTTATCCTTCCATTTAGAGTTAACTGCTATACCTTCAGTTATGCTTTCGTACATAGTAAGTGCTAGTTTTACAGATAGGAATTTTAGCACTAAAATGAAGGAAAGGAGATATCTGAAAAATGTCTGCACACAATGCTTAGTTCTCAGAATTAAATAATATATGCAATGCTTTTTCAGGTAGGTTTAAACTGTTAGCTGCTATACCCCCTGTTATGCTTTCCTATAGTGTAAAGTCTAGTTTTACAGATAGGAATGTTAGCACAAAAACTGAAGGAAAGGAGATAGCCACAAAATTTTGGCCCTCAGAGCTTTGTTCCCTAAAGTAAAGCACATGTTACATCCTCTTTCAAGTAGGTTTAAAGACTTAGCTTCTATACCCTCGGTTATGCTTTCTCATATAGGAAATGCTAGTTTTAGATATAGGAAACTTAGCAAAAAACTGAAGGAAAGGATATAGCTGCGAAATCTCTTCACACAATTCTTAGTTCTCAGAAGTAAATCATATGTGTCATGTTGTTTCATTTAGGTTTAAAGAGTTAGCTGCTATACCCCCGGTTATGGTTTCCTATAGTGTAAATGCTAGGTTTCGAGACAGAAATGTTAGCACAAAAACTGAAGGAAAGGAGAAAGCTGCAAAATCTCTGCACAGAATGCTTAGTTCTCAGAAGAAAATCATATGTGCCATGTTATTTCATTTAGGTTTAAAGAGTTAGCTGCTATACTCCTTGTTATGCTTTCTTATATGGTAAATGCTAGTTTTAGAGTTAGGAATATTAGCACAAATACTGAAGGAAAGGAGATAGCTTCAAAATCTCTACACTCAATGCTTAATTCCCTAAAGGAAAGGAAATGTGACATCCTCTTTCAAGTAGTTCTATAGTGTTAGGTGCTATACCCTCGGTTATCCTTCCATTTAGAGTTAACTGCTATACCTTCAGTTATGCTTTCGTACATAGTAAATGCTAGTTTTACATATAGGAATTTTAGCACTAAAAATGAAGGAAAGGAGATATCTGAAAGATCTCTGCACACAATGCTTAGTTCTCAGAAGTAAATAATATATGCAATGCTTTTTCAGGTAGGTTTAAACAGTTAGCTGCTATACCCCTGTTATGCTTTCCTATAGTGTAAAGGCTAGTTTTACAGATAGGAATGTTAGCACAAAAACTGAAGGAAAGGAGATAGCCACAAAATTTCAGCCCTCAAAGCTTTGTTCCCTAAAGTAAAGCACATGTGACATCCTCTTTCTAGTAGGTTTAAAGAGTTAGCTTCTATACCCTCGGTTATGCTTTCTCATATAGGAAATGCTAGTTTTAGATATAGGAAAGTTAGCACAAAAACTGAAGGAAAGGATATAGCTGCAAAATCTCTTCACACAATGCTTCGTTCTCAGAAGTAAATCATATGTGTCATGTTGTTTCATTTAGGTTTAAAGAGTTAGCTGCTATACCCCCGGTTATGGTTTCCTATAGTGGAAATGCTAGGTTTCGAGAGAGAAATGTTAGCACAAAAACTGAAGGAAAGGCGATAGCTGCAAAATCTCTGCACACAATGCTTAGTTCTCAGAAGGAAATCATATGTGCCCTTTTGTTTCATTTAGGTTTAAAGAGTTAGCTGCTATAACTTCGGTTATACTTTCCTATATAGGAAATGCTAGTTTTAGAGATAGGAATGTTTGCACAAAAACAGAAGGAAAAGAGAAAGCTGCAAAATCTCTGCACACAATGCTTAGTTCTCAGAAGGAAATCATATGTACCATGCTTTTTCAGGTAGGTTTAAAGAGTTAGCTCCTATACCCCCGTTTATGCTTTCCTAGAGTGTACATGCTAGTTTTAGAGATAGGAATGTTAGCACAAAAACTGAAGGAAAGGAGATAGCTGCAAAATGTCTGCACACAATGCTTAGTTCACAGAAATAAATCATATGTACTATGCTTTTTCAGGTAGGTTTAAAGAGTTAGCTGCTATACCCCCGGTTATGCTTTCCTATAGTGGAAATGTAGTTTTAATGATAGGAATGTTAGCACAAAAACTGAAGGAAAGGAGGTAGCTGCAAAATCTCTGCACACAATGCTTAGTTCTCAGAAGTAAATCATATGTACCAAGCTTTTTCAGGTAGGTTTAAATAGTTAGCTGCTATACTCCCGGTTTTGCTTTCCTATAGTGTAAATGGTAGTTTTATAAATAGGAATGTTAGCACAAAAACTGAAGGAAAGGAGATAGCCTCAAAATTTCAGCACTCAAAGCTTAGTTCCCTAAAGTAAAGCACATGTGACATCCTTATTCAAGTAGGTTTAAAGAATTAGGTGTTACATCCTCGGTTATGCTTTCCTCTATAGGAAATGCTAGTTTTAGAGATAGGAATGTTAGCACAAATGTGAAGGAAAGGAGATAGCTGCAAAATCTCTGCACAATATGCTTAGATCTCAGAAGTAAATCATATGTGCCATGTTCTTTCATTTAGGTTTAAAGAGTTGGCTGCTTTACCGTCGCTTATGCTTTCCTATATATTAAATTCTGGTTTTAGAGATAGGAATGTTAGCACAAAACCTGAAGGAAAGGAAATAGCTGCAAAATCTCTGCACACAGTGCTTTGTTCTAAGAAGTAAATCATATCTGCGATGTTCTTTAATTTAGGTTTAAAGAGTTAGCTTCTATACCCTCGGTTTCGCTTTCGTATATAGTAAATGCTAGTTTTAGAGATATGAATGTTTTCACAAAAACTGAAAAAATGGAGATAGCTGCAAAATCTCTTCACACAATGCTTAGTTCTCAGGAGTAAATCATATGTACCATACTTTTTCAGGTATGTTTAAAAAGTTAGCTGCTATACCCTCAGTTAAGCTTTCGTACATAGTAAATGCTAGTTTTAGAGATAGGTATGTTAGCACTAAAAATGAAGGAAAGTAGATAGCTGCAAAATCTCTGCACACAATGCTTATTTCTCTGAAGTAAATCATATGTACTATGCTTTCAGGTAGGTTTAAAGAGATAGCTGCTATACCCCCGGTTATGCTTTCCTATAGTGTAAATGCCAGTTTGAGAGATTGGAATGTTAGCACAAAAACTGAAGGAAAGTAGATAGCCACAAAATTTCGGCACTCAAAGGTTTTTTCCCTAAAATAAAGCACAGGTGACATCCTCTTCCAAGCAGGTTTAAAGAGTTAGCTGCTATACCCTCGGTTATGCTTTCCTTTATAGTAATGGCTAGTTTTAAGATATGAATGTTAGCACAAAAACTGAAGGCAAGGAGATAGCTGCAAAATCTCTGCACACAATCCTTATTTCTCAAAAGTAAATCATATGTGCCATGTTGTTTCATTTATGTTTAAAGAGTTAACTCCTATACCCTCAGTTATGCTTTCGTATACAGTAAATGCTAGTTTTAGAGATAGGAATGTTAGCACTAAAAATGAAAGAACGGAGATATCTGCAAAATCTTTGAACAAAATGCTTAGTTCTCAAAAGGAAATCATATCTGCCATGTTGTTTCATTTAGGTTTAAAAAGTTAACTGCTGTACGCTCAGTTATGCTTTCGTTAATAGTACTAGCTAGTTTTCAGATAGGTATGTTAGCACTAAAAATGAAGGAAAGGAGATAGCTGCAAAATCTCTTCACACGGTGCTTAGTTCTCAGAAGTAAATAATAAGTACCATGTAGTTTCATTTAGGTTTAAAGAGTTAGCTGCGATACCCTCGGTTATGCTTTCGTATATAGTAAAGGCAAGTTTTAGAGATATGAATGTTAGCACAAAAACTGAAGGCAAGGAGATAGCTGCAAAATCTCTGTACAGAATGTTTTGTTCTTAGAAGTAAATGATATGTACCATGACTTTTCAGTTAGGTTTAAAGAGTTAACTGCTATAACCCTGTTAATGCTTTCCTATAGCATAAATGCGAGATTTAGAGATAGGAATGTTGGCACAAAAACTGATGGAAAGGAGATAACCACAAAATTTCCACACTCAAAGCTTAGTTCCCTAAAGTAAACCACATATGACATCCTCTTTGAAGAAGGTTTAAAGAGTTAGCTGCTATACCCTCGCTTATGCTTTCCTATATAGGAAATGCTAGTTTTAGAGATAGGAATGTTAGCACAAAAACTGAAGGAAAGGAGATAGCAACAAAATCTCTGCAAAAAAATGCTTAGTTCTCAGAAGTAAATCATATCTGCCATGTTCTTTCATTTACGTTTAAAGAGTTTACTGCTATACGCTCAGTTATGCTTTCGTATATTGGAAATGCTTGTTTTCAGATAGGACTGCTAGCACAAAAACGGAAGGAAAGGAGATAGCTGCAAAATTTCAGCACACAATACTTAGTTCTCAGACGTAAATCATATCTGCCATGTTGTTTCATTTAGGTTTAAAAAGTTACCTGCTATACCTTGGGTTGTGCCTTCCTATATAGGAAATGCCAGTAAAAGAGATAGGAATGTTAGCACAACAACTGAAGGAAAGGAGATAGCTGCAAAATCTCTGCACACAGTTATTAGTTCTCAGAAGTAAATCATACATTCCATGCTTTTTCAGGTAGGTTTAAAGAGTGAGCTGCTATACCCCCGGTTATCCTTTCCTATATTGTAAATGCTAGTTTTAGAGATAGAAATGTTAGCACAAAAACTCAAGGAAAGGAGATAGCCATAAAATCTGCACCCAATGCTTAGTTCTCAGAAGAAAATCATATCTGCCATGTTGTTTCATTTAGGTTTAAAAAGTTAACTGCTATACGCTCAGTTATGCTTTCGTATATATAGTAAATGCTAGTTTTCAGAAAGGAATGTTAGCACTAAAAATGAAGGAAAGGAGATAGCTGCAAAATCTCTTTACACAATGCTTAGTTCTCAGAAGTAAATAATATGTGCCATGTTGTTTCATTTGGGTTTAAAGAGTTACCTGGTATACCCTCGGTTATGCTTTCGTATATAGTAAAGGCAAGTTTTAGAGATATGAATGTTAGCACAAAAACTGAAGGCAAGGATATAGCTACAAAATCTCTGCACACAATGTTTAGTTCTCAGAAGTAAATGATATGTACCATGCCTTTTCAGTTAGGTTTAAAGAGTTAACTGCTATTCCCCTGTTTATGCTTTCCCATAGCGTAAATGCTAGTTTAGAGATAGGAATGTTGGCACAAACACTGATGGAAAGGAGATAGCCACAATATTTTGGCATCTAAGCTTAGTTCCCTAAAGTAAAGCACAAAAGCACATGTGACATCCTCTTTGAAATAGGTTTAAAGAGTTAGCTGCTATACCTCCGGTTATGCTGTCCTATTGTGTAAATGCTAGTTTTATAGATAGGAATGCAAGCACAAAAACTGAAGGAAAGGAGATAGCCACAAAATCTCTGCACTCAATGCTTAATTCCGTAAAGTAAAGCACATGTGACATCCTCTTCCAAGTAGGTTTAAAGAGTTAGCTGCTATACCCTCCGTTATGCTTTGCTATGTAGTAAATGCAAGGTTTGGAGATAGGAATGTTAGCACAAAAACTGAAGGAAAGGAGATAGCTGCAAAACCTCTGCATACAATGCTTAGCTCTCAGAAGTAAATCATATGTACCATGCTTTTACAGGTAGGTTTAAAGAGTTAGCTGCTATTCCGCCGGTTATGGTTTCCTAAAGTGTAAATGCTAGATTTAGAGATAGGAATGTTAGCACAAAACTGATGGAAAGGAGATAGCCACAAAATTTCGCCTTCAAAGCTTAGTTCCCTAAAGTAAAGCACATGTGACATCCTCTTTGAAGAAGGTTTAAAGAGTTAGCTGCTATACCCTCGGTTATCCTTTCCTATATAGGAAATGCTAGTTATAGAGATAGGAATGTTAGCACAAAAACTGAAGGAAAGGAGATAGCTGCAAAATTCTGCAAAAAATGCTTAGTTCTCAGAAATAAATCATATCTGCCATGTTCTTTCATTTACGTTTAAAGAGTTTACTGCTATACGCTCAGTTATGCTTTTGTACATTGTAAATGCCAGTTTTCAGATAGGAATATTAGCCCAAAAACTGAGGAAAGGAGATAGCTGCAAAATCTCTGCACACAATGCTTAGTTCTCAGACGTAAATCATAAGTGCCATTTTGTTTCATTTAGGTTTAAAAAGTTACCTGCTATACTTTCGCTTGTGTCTTCCTATATAGGAAATGCCAGTAAAAGAGATAGGAATGTTAGCACAACAACTGAAGGAAAGGAGATAGCTGCAAAATCTCTGCACACAGTTATTAGTTCTCAGAAGTAAACCATACATTCCATGCTTCTTCACGTAGGTTTAAAGAGTGAGCTGCTATACCCCCGGTTATGCTTTCCTATATTATAAATGCTAGTTTAGAGATAGGAATGTTAGCCCAAAAACTCAAGGAAAGGAGATACCCACAAAATCTCTGCACCCAATGCTTAGTTCTCAGAAGAAAATCATATGTGCCATGTTGTTTCATTTATGTTTATAGAGCTAACTACTATACCCTCAGTTATGCTTTATTATACAGTAAATGCGAGTTTTAGAGATATGAATGTTAGTACTAAAAATGAAAGAAAGGAGATAGCTGCAAAATCTCTGCACAAAATGCTTAGTTCTCAAAAGTAAATCATATCTGCCATGTTGTTTCACTTAGGTTTAAAAAGTTAACTGCTATACGCTCAGTTATCCTTTCGTATATATAGTAAATGCTAGTTTTCAGATAGGAATGTTAGCACTAAAAATGAAGGAAGGGAGATAGCTGCAAAATCTCCGCACACAATGCTAAGTTCTCAGAAGTAAATCATATGTGCGATGTTGTTTCATTTAGGTTTCAAGAGTTAGCTGCTACACCCTTGGTTATGTTCGTATATACAAAATGCTAGTTTTAGAGATAGGAATGTTAGCACAAAAACTGAAGGAAAGGAGATAGCTGCAAAATCTCTACACACAATGCTTAGTTCTCAAAAGTAAATCATATGTGCCACGTTGTTCCACTTCTTAGTTTTAATGAGTTAGCTGCTATACCGTCGGTTATGTTTTCTTATATAGTAAATGCAAGTTTTAGAGATAAGAAGGTTAGCACAAAAACTGAGGAGAAGGAGATAGCTGCAAAATCTATGCACACAATGCTTACTTCTCAGAAGTAAAACATATGTTCCATATTGTTTCATTTAAGTTTAAAGAGTTAGCTGCTATACCATCGGTCATGCTTGCCTATATAGTAAATGCTGGTTTTATGAAAAGAATGTTAGCACAAACTCTGAAGGAAAGGAGATAGTTGCAAAATCTCTGCACACAATGCTTAGTTCTCGGAAGTAAATCATATGTGCCATGTTGTTTCATTTAGGTTTAAAGAGTTAGCTGCTATACCCCGGGTTATGCTTTTCTATAGTTTACATGCTAGTTTTAGAGATAGGAATGTTAGCACAAAAACTGAAGGAAAGGAAATAACTGCAAAATCTCTGAACACAATGCTTCATTCCCAGAAGTAAATCATATGTGCCATTTTGCTCCATTTAGGTTTAAAGAGTTAACTGCTATACCCTCGGTTATGCTTTCATATATAGGAAATGCTAGTTTGAGGTAGGAATGTTAGCACAAAAAATGAAGGAGAGGAGATAGCTGCAAAATCTCTGCACACAATGCTTAGTTCTCCAAAGTAAATCATATGTACCATGCTTTTACAGGTAGGTTTAAAGAGTTAGCTGGTATAACTCCGGTTATGCTTTCCTATAGTGTAAATCCTAGTTTTAGAGATAGAAATGTTAGCACAAAAACTGAAGGAAAGGAGATAGCTGCAAAATCTCTGCACACAATGCTTAGGTCTCAGAAGGAAATCATATGTGCCATGTTGTTTCATTTAGGTTTAAAGAGGTAGCTGCTATACCCTCGGTTATGCTTTCCTATATAGGAAATACTAGTTTTAGAGATAGGAATGTTAGCACAAAAACTGAAGGAAAGGAGATAGCTGCAAAATCTCTGCACACAATGCATAGTTCTCAGAAGGAAATCATATGTGCCATGTTGTTTTATTAAGGTTTAAAGACCCAACTGATGATGCAACTGGAAATTGACCTCATACGGAAGGTTCAACGCGGATCATCGGAATATCCCTGTCTGCATAAAATAACATGACTTTAAAATGCTGTTTGACCTCCTGTAAGGGGGAAATGGAAAGGAGAAATGAGTTTATATGGCTACGAGTCTCTAAAAAAGAGTCTGGAGGCTCTCAGAAGGATTGAACTTATGCACAACTGAGCAGAGTCTGAGAGACAGATAATGCAGATACAACCCCCAGATATCGGTTCCTTCGAGGGCTAAAGAGACCCATGGGGGTTATGGTCATGGCCGATGGGGTGAACTACCAAGTCAGATGGCCCCTCTTTGGAACTGGTGTTTATGTGTGATGAATCTGGACTCAGATGGGATGTCTCTTCATAAGACTTTCATGCTAATGTGCTGGAGGTGCAGTGAGTGTCGGGGTTTAAGATATATTTAGGGGATTTGAATCTCTGGACTGACAAAATGATAGCCAGGTCCTGAGCCTCAACAGACTCCAGCACCTACAATCTGATTTATTGGGCTCACCACCCTCAGCTAAGATGGAGTTGAAGAAGGACAACCACCACACCATGGAGCCTAGAGTGATTACAACTGAAAGTGGGAGGATTGCATCCAGCATCCAGGTGGAATCTGAGCCTCCTCTTGACATAGAGGTGCAATAGACACAACCAATCCAATGTCCACATAGAGAAGGTGCCATTGGATTGAGAAAAGTGCACATGATGGCTGATGTGTATGGGGAAGGCAGGAAGAGATGAGAGGTGGAGGGTTCTTTGGGACATGGAGCTGTCCTGGATGGTGCTTCAGGGGCAATCACCGGACATTGTAAATCCTCACAGGGCCCACTGGATGGAATGGGGGAGAGTGTGGGCCATGGTGTTGACCATTGACCATGGGGTGCGGGGTTGCCCAGAGATGTACTTGCCAAATGCAATGGATGTGTCATGATGATGGGAGGGAGTGTTCCTTGGGGGGGAGAGGTGGGGTGGGGATGGTAGGGTTCATTGGGACCTCATATATATATATTTTTTTGAAAGTAATATTATTACAAAGTCAATAATAAAAAAAAGAGTTACCTGCTATACCCTCGTTTATGCTTTCCTATATAGGAAATGCTAGTTTTATAGATAGGAATGTTAGCACAAAAACTGAAGGAAAGGAGTTAGCTGCAAAATCTCTGCACACAATGCTTATTTCTCAGGAGTAAATCATATGTACCATGATTTTCCTGGTAAGTTTAAAGTGTTAGCGGCTATACACTCTGTTATGCTTTCCTATAGTGTAAATGCTAGTTTTAGAGATAGGAATGTTAGCACAAAAACTGAAGGAAAGGAGATAGCTGCAAAATCTCTGCACACAATGCTTATTTCTCAGAAGAAAATCATATGAGCCATGTTGTTTCATTTACGTTTAAAGAGTTAGCTGCTATAACCTCAGGTAAGCTTTCGTATATAGTAAATGCTAGTTTTAGAGATAGGAATGTTAGCACTAAAAATGAAGGAAACGAGACAGCTGCAAAATCTCTGCACACAATGCTTAGTTCTCAGAAGTAAATCATATGTACAGTGCTTTTTCAGGTACCTTTAAACAGTTAGCTGCTTTACCCTCGGTTATTCATTCCTATATAGTAAATGCTAATTTTATGGATAAGAATGTTAGCTCAAAAACTGAAAAAGGAGATAGCTGCAAAATCTCTGCACTCAATGGTTAGTTTTCAAAGTAAATCATATATGTCATGTTGTTTCATTTAGGTTTAAAGAGTTAGCTGCTATACCTTCAGTTATGCTTTCCTATATAGTAAATGCCTGTTTTAGAGATAGGAATGTTAGCACAAAAACTGAAGGAATGGAGAGAGCAGCAAAATCTCTGAACACAGTGCTTTGTTCTCAGAAGTAAATCATATGTGCCATGTTGTTTCATTTAGGTTTCAAGAGTTAACATCTATACCCTCAGATATGCTTTTGTATATAGTAAATGCTAGTTTTAGAGATAGGAATGTTAGCATTAACATGAAGGAAAGGAGATAGCTGCAATATTTCTGCATGCAATTCTTAGTTCACACAAGTAAATCATATGTACCATGCTTTTTCAGGTACCTTTAGAGAGTTAGCTGGTATACCCACGGTTACGCGTTCCTATGCTGTAAATGCTAGTCTTAGAGATAAGAATGTTAGCACAAAAACTGAAGGAAAGTAGATAGCCACAAAACTCTGCACTCAATGCTTAATTCCCTCAAGTAAAGGAGATGTGACATCCTCTTTCAATTAGGTTTAAAGAGTTAGCTGCTATACCCTCGGTTATGCATTCCTATATAGTAAATGATTGGTTTAGAGACAGAAATGTTAGCACAAAAACTGAAGAAAGGTGATAGCTGAAAAATCTCTGCACACAATGCTTAGTTCTCAAAAGTAAATCATATGTGCCATGTTGTTTCATTTAGGTTTAAAGAGTTAGCTGCTATACACTCGGTTATGCTTTCGTACATAGGAAATGCTTTTTTTAGAGGATAGGAATGTTAGTACAAAAACTGAAGTAAATGAGATAGCAGCAAAATATCTGCACACAATGCTTAGTTCTCAGAAGTAAATCATATGCTCCATGCTTTTTCAGGTAGGTCTAAAGAGTAAGCTGCTATATCCCCGGTTATGCTTTCCTACAGTGTAAATGCTAATTTTACAGATAGGAATGTTAGCAGAAAACCTGAAGGAAAGGAGATAGCCAAAAAATTTCTGCACACAATGCTTAGTACCCTAAAGTAAAGCACATGTGTCATCCTCTTTCAAGTGGGTTTAAAGAGTTAGCTGCTAAACCCCCTGTTATGCTTTCCTGTAGTGTAAATGCTAGTATTAGAGATAGGAATGTTAGCACAAAAACTGAAGAAAAGGAGAAAGCTACAAAATCTCTGCACTCAATGTTTAATTCCCTAAAGTAAAGCATATGTGACATTCTCTTTCAAGTAGGTTTAAAGAGTTAGCTGCTATACCCTCGGTTATGCTTTCCTATATAGTAAAAGCTAGGTTTAGACATAGGAATGCTAGCACAAAAAATGAAGGAAAGGAGATAGCTGCAAAATTTCTGCACACAATGCTTAGTTCTCAGAAGTAAATCATATGTGCCATTTTTTAAATTTAGGTTTAAATAGTTAGCTGCTATACCCTCGGTTATGCTTTACTATATAGGAAATGCTTGTTTTAGATATAGGAATGTTAGCACAAAAACTGAAGGGAAGGAGATAGCTGCAAAATCTCTGCACACAATTTTATTTCTCAGAAGTAAATCATATGTACCATGCTTTTCCAGGTAGGTTTAAAGAATTAGCTGCTATATCCCCTATGATGCTTTCCTATAGTGTAAATGCTAGTCTTCGAGATAGGAATGTTAGCACAAAAAATGAAGGAAAGGAGATACCCAAAAAATCTCTGCACTCAAAGCTTAGTTCCCTAAAGGAAAGCACATGTGACATCCTCTTTCAAGTAGGTTTAAAGAGTTAGCTGCTATAACCCCGGTTATGCTTTCCTATAGTGTAAATGCTAAAATTGAGAGAGGAAAGTTAGCACAAAAACTGAAGGAAAGGAGATAGGTGCAAAATCTCTGCACACATTGCTTATTTCTCAGATGTAAATCACATGTACCATGCTTTTTCAGGTAGGTTTAAGGAGTTAGCTGCTATTCCCCCTGTTATGCTTTCCTATACAGTAAAATCTAGTTTTAGAGATAGGAATGTTAGCACGAAAACTGATGGAGAGGATATAGCCGCAAAATCTCTGCACTCAATGCTTAGTTCCCAAAGTTAAAGCACATGTGACATCCTGTTTCAAGTAGATTTAAAGACGTAGCTGCTATACCCTCGGTTATGCGTTCCTATATAGGAAATGCTGGTTTTAGAGATAGGAATATTAGCACAAAAACTGAAGGAAAGGAGATAGCTGCAAAGTCTCTGCACACAATGCTTAGTTCTCATAAGTAAATCATACGTACCATGCTTTTTCACGTAGATTTAAAGAGTTAGCTGCTATACCCCGGTTAGGCTTTCCTATAGTGTAAATGATTGGGTTAGAGATAGGAATGTTAGTACAAAAACTGAAGGAAAGGAGATAGCTGCAAAATCTCTGCACGCAAAGATTAGGTCTCAGAAGGAAATAATATGTGCCATGTTGTTTCATTTAGGTTTGAAGAGTTAACTGCTATACCCTCAGTTATGCTTTCCTACATAGTAAATGCTAGTTTTAGAGAGGACTGTTAGCACTAAAAATGAAGGAAAGGAGATAGCTGCAAAATCTCTGCACACAATGCTTAGTTCTCAGAAGTAAATCATGTGTCCCATGCTTTTTTAGTTAGGTTTAAAGAGTTAGCTTCTATACCCCCGATTATGCTTTCCTATAGTGTAAATGCTAGTTTTAGAGGTAGGAATGTTAGCACAAAAAAAGTAGGAAAGGAGATAGGTGCAAAATCTCTGCACAAAATGCTTATTTCTCAGAAGTATATCATATGTGCCTTGTTGTTTCATTTAGGTATACAGAGTTAGCTGCTATACCCTTGGTTATGCTTTCCTATATAAGAAATGCTAGTTTTAGATATAGGAATGTTAGCACAGAAACTGAAGGAAAGGAGATAGCTGCAAAATCTGTGCACACAATGCTTAGTTCTGAGAAATAAATCATGTGTTCCATGCTTTTTCTGGTAGCTTTAAAGAGTGAGCTGCTATACCCGCAGTTATGCTTTCTTATTGTGTAAATTATTGTCTTAGATATATGAATGTTAGCACAAAAACTGAAGGATAGGAGATAGCCACAAAATCTCTGCACTCAATGCTTAATTCCCTTCACTAAAGCATATGTGACATTCTCTTTCAAGTAGGTTTAAAGAGTTAGCCACTATACCCTCGGTTATTCTTTCATATATAGTAAATGCTAGGTTTAGAGATAGGAATGTTAGCCCTAAAAATGAAAGAAAGGAGAGAGCTGCAAAATCTCTGCACCAAATGCTTAGTTCGAAGAAGTAAATCACATGTACCATGCTTTTTCAGGTACGTTTAAAGAGATAGCTGCTATACGTTTGGTTATGCTTTCCTATATAGGAAATGTTAGTTTTAGAGATAGGAATGTTTGCACAAAAAATGAAGGAAACGAGATAGCTGCAAAATCTCTGCACACAATGCTTAGGTCTCAGAAGTAAATCATATGTACCATGCTTTTTCAGTTAGGGTTAAAGAGTTAGCTGATATACCGCCGGTTAAGCTTTCCTATATAGGAAATGCTAGTTTTATAGATAGGAATGTTAGCACAAAAACTGAAGGAAAGGAGATAGCTGAAAAGTTCTCTGCACACAATGCTTATTTCTCTGAAGTAGATCATATGTGCCATGTTGTTTCATTTAGTTTTAAAGAGTTATCGGCTGTAACCTCGGTTATGCTTTCATATATAGTAAATGCTAGTTTTATAGATAGGAATGTTAGCACAAAAACTGAGGGAAAGGAGTAATTGCAAAATATCTACACAATGCTTAGTTCTCAGAAGTAAAACATATGTGCCATTTTATTTCATTTAGGTTTGAAGGGTTAGCTGTTATACCCTCGGTTATGCTTTCCTACATAGTAAATGCTAGTATTAGAGATAGGAATTTAAGCACAAAAACATGAGGAAAGGAGATAGCTGCAAAATCTCTGCACTCAATTTTTAATTCCCTAAAGTAAATCATATGTGACATCCTCTTTCAATTAGGTTTAAAGTGTTAGCTGCTATACCCTCGGTTATGCTTTCCTATATAGCAAATGCTAATTTTAGAGATAAGAATGCTAGCACAAAAACTGAAAGAAAGGACATAGCTGCAAAATCTCTGCACACAATGCTTACTTCTCAGAAGTAAATCATATGTGCCATGTTGTTTCATTTAGGTTTAAAGAGTTAGCTGCTATACCCTCGGTTATGTTCTCCTATATAGTAAATGCAAGTTTTACAAATAAGAATGTTACCTCTAAAACTGAAGGAAAGGAGATAGCTGCAAAATCTCTGCACACAATGCTTAGTCCTCAGCAGTAAATCCTATGTGCCATGTTGTTTCATTTTGGTACAAAGAGTTAGCGGGAATACCCTCGGTTATGCTTTCCTATAGAGTAAATGCCAGGTTTAGAGAGAGGAATGTAAGCACAAAAACTGAAGGAAAGTAGATAGCTCCAATATATCTGCACACAATGCTTAGTTTTCAGAAGTAAATCTAATGTGCCATGTTGTTTTTTTTAGATTTAAAAGTTCGCTGCTATACCTTCGGTTATGCCTTCATATATAGGAAATGCTAGTTTTGGAGATAGGAATGTTAGCACAAAAACTGAAGGAAAGGAGATAGCTGCAAAATTTCTGCACACAATGCTTAGTTCTCAGAAGTAAATCATATGTGCCATGTTGTTTCATTTAGGTTTAAAGAGTTTGCTGCTATACCCCCTGTTATGCTTTCCTATATTTTAAATGCTAGTTTAAGAGATAGGAATGTTAGCACAAAAACTGAAGGAAAGGAGATAGCCACAAAATATCTGCACTCAAAGCTTAATTCCATAAAGAAAGGGAGATGTGACATCTTCTTTCAAGTAGGTTTAAAGAGTTAGCAGCTATACCCCCGGTTATGCTTTCCTATAGAGTAAATGCTAGTTTTAGAGATAGTAATGTTAGCAAAAAACTGAAGGAAACGAGACAGCTGCAAAATCTCTGCACAATGCTTAGTTCTCAGAAGTAAATCATATGTGCCATGTTCTTTCATTTAGGTTTAAAGAGTTAACTGCTATATCCTCAGTTATGCTTTCCAACTTAGGAAATGCTAGTTTTAGAGATAGGAATATTAGCTCAAAAACGGAAGGAAAGGAGATAGCTCCAAAATCTCTGCACACAATGCTTAGCTCTGAAAAGGAAATCATAAATGCCATGTTGTTTCACTTAGTTTTAAAGAGTTAGCTCCTATACCCTCCGTTATGCTTTCCTACATAGGAAATGCTAGTTTCAGAGATCGGAATGTTAGCACTGAAAATGAATGAAAGGAAATAGCTGCAAAATCTCTTCACACAATGCTTAGTTCTCAGAATTAATTTATATGTACCATCCTTTTTTCAGGTAGGTTTAAAGAGTTAGCTGCTATAACCCGTGTTATGCTTTCCTATATGGTAAATGCTAGGTTTACAGATGGGAATGTTAGCACAAAAGCTGAAGGAAAGGTGATAGCTACAAAATCTCTGCACTCAATGCTTAATTCCGTAAAGTAAAGCACATGTGACATCCTCTTTCAAGTACGTTTAAAGAGTTACCTTCTATAACCTCAGTTAAGCTTTCCTATATAGGAAATGCTAGTATCAGAGATAGGCATGTCAGCACAAAAACTAAAGGAAAGTAGATAGCTGCAATATCTCTGCACACAATGCTTACTTCTCGTAACTAAATCATATGTAAAATGCTTTTTCAGATAGGTTTAAAGAGTTAGCCGCTATAGCCCTGGCTTTGCTTTCCTATAGTGTAAAAGCTAGTTTTAGGGATAGGAATGTAAGCACAAAAATTGAAGGAAAGGAGATAGGTGCAAAATCTCTGTACACAACACTTAGTTCTCAGAAGTAAATCATATGTGCCATGTGGTTTCATTTAGGTATAAATAGTTAGCTGCTGTACCTTTGGTTATGCTTTCCTATATAGGAAAAGCTGCTTTTAGAGAAAGGAATGTTAGCACAAAAACTGAAGGAAAGGAGATAGCTACAAAATCTCCACACTCAATGCTTAATTCCCTAAGGTAAAGCACATGTGACATCCTCTTCCAGGTAGGTTTAAAGAGTTAGCTGCTATACCCTCGGTTATGCTTTCCTATATAGGAAATACTAGTTTCAGAGATAGGAATTTTAGCACAAAAACTGAAGGAAAGTAGATAGCTGCAAAATATCTGCATACAATGCTTAGGTCTCAGAAGGAAATCACATGTGCCATGTTGTTTCATTTAGGTTTAAAGAGTTAACTGCTATACCCTCAGTTATGCTTTTATACCTAGTAAATGCTAGTTTTATGGATAGGAATGTTAGCACTAAAAATGAAGGAAAGGAGATAGCTGCAAAATCTCTGCACACAATGCTTAGTTCTCAGAAGTAAATCATATGTGCCATGTTGTTTCATTTAGGTTTAAAGAGTTTGCTTCTATACACTCGGTTATGCTTTCGTACATAGGAAATGCTAGTTTTAGAGATAGGAATATTAGCACAAAACTGAAGGAAAGGGGATAGCAGCAATATCTCTGAACTCAATGCTTAATTCCCTAAAGTAAAGCATGTGTGACATCCTCTTTCTAGTAAGTTTAAAGTGTTAACTCCTATACCCTCGGTTATGCTTTCCTACATAGTAAATGCTAGGTTGAGAGATAGGAATGTAAGCACAAAAACTGAAGGAAAGGAGATAGCTACAAAATCTCGGCACTCAATGCTTAATTCCCTAAAGGAAAGCACATGTGGCATCCTCTTCCAAGTAGGTTTAAAGAGTTGGCTGCTATACCCTCGGGTATGCTTTCCTACCTAGTGGAGGCTAGGTTTAGAGATAGGAATGTTAGCACAAAAACTGAAGGAAAGGAGATATCTGCAAAATCTCTGGCCACAAAGCTTAGTTCGCAGAAGGAAATCATATGTGCCATGTTGTTACATTAAGTTTAAAGAGTTAGCTGCTATACCCTCGGTTATGCTTTCCTATATAGTAAATGCTAGGTTGAGAGATAGGAATGTTAGCACAAAAACTGAAGGAAAAGAGACAGCTGCAAAATCTCCACATTCAATGCTTAGTTCTCAGAAGTAAATCATATGTACCATGCTTTTTCAGGTAGGTTTAAAGAGGTAGCTGCTATACCGGGGTTATGCTTTCCTATACAGAAAATGCCAGTTTTAGAGATAGAAATGTTAGCACAAAAACTGAAGGAAAGGAGATAGCTGCAAAATCTCTGCACACAATGCTTAGTTCTCAGAAGTAAATCATATGTACCATGCTTTTTCAGGTAGGTTGAAAGAGATAGCTGATATACCCCTGGTTATGCTTTCCTATAGTATAAATGGCAGTTTTAGAGATAGGAATGTTAGCACAAAAACTGAAGAACAAGAGATAGCTTCAAAATATCTGCACACAAGGTTTAGTTCAGAGAAGTAATTCATTTGAACCATGGCTTTTCAGATACGTTAAAAGTCTTAGCTGCTATACCCCTGGTTATGCTTTCCTATGTAGGAAATGCTAGTTTTACAAATAGATATGTTAGCACAAAAACTGAAGGAAAGAAGATAGCTGTAAAATATCTGCACACAATGCTTAGTTCTCAGAAGTAAATCATATGTGCCATGTTATTTCATTTAGGTTTAAAGAGTTAGCTGCTAACCCCGGGTTATTCTTTCCTATATAAGAAATGCTAGATTTAGAGCTATGAATGTTAGCAAAAAAACTGAAGGAAAGGAGTAGCTGTAAAATCTCTGCACACAATGCTTAGTTCTTAGAAGTAAATCATATGTGCAATGTTGTTTCTTTTAGGTTTCAAGAGTTAGCTGCTTTACCCTCGGTTATGCTTTACTATAGTGTAAATACTTCTTTTAGAGATAGGAATGTTAGCACAAAAACTGAAGGAAGGGAGATAGTTGCAAAATCTCTGCACACAATGCTTAGTCCTCAGAAGTAAATCATATGTAGCATGCTTTTTCTGGTACGTTTAAAGAGTTTGCTGCTTTACCCCCGGTTATGCTTTCCTATAATATAAATCCTAGTTTTAATGATAGGAATGTTAGCACAAAAACTGAAGAAAAAGAGATAGCAGCAAAATCTCTGCACACAAAGTTTAGTTCTCAGAAGTAAATCATATGTGCCATGTTGTTTCATATAGGTTTAAAGGGTTAGCTGCTATACCGTCGGTTATGATTTCCTATAAAGGAAATGCTAGATTTAGGGATATGAATGTTAGCACAAAAACTGAAGGAAAGGAAGCAGCTGCAAAATCTCTGCCCACTATGCTTAGTTCTCAGAAGCAAATCATATGTACCACGCTTTTTGAGGTAGGTTTAAAGAGTTAGCTGCTATACCCCCGGTTATTCTTCCCTATAGTGTAAATGCTAGTTTTAGAGATAGGAATGTTAGCAACAAAACTGAAGGAAAAGAGATAGCTGCAAAATCTCTGCAAACAATGTTTATTTCTCAGAAGTAAATCATATGTGCCATGTTCTTTCATCTAGGTTTAAAGTGTTAGCTGTGATACCCTCGGTTAAGCTTTTCTATATGGGAAATGCTAGTTTTAGAGATATGAATGTTAGCATAAAAACTGAAGTAAAGGAGATAGCTGCAAAATCTCTACACACAATTCTTAGTTCTCTGAAGTAAATCACATGTGCCATGTTGTTTCATTTTGGTTAAAATAGTTAGCGGCGATACCTTCGGTTATGCTTTCCTATACAGGAAATGCTAGTTTTACAGATAGGAATGTTAGCACAAAAATGAAGGAAAGAAGAGAGCTGCAAAATCTCTGCACACAATGCTTAGCTCTCAGAAGTAAATCATATGTACCGTGCTTTTTCAGGTAGGTTTAAAGAGTTAGCTGCTATACCCCCGGTTATGCTTCACTATAGTGTATATGCTAATTTTAGAGATAGGAATGTTAGAACAAAAACTGAAGGCAAAGAGATAGTTGCAAAATCTCTGCATGCAATGTTTAGTTCTCAGAAGGAAATCATATGTGCCATGTTGTTTCTTTAAGGTTTAAAGAGTTAGGTGCTATACCCTTGGTTATGCTTTCCTATATTGGAAATGCTAGTTTTAGAGATATGAATGTTAGTACAAAAACTGAAGGAAAGGAGATAGCTGCAAAATCTCTGCACACAATGTTTAGTTCTCAGAAGTAAATCATATGTGCCAATTTGTTTCATTTAGGTTGAAAGAGTTAGCTGCTATACCTCCAGTTATGCTTTCCTCTATAAGAAATGGTAGTTTTAGAGATATGAATGTTAGCACAAAAACTGAGGGAAAGGAGATAGCTGCAAAATCGCTGCCCACTATGCTTAGTTCTCAGAAGTAAATCATATGTACCATGCTTTTTCAGGTAGGTTTAAAGAGTTAGCTGCTATACCCCCGGTTATGCTTTCCTATAGTATAAATGCTAGTTTTAGAGATATGAATGTTAGCACAAAAACTGAAGGAAAGGAGATAGCTGCAAAATCTCTACCCACAATGCTTAGTTCTTAGAAGTATATCATATGTACCATGCTTTTTGAGGTAGGTTTAAAGAGTTAGCTGCTATACCCCCGGTTATGCTTTCCTATATAGGAAATGCTAGTTTTAGAGATATGAATTTTAGCACAAAAACTGAAGGAAAGGAGATAGCTGCAAAATCTCTGTACACAATGCTTAGTTCTCAGACATAAATCATATGTGCCATGATGTTTCATTTAGGTGTAAAGAGTTACCTGCTATACCCTTGGTTATGCTTTCCTATATAGGAAATGCTAGTTTTAGAGATATGACTGTTAGTACAAAAACTGAAGGAAAGGAGATAGCTGCAAAATCTGCACACAATGCTTAGTTCTCAGAAGTAAATAATATGTACCATGCTTTTTCAGGAAGGTTTAAAGAGTTAGCTGCTATACCCCCGGTTTTGCTTCCCTACAGTGTAAATGGAAGATTTAGAGATAGCAATGTTTGCACAAAAACTGAAGGAAAGGAGATAGATGCAAAATGTCTGTACACAATGCTTAGTTCTCAGGAATAAATCATATGTGCCATGTTGTTTCATTTAGGTGTAAAGAGTTAGCTGCTATACCCTTGGTTATGCTTTCCTATATAGGAAATGCTAGTTTTAGAGATATGAATGTTAGTACAAAAACTGAAGAAAAGGAGATAGCTGCAAAATCTCTGCACACAATGTTTAGTTCTCAGAAGTAAATCATATGTGCCAATTTGTTTCATTTAGGTTGAAAGAGTTAGCTGCTATACCTCCGGTTATGCTTTCCTATGTAGGAAATGCTAGTTTTAGAGAGATGAATGTTAGCACAAAACCTGAGTGAAAGGAGATAGCTGCAAAATCTGTGCCCACTATGCTTAGTTCTCAGAAGTAAATCATATGTACCATGCTTTTTGACGTAGGTTTAAAGAGTTAGCTGCTATACCCCCTGTTATGCTTTCCTATATAGGAAATGCTAGTTTTAGAGATATGAATGTCAGCACAAAAACTGAAGGAAAGGAGATAGCTGCAAAATCTCTGCACACAATGCTTACCTCTCAGAAGTAAATCATATGTGCCATGCTGAATCATTAAGGTTTAAAGAGTTAGCTGCTATACGTTCGGTAATGCATTCCTATATAGTAAATGCTAGTTTTAGAGTTAGGAATGTTAGCACAAACACTGAAGGAAAGGAGATAGCCACAAAATCTCTGCACTCAATGCATATTTCCCTAAGTAAAGCACATGTGACATCCTCTTTAAAGTAGTTTTAAAGAGTTAGCAGGTATACCCTCGGTTATACCTTCCTATATAGGAAATGCTGGTTTTAGTGATAGGAATGTTACCACAAAAACTGAAGGAAAGGAGATAGCTGCAAAATCTCTTCACACAATGCTTAGTTCTCAAAAGTAAATCTATGTGCCATGTTTTTTAATTTAGGTTTAAAGTGTTAGCTGCTATACCCTTGGTTATGCTTTCGTATATAGTAAATGCTAGGTTTAGAGATATGAAATTTAGCACAAAACCTGAAGGAAAGGAGATAGCTGCAAAATCTCTGCACACAATACTTATTTCTCAGAAGTAAATCATATGTGCCTTGTTGTTTCATTTAAGTTTAAAGAGTTAGCTGCCATACCCTCGGTTATGCTTTCCCATATAGGAAATGCTATTTTTAGAGGTTGGAATGTTAGCACAAAAACTGAAGGAAAGGAGGGAGCTCCAAAATCTCTGCACACAATGCTTAGTTCTCGGAAGTAAATCATATGTGCCATGTTGTTTCATTTAGGTTTAAAGAGTTAGCTGCTATACCCCAGGTTATGCTTTCCTATAGTGTACATGCTAGATTTAGAGATAGGAATATTAGCACAAAAAATGAAGGAAAGGAGATAGCTGCAAAATCTCTGCACAAAATGCTTAGTTCTCAGATGTAAATAATATGTGCCATGTTGTTTCATTTAGGTTTAAAGAGTTAACTGCTATATCCTCAGATATGCTTTCGTATATAGTAAATGGTAGTTTTAGAGATAGGTATGTTAGCACTAAAAATGAAGAAAAGGAGAAAGCCGCAAAATCTCTGCACTCAATGCTTACTTCCCTAAATAAAGCACATGTGACATCCTCTTTCAAGTAGGTTTAAAGAGTTAGCTGCTATATCCTCTGTTATGCTTTCCTATGTAGGAAATGCTTGTTTTAGAAATAGGAATGTTAGCACAAAAACTGAACGAAAAGAGATAGCTGCAAAGTCTCTGCACACAATGCTTACTTCTCAGAAGTTTATCTTATGTGCCATGTTGTTTCACTTAGGTTTAAAGAGTTAACTGCTATACCCTCAGGTATGCTTTCGTATATAGTAAATAGTTGTTATAGAGATAGGTATGTTAGCACTAAAAATGAAGGAAAGGAGATAGCTGCAAAATCTCTCCACACAATGCTGAGTTTTCAGTAGTAAATGATATGTGCCATGTTGTTTCATTTAGGTTTAAAGAGTTAGCTGCTATACCCTCGGTTATGCTTTTGCAGTAGGAAATGCTAGTTTTAGAGATAGGAATGTTAGCACAAAATCTGAAGTAATGGATATAGCTGAAATTCTCTGCACACAATGCTTAGTTCTCAGACGTAAATCATATGTGCCATGCTTTTTCATGTAGGGTTAAGGAGTTAGATGCTCTACCCCCTTTATGCTTTCGTATATAGTAAATGCTAGTCTAAGAGATATGAAATTTAGCACAAAACCTGAAGGAAAGGAGATAGCTGCAAAATCTCTGCACACAATACTTAGTTCTCAGAAGTAAATCATATGTGCCTTGTTGTTTCATTTAGGTTTAAAGAGTTAGCTGCCATACCCTCGGTTATGCTTTCCCATATAGGAAATGCTATTTTTAGAGGTTGGAATGTTAGCACAAAAACTGAAGGAAAGGAGGGAGCTCCAAAATCTCTGCACACAATGCTTAGTTCTCGGAAGTAAATCATATGTGCCATGTTGTTTCATTTAGGTTTAAAGAGTTAGCTGCTATACCCCGGGTTATGCTTTCCTATAGTGTACATGCTAGATTTAGAGATAGGAATATTAGCACAAAAAATGAAGGAAAGGAGATAGCTGCAAAATCTCTGCACAAAATGCTTAGTTCTCAGATGTAAATAATATGTGCCATGTTGTTTCATTTAGGTTTAAAGAGTTAACTGCTATATCCTCAGATATGCTTTTGTATATAGTAAATGGTAGTTTTAGAGATAGGTATGTTAGCACTAAAAATGAAGAAAAGGAGAAGCCGCAAAATCTCTGCACTCAATGCTTACTTCCCTAAATAAAGCACATGTGACATCCTCTTTCAAGTAGGTTTAAAGAGTTAGCTGCTATATCCTCTGTTATGCTTTCCTATGTAGGAAATGCTCATTTTAGAAATAGGAATGTTAGCACAAAAACTGAACGAAAAGAGATAGCTGCAAAGTCTCTGCACACAATGCTTACTTCTCAGAAGTATATCTTATGTGCCATGTTGTTTCACTTAGGTTTAAAGAGTTAACTGCTATACCCTCAGGTATGCTTTCGTATATAGTAAATGGTTGTTATAGAGATAGGTATGTTAGCACTAAAAATGAAGGAAAGGAGATACCTGCAAAATCTCTGCACACAATGCTGAATTTTCAGAAGTAAATGATAAGTGCCATGTTGTTTCTTTTAGGTTTAAAGAGTTAGCTGCTATACCCTCGGTTATGCTTTCGCAGTAGGAAATGCTAGTTTTAGAGATAGGAATGTTAGCACAAAAACTGAAATAATGGATATAGCTGAAATTTTCTGCACACAATGCTTAGTTCTCAGACGTAAATCATATGTACCATGCTTTTTCATGTAGGGTTAAGGAGTTAGCTGCTATACCCCCTTTATGCTTTCCTATAGTATAAATGCTGGGTTTAGAGATAGGAATGTTAGCACAAAAACTGAAGGAAAGGAGATAGCTGCAAAATGTATGCACACAATGCTTTGTTCTCCGAAGTAAATCATATTTGCCATGTTGTTTCATTTGGGTTTAAAAAGTTAGCTGCTATACCTTCGGTTATGCTTTCCTATATAGGAAATGCCAGTTTTAGAGATAGGAATGTTAGCACAAAAAGTGAAGAAAATGAGAGAGCTGCAAAATCCCTGCACACAATGCTTACTTCTCAGAAGGAAATCATATTTGCCATGTTGTTTCATGTAGGTTAGAGAGTTAGCTGCAGTACCCTCGGTTATGCTTTCCTGTATAGGAAATGCCAGTTTTAGAGATAGGAATGATGGCACAAAAACTGAAGGAAAGTAGATAGCTGCAAAATCTCTTCACACAATGCTTAGTTCTCAGAAGTAATTAATATGTGCCATGTTGTTACATTTAGGTTTAAAGAAATAGATGTTATACCCCCGGTTATGCTTTCGTATATGGGAAATGCTAGTTTTAGAGATATGAATGTTAGCACAAAAGCTGAAGGAAAGTAGACAGCTGCAAAATCTCTGCACACAATGCTTAGTTCTCAGAAGAAAATCATATGTACCATGCTTTTCCAGTAGGTTTAAAGAGTTAGGTGCTATACCCCCGGTTATGCTTTCCTTTAGAGTAACTGCTATGTTTAGAGATAGGTATGTTAACACATAAACTGAAGGAAACGAGATAGCTGCAAAATCTCTGCACACAATGCTTAGTTCTCAGAAGTAAATCATATGTACCATACTTTCTTAGATAGGTTTAAAGATTAGCTGCTGTAACCCAGGTTATGCTTTCCTATACTGTAAATGCTATTTTTAGAGATATGAATGTTATCACAGAAACTGAAGGAAATGAGACAGCTGCAAAATCTCTGCACACAATGCTTACTTCTCAGAAGTAAATCATATGTGCCACTTTGTGTCATTTAGGTTTAAAGAGTTAGCTGCTATACCCTCGGTTATGCATTCCTTTATAGAAAATGCTAGTTTTAGAGATATGAATGTTAGCACAAAAACTGAAGGAAAGGAGATAGTTGCAAAATCTCTGCGCACAATGATTAGTTCTCAGAAGTAAATCATATGTGCCATGTTGTTTCATTTATGTTTAAAGAGTTAGCTGTTATACCATTGGTTATGCTTTCCTATATAGGATATGCTTTTTAGAGATAGGAATGTTAGCACAAAAACTGATAGAAAGGAGATAGCTGCAAAATCTCTGCACATAATGCTTAGTCCTCAGAAATAAATCATATGTAACATGCTTTTTCAGGGAGGTTTAAAGAGTTAGCTTCTATACCCCCGGTTATGCTTTCCTATAGTGTAAATGCTAGTATTCAAGATAGGAATGTTAGCACAAAAACTGAAGGAAAGGAGATAGCCGCAAAATCTCTGCACTCAGTGCTTAGTTCCCTAAAGTAAAGCACATGTGACATCCTCTTTCAAGTAGGTTGAAGGAGTTAGCTGCTGTACCCTCGGGTATGCTTTCCTATATAGTAAATGCTAGGTTTAGAGATAGGAATGTTACCACAAAACTAAAGGAAAGTAGATAGCCACAAAATCTCTGAACTCAATGCTTAGTCCATAAAGTAAAGAACATGTGACATCCTCTTTCAAATAGGTTTAAAAAGTGACCTGCTATACCCTCGGTTATGCTTTCCTATATAAGAAATGCTAGTTTTAGAGATAGGAATGTTAGCACAAAAACTGAATTTAAGGAGATAGCTGCAAAATCTCTGCACAAAATGCTTAATTCTCGGAAGTAAATCATATGTGCCATGTTGTTTCATTTAGGTTTAAAGAATTAACTGCAATGCCCTCAGTTATGATTTCGTATAAAATAAATGTGGTTTTAGAGATAGGAATATTAGCAGTAAAAATCAAGGAAAGGTGATAGCTGAAAAATCTCTTCACACAATGCTTAGTTCTCAGAAGTAAATCATGTGTGCCTTATTGTTTCATTTAGGTTAAAAACTGAGCTGCAATAACGTCGGTTATGGTTTCCTATATTGTAATTGCTAGTTTTAGAGATAGGAATGTTAGCACAAAAACTGAAGGAAAGGAGATAGCTCAAAAGCTCTCCACAAAATGCTTAGTTCTCAGAAATAAATCATATGTAACATGCTTTTTCAGGTAGGTTTAAAGAGCTACCTGCTATACCCGCGGTTATGCTTTCCTATAGTGTAAATGCTAGGTTTAGAGATAGGAATGTTAGCATAAAACCAAAGGAAAGGACATAGCCACAAAATCTCTAAACTCAATGCTTAGTTGATAAAGTAAAGTACATGTAACATCCTCTTTCAAGTAGGTTTAAAGAGTTACCTGGTATACCCTCCGTTATGCTTTCCTATATAGGAATTGCTTGTTTTAGAGATAGGAATGTTAGCACAAAAACTGAAGGAAAGGAGAGAGCTGCAAAATCTCTGCACACAATGCTTAGTTCTCAGAAGTACATTAAATGTGCCATGTTGTTTCATTTAGGTTTAAAGAGTTACCTGCTATACATTCAGTTATGTTTTCCTATATAGTAAATGCTAGTTTTAGGGATAGGAATGTTAGCACTATAAAGCAAGGAAAGTAGATACCTGCAAAATCTCTTCACACAATGCTTAGTTCTCAGAAGTAAATCATGTGTGCCATGTTGTTTCATTTAGGTTTAAAGAGTTAGCTGCTATACCCTTGGTTATGCTTTCCCATATAGGAAATGCTAGTTTTAGTGATAGGAATGTTAGCACAAAAACTGAAGAAAAGGAGATAGCTGCAAAATCTCTGCACACAATGCTTAGTTCTCAGAAGTAAATCATAAGTATGATGCTTTTTCAGGTAGATTTAAGGAGTTAACTTCTATACCCCGGGTTATGCTTTCCTATAGTGTAAATGCTAGTTTTAGAGATAAGAATGTTAGCAAAAAAACTGAAGGAATGGAGATAGCCACAAAATCTCTGCACTCAATGCTTAGTTCCGTAAAGTAAAGCACATGTGACATCCTCTTTGAAGTAGGTGTAAAGTGTTAGCTGCTATACTCTCGGTTATGCTATCCTACATAAGAAATGCTAGTTTTAGGCATAGGAATTTTAGCACAAATACTGAAGGAAAGGAGATAGTTGCAAAACCTCTGCACGCAATACTTAGTTCTCAGAAGTAAATCATAAGTACCATGCTTTTTCAGGTAAGTTTAAAGAGTTAGCTGCTATAGCACCTGTTATGCTTTCCTATAGTGTAAATGAGAGTTTTGAGATGGGAATATAAGCAAAAAAACTGAAGGAAAGGATATAGCCACAAAATCTCTGTACTCAATGCTTAATTCCCTAAAGAAAAGCACATGTGACATCCTCTTTCAAGTAGGTGTAAAGAGTTAGCTGCTATACCCTCGGTTAGGCTTTCCCATATAGTAAATGCTAGGTTTAGAGATAGGAATGTTAGCACAAAAACTGAAGGAAAGGAGATAGCTGCAAAATCTCTGCACACAAAGCTTAGTTCTCAGAAGTAAATCATATGTGCCAGGTGGTTTCATTTAGGTTTAAAGAGTTAACTGCTTTACCCTCAGTTATGCTTTCCTATACAGTAAATGGTAGTTTTAGAGTTAGGAATGTTAGCAATAAAAATGAAGGAAAGGAGATAGCTGTAAATCTCTGCACACAATGCATAGTTCTCAGAAGTAAATTATATGTGCCATGTTGTTTCATTTAGGTTAAAGAGTTAGGCGCTATACCTTCCGTAATGCTTTCCTATATAGAAAATGCTAGTTTTAGAGATATGAATGTTAGCACAAAAACTGAATGAAAGGAGATAGCTGCAAAATCTCTGCACACAATGCTTATTTCTCAGAAGTAAATCTTATGTGCCATGTTGTTTCTTTTAGGTTTAAAGAATTAGCTGCTATACCTTTGGTTATGCTTTCCTACATAGTAAATGCTATTTTTAGAAATGGGCTGTTAGCACAAAAACTGAAGGAAAGGAGGTAGCTGCAAAATCTCTGCACACAATGCTTAGTTCTCAGAAGTAAATCATATGTGCCATGTTGTTTCATTTAGGTTTAAAGAGTTAACTGCTATACCCTCAGTTAGGATTTCGTATAAGTAAAGGCTGGTTTTAGAGATAGGAATGTTAGCACTAAAAATCAAGGAAAGGTGATAGCTGCAAAATCTCTTCACACAATGGTTAGTTCTCAGAAGTAAATCATATGTGCCATGTTGTTTCATTTCGGTTTAAAGAGTTAGTTGCTATACCCTCAGTTATGCTTTTCTATATAGGAAATGCTTGTTTTAGGCATTAAAATGTTAGCACAAAAACTGAAGGAAAGGAAAAAGCTGAAAAATCTCTGCGCACAATTCTTAGTTCTCAGAAGTAAATCATATGTACCAAGCTTTTTCAGATAGGTTTAAAGAGTTAGCTGCTATACCCCCGGTTATGCTTTCCTATTATGTAAAGGCTAGTTTTAGAGATAGGAATGTTAGCACAAAAACTGAAGGACAGATGATAGACTCAAACTCTCTGCACTCAATTCTTAGTTCCCTAAAGTAAAGCACATGTGACATCTCCTTCAAGTAGGTTTAAAGAGTTAGCTGCTATACCCTAGGTTATGCTTTCCTTTATAGGAAATGTTAGTTTTGGAGAAAGGAATGTTAGCACAAAAACTGAAGGAAAGGAGATAGCTGCAAAATCTCTGCACAAATGGTTAGTTTTCAGGGGTAAATCATATGTGCCATGTTGTTTCATTTAGGTTTAAAAAGTTAACTGCTATACCCTCAGTTATGCTTTCGTATATAGTAAACGATAGTTTTAGAGATAGGAATGTTAGCACTAAAAATAAAGTAAAGGAGATAGCTGCAAAATATCTGCACTCAATGCTTCGTTGTCAGACGTAAATCATATGTGCCATGTTCTTTCATTTAGGTTTAAAGAGTTAGATGCTATACCCTCGGTTATGCTTTCGTATATTGTAAATGCTAGTTTTAAAGATATGAATGTTAGCAAAAAACTGAAAAAAAGGAGATAGCTGCAAAATCTCTGCAAACAATGCTTAGTTCTCAGAAGTAAATTATATGTGCCATGTTGTTTCATTTAGGTTTAAAGAGTTAAATGCTATACCCTCAATTATGATTTCAAATACAGTAAATGCTAGTTTTAGGGATAGGAATGTTAGCACTAAAAAGCAAGGAAAGGAGATAGCTGCAAAATCTCTTCACACAATGCTTAGTTCTCAGACGTAAATCATATGTGCCATGTTGTTTCATTTAGGTTTAAAGAGTTAGCTGCAATACCGCCGGTTAAGCTTTTCTATAGTGTAAATGCTAGTTTTAGAGATAGGCATATTAGGACAAAAACTGAAGGAAAGGAGATAGCCACAAAATCTCTGTACTCAATGCTTATTTCCCGAAAGTGAAGCACATGTGACATCCTCTTTCAAGTAATTTTAAAGAATTAGCTGCTATACCCTCGGTTATGCTTTCTTATATATTAAATGCTAGTTTTAGGGATAGGAGTGTTAGCACAAAAACTGAAGGAAAGGAGATAGCTGCAATATCTCTGCACACAATGCTTAGTTCTCAGAAGTAAATCACATGTACCATTCTTTTTCAGGTAGGTTTAAAGAGTTAACTGCTATATCCCCGGTTATGCTTTCATATAGTGTAAAAGCAATATTTAGAGATAGGAATGTTTGCAGAAAAACTGAAGGAAATGAGCTAGCCACAAAATCTCTGCACTCAATGCTTAGTTCCCTCAAGTAAAGCACATGTGACATTCTCTTTCACATTGCTTTGAAGGGTTAACGGCTATACCCTCGGGGGTGCCTTACTATAGAGTAAAGGCTAGTTTTAGAAATAGGAATGTTAGGATAAAAACTGAAGGAAAGGAGATAGCTGCAAAATCTCTGCTTAGTTCTCAGAAGTAAATCATATTTGCCATGTTGATTCATTTAGGTTTAAAGAGTTAGCTGCTATACCCTCGGTTTTGCTTTCCTATATAGGAAATGCTAGTTTTAGAGATAGGATTGTTTGCACAAAAGCTGAAGGAAAGGAGATAGCTGCAAAATCTCTGCACACAATGCTTAGTTCTCAGAAGTAAATCATATGTGCCATGTTGTTTCATTTAGGTTTAAAGAGTTAGCCGCTATACCGTTGGTTATGATTTCGGATATTGTAAAGGGTAGATTTAGAGATACGAATGTTAGCACAAAAACTGAGGAAAGGAGAGAGCTGCAAAATCTCTGCACACAATGCTTAGTTCTCAGGGATAAATCATATGTGCCATGTTGTTTCATTTAGGTTTAAAGTGTTAGCTGTTATATCCTCGGTTATGCTTTCCTATATAGGAAATGCTAGTTTTACAGATAGGAATGTTAGCACAAAAACTGAAGGAAAGGAGATAGCGGCAAAATCTCTGCACACAATGCTTACTTCTCAGAAGTAAATCATATGTACCATGTTTTTTCAGGTAGGTTTAAAGAGTTAGCTGCTATACCCCCGGTTATGCTTTCCTATAGTGTAAATGATTCTTTTAGAGATAGGAATGTTTGTACAAAAACTGAAAGAAAGGAGATAGCCTCAAAGTCTCTGCACACAATGCTTAGTTCACTGAAGTAAATCATATGTACCATGCTTTTTCAGGTAGATTTAAAGATTTAGCTGCTATACACCGTTATGCTTTCCTCTACTTTAAATGCTAGTTTTAGAGATACGAAAGTTAGCACAAAAACTGAAGGAAAGGAGATAGCTAAAAAATCTCTGCATGCAATGCTTAATTCCATAAAGGAAAGCACATGTGATATCCTCTCTCAAGTAGATTTAAAGAATTAGCTCCTATACCCTCTGGTGAGCTTTCCTATACTGTAAATGCTAGGTTTAGAGATAGGAATGTTAGCACAAAAACTGAAGGAAAGGAGATAGATGCAAAATCTCTGCACACAATGCTTAGTTCTCAGAAGAATATCAATGTGCCATGTTGTTTCATTTAGGTTTAAAGAGTTAACTACTATACCCTCAGTTATGCTTTCGTATATAGTAAAGGCTAGCTTTAGAGATAGGATTATTAGCACTAAAAATAAAGGACAGGAGATAGCTATAAAATCTCTTCACTCAATGCTTAATTCCCTTAAGTAAAGCACATGTGACATCCTCTTTCAAATAGGTTTAAAGAATTAGCTGCTATACCCTCGGGTATGCTTTCCTATATAGTAAATGCTAGGTTTAGAGTAGGAATGTTAGCACAAGAACTGAAGGAAAGGAGATAGCTGCAAAATCTCTGTACACCATGCTTATTTCTCAGAAGCATATCATATGTGCCATGTTTTTTCATTTAGGTTGAAATAGTAGACTGCTATACCCTCGGTTATGCTTTCGTATATAGTAAATGCAAGCTTTAGAGATAGGAATGTTAGCACTAAAAATGAAGGAATGGAGATAGCTGCAAAATCTCTGCACACAATGCTTCATTCTCAGAATTAAATCATATGTACCATGCTTTTTCAGGTAGATTTAAAGAGTAGCTGCTATACCCCAGGTTAGGCTTTCCTATAGTGTAAATGCTAGTTTTAGATATAGGAATGTTAGCACAAAAACTGAAAGAAAGGATATAGCCTCAAAATCTCTGCACTCAATGCTTTGTTTCCTAAAGTAAATCACATGTGACATCCTCTTTCCAGTAGGTTTAAAGAGTTAGCTGGAATACCCTCGGTTATGCTTTCCTATATATTAAATGCTAATTTTATAAATAGGAATGTTACCACTAAAAATGAAGGAAAGGAGATAGCTGCAAAATCTCTGCACACAATGCTTACTTCTCAGAAGTAAATCGTAAGTGCCATGTTGTTTCATTTAGGTTTAAAGAGTTAGGTGCTATACCCTCGGTTATGCTTTCCTATATAGTAAATGCTAGGTTTACAGATAGGAATGTTAGCACCAAAACTGAAGGAAAGGAGATAGCTGTAAAATGTCGGCTCACAATGCTTAGTTCTAAGAAGTAAATCATATCTGCCATGTTGTTTCATTTAGGTTTAAAGAGTTAGCTGCTATAACCTCGGTTATCATTTCCTATATAGGAAAAGCTAGTTTTACATGTACGAATGTTAGCACAAAAATGAAGAAAAGGAAATAGCTGCAAAATCTCTGCACACAATGCTTAGTTCTCAAAAGTAAATCATATGTACCATGCTATTTCAGGTAGGTTTAAAGAATTAGCTGCTATACCCCCGGTTTTGCTTTCCTATCGAGTAAATGCTAGTTTTATAGATAGGAATGTTAGCACAAAAACTGAAGGAAAGGAGATTGCCACAAAATCTCTGTGCTCAATAATTAGTTCTCTAACTTAAAGCACATGTGACATTCAATTTCAAATAGGTTTAAAGAGTTAGCTGCTATACCCTCGGTTTTGCTTTCCTATATAGGAAATGCTAGTTTTAGAGATAGGAACGTTAGCACAAAAACTGAAGGAAAGGAGATAGCTGCAAAATCTCTGCACACAATGCTTAGCTCTCAGAGTATAACATATGTGCCATGTTGTTTCATTTAGGTTTAAAGAGTTAACTGCTATACCCTCGGTTTTGCTTTCATGTGCAGTAAATGCTAGTTTTAGAGATATGAATGTTACCACAGCAACTGAAGGAAAGGAGATACCTGCAAAATCTCTGCACTCAAAGCTTACTTCTCAGAAGTAAATCATATGTGGCATGTTGTTTCATTTAGGTAAAGAGTTAGCTGCTGTACTCTCAGTTACGCTTTCCTATATAGTAAAAGCTAGTTTTAAGGATAGGAATGTTACAAAAAATAATGAAGGAAAGGAGATCGCTGCAAAATCTCTGGACACAATGCTTAGTTCTCAGAAGTAAATCATATGTGCCATGATGTTTCATTTAGGTTTAAAGAGTTAGCTGCTATACCCTCGGTTATGCTTTCCCATATAGGAAATGCTAGTTTTAGAGATAGGAATGTTAGCACAAAAACTGAAGCAAAGAAGATAGCTGCAAAATCCCTGCACACAATGCTTAGTTCTCAGAAATAAATCATAGGAAGCATGCTTTTTCACGTAGGTTTAAAGAGTTAGGTGCTGTAACCCCGGTTTTGCTTTCCTATAGTGTAAATACTAGTTTTAGAGATAGGAATTTTAGCACAAAAACTGAAGGAAAGGAGATAGCTACAATCTCTGCACTCAATCCTTAGTTCCCTAAAGTAAAGCACATGTGACATCCTCTTTCAAGTAGGTTTAAAGAGTTTTCTGTTATACCCTCGGTTATGCCTTCCTATAGAGTAAATGCTAGTTTAAGAGATAGGAAGGTTAGCACAAAAACTGAAGGAAAGGAGATAGCTCCAAAATCTCTGCACACAATGCTTAGTTCTTTGAAGTAAATCATATGTCACATGTTGTTTCAAATACGTTTAAAGAGTTAGCTGCTATACACTCGGTTATGCTTTCCTATATAGTAAAAGCTAGTTTTAGAGATAGGAATGTTAGCTCAAAAAGTGAAGGAAAGGAGATAGCTGCAAAATCTCTCCACACAATGTTTAGTTCTCATAAGTAAATCATATGTACCTTCCTTTTTCCGGTAGGTTTAAAGAGTTAGCTGCTATACCCCCGGTTATGCTATCCTATAGTGTAACTGCAAGTTTTAGAGATAGGAATGTTGGCAAAAAACTGAAGGAAAGGAACTATCCACAAAATCTCTGCACTCAATGCTTAGTTCCCTAAATTAAGCACATGTGACATCCCCTTTCAAGTAGGTTTAAAGAGTTAGCTGCTAGACCCTCGGTTATGCCTTCCTATATATTAAATGCTAGTTTTAGAGATATGAATGATAGCCGAAAACAAAAGGAAAGGAGATAGCTGCAAAAACTCTTAAGAGAATCCTTATTTCTCAGAAGTAAATCATAAGTGTCATGTTGTTTCATTTAGGTTTAAAGAGTTAGCTTCTATAGCCTTGGTAAAGTTTTCCTATATAGTAAATGTTAGTTTTAGAGATAGGAATGTTAGCCCAAAAACTGAAGGAAAGAAGATAGCTGCAAAATCTCTGCCCACAATGCTTAGTGCTCAGAAGTAAATCATATGTGCCATGTTGTTTCATTTAGGTTTAAAGAGTTAGCTGCTATACCCTCGGTTATGATTTCCTATATAGTAAATGCTTGTTTGAGAGATAGAAATGTTAGCACAAAAACTGAAGGAAAGGAGATAGCTGCAAAATCTCTGCACTCAAAGCATACTTCTCAGAAGTAAATCATATGTGGCATGTTCGTTCATTTAGGTAAAGGGTTAGCTGCTGTACTCTCAGTTATGCTTTCCTATATAGTAAAAGCTAGTTTTAAGGATAGGAATGTTAGAAAAAACAATGAAGGAAAGGAGATAGCGACAAAATCTGTGCACTCAATGCTTAGTTCCCTAAAGTAAAGTACATGTGACATCCTCTTTCAAGGAGGTTTAAAGAGTTAGCTGCTATACCCTTGGTTATGCCTTCCTATATATTAAATGCTAGTTTTAGAGATAGGAATGCTGGCACAATAACTGAAGAAAAGGAGATAGCTGCAAAATCTCTGCACACAATGTTTAGTTCTCAGAAGTAAATCTTATGTAACATGCTTTTTCAGGTAGGTTTAAAGAGTTTGCTGTTAGCCCCTGGATATGCTTTCCTATAGTGTAAATGCTTGTTTTACAGATAGGCGTATTAGAAAAAAAATAGAAAGAAAGGAGATAGCCACAAAATCTCTGCACTCAATGCATATTTCCCTAAAGTAAAGCAAATGTGACATCCTCTTTCAAGTAGTTTTAAAGAGTGAGCTGCTATACCCTCGGTTATGCCTTCCTATATATGAAATGCTAGTTTTAGAGATAGTAATGTTAGCACAGAAAATAAAGGAAAGGAGATGGCTGCAAAATCTCTGTGCACAATGCTTAGTTCTCAGATGTAAATCATATGTGCCATGTTGTTTCATTTAGGTTTAAAAAGTTAGCTGCTGTACCTCCGATTATGCTTTCCTATAGTGCAAATGCTTGTTTTAGAGATAGGAATGTTTGCACAAAAACTGTAGGAAAGGAGATAGTTGCAAAACCTCTGCACACAATGCTTAGTACTCAGAAGTAAATGATATGTACCATGCTTTTTCAGGTAGTTTTAAAGAGTTAGCTGCTATACTCCCTGTTATGCTTTCCTATAGTGTAAAAGCTAGTTTTAGAGATAGGCATATTAGTAGAAACACTGAAGGAAAGAAGATAGCCACAAAATCTCTGCACTCAATGCTTAGTTCCCTAAAGTAAAGCACATGTGACATCCTCTTTCCAGTAGGTTTAAAGAGTTTGCTGCTATACCATCGGTTATGCTTTCCTGTATAGTAAAAGCTAGTTTTAGAGATAGGAATGTTAGCACAAAAACGGCAGGCAATGAGATAGCTGCAAAATCTCTGCACACAATGCTTAGTTCTTCGAAGTAAATCAAATGTGCCATGTTGTTTCAGTTAGATTTAAAGACTTAGCTGCTATACCCCCGGTTAGGGTTTCCTAGATAGTAAATGCCAGTTTTAGAGATAGGAATATTAGCACAAAAACTGAAGGAAGGAGATAGCTGCCAAATCTCTGCACACAATGCTTAGTTCTAAGAAGTAAATCATATGTACCATGCTTTTCAGGTAGGTTTAAAGAGTTAGCTGCTATACCTCCGATTATGCTCTCCTAGAGTGTAAATGGTAGTTTTAGAGATAGGCATATTAGCACAAACACTGAAGGAAAGGAGAAGGCCACAAAATCTCTGCACTCAATGCTTAGTTCCCTAAAGTAAAGCACATGTGACATCCTCTTTCAAGTAGGTTTGAAGAGTTAGATGCTGTACCCTCGCTAATGCTTTCTTATATAGTAAATGCTAGTTTTAGACATAGGATAGTTAGCACAAAAACTAAAGAAAAGGAGATAACTGCAAAATCTCTGCACACAATGCTTAGTTTTCAGAAGTAAATCATATGTGCCATGTTGTTTCATTTAGGTGTTAAGAGTTACCTGCTATACTCTCAGTTTTGCCTTCCTACATAGTAAATGCTAGTTTTATGGATAGGAATGTTAGCACAAAACCTGAAGGAAAGAAGATAGTTGCCAAATCTCTGCACACAATCCTTAGTCCTCAGAAGTAAATCATATGTGCCATGTTGTTTCATTTAGGCTTTAAGAGTTATCAGCTATACCATCGGATATGCTTTCCTATATAGTAAATACTAGTTTTAGAGATAGGAATGGTAGCACAAAAACTGAAAGAAAGGAGATGCTTCCAAAATCTCTGCATACAATGCTTAGTTCTCAGAAGTAAATCATATGTGCCATGTTGTTTCATTTAAGTTTAAAGAGTTAGCTTTTATACCCTCGGTTATGCTTTCCTATATAGTAAATGCTAGTTTTAGAGATAGGAATATTAGCATAGAAACTGAAGGAAAGGAGATAGCTGCAAAATCTCTGCACACAATGTTAGTTCTCGGACATAAATCATATGTACGATGCTTTTTCAGGTAGGTTTAAAGAGTTATCTGCTATTCCTACCGTTATGCTTTATCTATAGTGTAAATACAAGTTTTAGAGATAGGAGTGTTAGCACAAAAACTGAAGGAAAGGAGATAGCCACAAAATCTCTGCACTCAATGCTTAGTTCCCTAAAGTAAAGCACATGTGTCATCCTCTTTCAAGTAGGTTTAAAGAGTTAGCTGATATACCATCGGTTATGCCTTCCTACATAGTAAATGCTAGTTTTAGAGAGAGGAATTTTCCCAGAAAAACTGAAGGAAAGAAGATAGTTGAAAAATCTCTGCAAAGAATGTTTAGTTCTAAAAAGTAAATCATATGTGCCATGTTGTTTCATTTAGGTTTAAAGAGTTAGCTGCTATACCCGCAGTAATGCTTTCCTACATAGTAAATGCTAGTTTTAGAGATAGGAATGTTAGCACAAAAACTGAAGGAAAGGAGATAGTTGCAAAATCTCCGCACACGATGCTTAGTTTTCAGAAGTAAATCATATGTGCCATGATATTTCATTTAGGTTTAAAGAGTTAGATGCTATACCCTCGGATATGCTTTACTATATAGTAAATGCTAGTTTTAGAGATAGGAATGGTAGCATAGAAACTGAAGGAAAGGAGATAGCTGCAAAATCGCTACACACCATGCTTAGTTCTCAGAAGTAAATCATATATACCATGCTTTTTCAGGTAGGTTTAAAGAGTTAGCTGCTATTCCCACCGTTATGCTTTCCTATAGTGTAAATTCACGTTTTGGAGATAGGAATGTTAGCAAAAAAACTGAAGGAAAGGAGATAGCCACAAAATTTCTGCACTCAATGCTTAGTTCACTAAAGTAAAGCACATATGACATCCTCTTTGAAGTAGGTTTAAAGATTTAGCTGCTATACCCTCGGTTATGCCTTCCTATATAGTAAATGCTAGTTTTAGAGATAGGAATGCTAGCACAATAACTGAAGAAAAGGAGATAGCTGCAAAATCTCTGCACACAACGCTTAGTTCTCAGAAGTAAGTCATATGTGCAATGTTGTTTCATTTAGGTTTAAAGAGTGAGCTGCTATACCCTCGGTTAAGATTTCCTATATATGTAATACTAATTTTATGGATAGGAATGTTAGCACAAAAACTGAAGGAAAGGAGATAGTTGCAAAATCTCTGCACACAATGCTTAGTCCTCAGAAGTAAATCATATGTGTGATGTTGTTTCATTTAGGCTTTATGAGTTATCTGCTATACCCTTGGTTATTTCTTCCTATATAGTAAATGCTAGTTTAAGAGTTAGGAATGTTATCACAAAAACTGAAGGAAAGGACATAGCCTCAAAATCTCTGCATCAATGTTTAGTTCTCTAAAGTAAAGCACATTTGACATCATCTTTCAAGTAGGTTTAAAGAGATAGCTGCTATACCAACGGTTATGTCTTACACTATAGTAAAACCTAGTTTTAGAGAGAGGAAATTTAGCACAAAAAAAGAAGGAAACAAGATAGGTGCAAAATCTCTGCATGCAATGCTTAGTTCTCAGAAGTAAATCATATGTACCATGCTTTTTCAGGTAGGTTTAAAGAGTTAGCTGCTATATCGCAAGTTATGCTTTCCTATAGTATAAAGGCTACTTTTAGAGATAGGAATGTTAGCACAAAAACTGAAGGATTGGAGATAGCCACAAAATCTCTGCACTCAATGCTCAGTTACCTAAAGTAAAGCACATGTGACATTCTCTTTCAAGTAGGTTAAAAGAGTTAGCTGCTATACCCTCGGTTATGCTTTCCTATATAGGAAATGCTAGTTTTAGAGATAGGAATGTTAGCACAAAAATTGAAGGAAAGGAGATAGCTGCAAATCTCTGCACACAACGCTTATTTCTCAGAAGTAAAGCATATGTGCCATGTTGTTTCATTTAGGTTTAAAGAGTTAGCGGGTATACCCTCGGTTATGCTTTCTTATATAGGAATTGCTTGTTTTACAGATAGGAATGATAGCACAAAAACTGAAGGAAAGAATATAGCTGCAAAATCTCTGCACACAATGCTTAGTTCTCAGAAGTAAATCATATGTACCATGCTTTTTCAGGTAGGTTTAACGAGTTAGCTGCTATACCCCAGGGTATGCTTTCCTATAGTATAAATGCCAGCTTTAGAGATAGGAATGTTAACTCATAATCTGAAGGAAAGGAGTTAGCTGCAAAATCTCTGCACACAATGCTTAGTTCTCAGAAGTAAATCATATGTACCATGCTTTTTCAGGTATGTTTAAAGAGTTAGCTGCTATACCTCCTGTTATGCTTTTGTATGGTGTAAATGCTCATTTTAGTGATAGGATTGTTAGCACAAAAACTGAAGGAAAGGAGATAGCTGCAAAATCTGTGCACTCAATGATTAATTCCCTAAAGTAAACCACATGTGACATCCTCTTTCATGTAGGTTAAAAGAGTTAGCTTCTATACCTTCAGTTATGCTTTCGTATATAGAAAATGCAGGTTTTAGAGATAGGAATGTGAGCAATAAAAATGAAGGAAAGGAGATAGCTGCAAAATCTCTGCACACAATGCTTAGTACTCAGGAAGAAATCATAAGTGCCATGTTGTTTCATTTAGGTTTAAAGAGTTACATGCTATACCCTCGGTTATGCTTTCCTATATAGGAAATGATAGTTTTAAAGATAGGAATGGTAGCTAAAAAAAATTGAAGTAAAGGAGGTAACTGCAAAATCTCTGCAGTTAATGCTTAGTTGTCAGTAGGAAATCATATGTGCCATGTTGTTTCATTGGGGTTTAAAGAGTTAGCTGCTATAACCCCGGTTAGGCTTTCCTATAGTGTAAATGCTAGTTTTAGAGATAGGAATGTCAGCCCAAAAACTGAAGGAAAGGAGATACTGCAAAATCTCTGTACACAATGCTTAGTTCTCAGAAGTAAATCATATGAGCCATGTTGTTTCATTTAGGTTTAAAGTGTTAGCTGCTATACCATCGGTTACGCTTTCGTATTTAGGAAATGCTAGTTTTAAGAAATAGGAATGTTAGCACAAAACCTGAAGGAAAGGAGGTAGCTGCAAAATCTCTGCACACAATGCTTAGTTCTCAGAAGTAAATCATACATTCCATGCTTTTACACATAGGTTTAAAGAGTGTGCTGCTAGAACCCGGTTATGGTTTCCTATATTGTAAATGCTATGTTTCGAGATAGGAATGTTAGCAGAAAAACTGAAGGAAAGGAGATAGCTGCAAAATCTCTGCACACAATGTTAGTTCTCAGAAGTAAATCATATGTACCATGCTTTTTCAGGTAGGTTTAAAGAGTTAGCTGCTATACCCCCGGTTATGCTTTCCTAGAGTGTAAATGCTAGTTTTAGAGATAGGAATGTTAGCACAAAAACTGAAGGAAAGGAGATAGCCGCAAAATCTCTGCACTCTTTAATTAGTTCCCTAAAGTAAAGCACATGTGACATCCTCTTTGAAGTAGAATTAAAGAGTTAGCTGCTATACCCTCTGTTATACTTTCTGATATAGGAAATGCTAGTATATTTTTTTTAAAGAATTATTTTTATTTATTTTAATTCCCCTTCCCTGGTTGTCTGTTTTCTGTGTCTTTTTGCTGTGTCTTGTTTCTTGTTTATTTGTCTGATTCTGTTGTCCACAGCGGCACGGGAAGTATCGGCGGCGCCATTCCTCAGCACGCTGCTTCCTCCTTCACGCTGGGCGGCTCTCCTTATGGGTGCACTCCTTGCGCGTGGGGCTCCCCTACGCGGGGGACACCCCTGTGTGGCACGGCACTCCTTCTGCGCATCAGCACTGCACATTGACCAGCTCCACAAGGGTCAAGAGGGCCGGGGCTTGAACCGCGGACCTCCCATGTGATAGACAGACACCTTAACCACTGGGCCAAAGTCCGATTCCCAGGAAATGCTAGTATTAGAGATAGGAATGATAGCACGAAAACTGAAGGAAAGGAGATAGCTTCAAAATCTCTGCACACAATGCTTAATTCTCAGAAGGAAATCATATGTGCCATGTTGTTGCATTTATGTTTAAAGAGTTAGCTGCTATACCCTCAGATATGTTTTCCTATAGTGTAAATGCTAGTTTTAGAGATAGGAATGTTAGGAAAAAACTGATGGAAGGAGATAGCTAGAAAATGTCTGCACACAATGCTTAGTTCTCAGAAGTAAATCATATGTACCCTACTTTTTCAGGTAGGTTTAAAGAGTTAGCTGCTACACCCACGGTTATGCTTTCCTATAGTGTAAATGTTAGGTTTAGAGATAGGAATGTTAGCACAAAAACTGAATGAAAGGAGATAGCCACAAAATCTCTGCACTCAATGCTTAGTTTCCTGAAGTCAAGTATATGTGACATCCTCTTTCAAGTAGGTTTAAAGAGTTAGCTGCTATAACCCCTGTTATGCTTTCCTATATAGTTAATGCTAGTTTTAGCGATGGGAATGTTGGCATAAAAACGGAAGGAAAAGAGATAGCTGCAAAATCTCTAGCACACTAGGCTTACTTCTCAGGAGCAAATCATATGTGTCATGTTGTTTCATTTAGGTTTAAGGAGTTACTGCTATCCCCTCGTTTATACTTTCCTATATAGTAAAAGCTAGTTTTAGGGTTAGGAATGTTAACACAAGAACGGAAGGAAAGGAGATAGCTGAAAAATCTCTGCAAAGAATGCTTAGTTCTCACAAGTATATCATATGTGCTATATTGTTTCATTTAAGTTTAAAGAGTTAGCTGCTATACCCTCGGTTATGCTTTCATATGTAGGAAATGCTTGTTTTATAAATAGGAATGTTAGCACAAAAATTGAAGGAAAGTAGATAGCTGCAAAATCTCTGCACACAATGCTTAGCTCTCAGAAGTAAATCATAAGTACCTTGCTCTTTCAGGTAGGTTTAAAGAGTTAGCTGCTATACGCCCTGTTATGCTTTCCTATAGTGTAAAAGACAGCTTTAGAGATAGGAATGTTACCACAAAAACTGAAGGAAAGGAGATAGCTGCAAAATCTCTGCTCCAAATGCTTAGTTCTCAGAAGTCAATCATATGTGCCATGTTGTTTCATTTAGGTTTAAAAAGTTAGCTGCTATACATTTGGTTATGCTTTCCTATATAGGAAATGCCAGTTTTAGAGATCGGAATGTTAACACAAAAACTGAAGGAAAGGAGATAGCTACAAAATTTCTGCACTCAATGGTTAATTCCCTAAAGTAAACACATTTGACATCCTCTTCCAAGTAGGTTTAAAGAGTTAGCTGCTATACCCTCGGTTATGCTTTCGTACATAGGAAATGCCTGTTTTAGAGACAGGAATGTTAGCACAAAAACTGAAGGAAAGGAGATAGCCGCAAAATCTCTGCACTCAATGTTTAGTTCCCTAAAGAAAAGCATATGTGACATCCTCTTTCAAGTAGGTTTAAAGTGTTAGCTACTATACCCTCGATTATGCTTTCCTATATAGGAAATGCTGGTTTTACAATTAGGAAAGGTAGAAGAAAAACTGAAGGAAAGGAGATAGCTGCAAAATCTCTGCACACAATGCCTAGTTCTCAGAAGTTAATGATGTGTGCCATGTTCTTTCATTAGGTTTTTAGAGTTACCTGCTATACCCTCGGTTATGCTTTCCTGTAAAGAAATGCTAGTTTTAGAGATAGGAATGTGAGCCCAAAAAGTGAAGGAAAGGAGATAGCTGCAAAATCTCTGCACAAAATGCTTAGTTCTCAGATGTAAATAATATGTGCCATGTTGTTTCATTTAGGTTTAAAGAGTTAACTGCTATATCCTCAGATATGCTTTCGTATATAGTAAATGGTTGTTTTAGAGATAGGTATGTTAGCACTAAAAATGAAGTAAAGGAGATAGGTGCAAAATCTCTTCACACAATGCTGAGTTTTCAGAAGTAAATGATATGTGCCATGTTGTTTCATTAGGTTGAAAGAGTTAGCTGCTATACCCTTGGTTTTGCTTTCGTATGTAGGAAATGCTAGTTTTAGAGATAGGAATGTTAGCACAAAAACGGAAGTAATGGATATAGCTGAAATTCTCTGCACACAATGCTTAGTTCTCAGACATAAATCATATGTACCATGCTTTTTCATGTAGGGTTAATGAGTTAGCTGCTATACCCCCTTTATGCTTTCCTATAGTGTAAATCCTGGGTTTAGAGATAGGAATGTTAGCACAAAAACTGAAGTAAAGGAGATAGCTGCAAAATGTATGCACACATGCTTAGTTCTCCGAAGTAAATCATATATGCCATGTTGTTTCATTTGGGTTTAAAAAGTTAGCTGCTATACCTTCGGTTATGCTTTCCTATATAGGAAATGCCAGTTTTAGAGATAGGAATGTTAGCACAAAAGCTGAAGGAAAGGATATAGCTGCAAAATCTCTGCACACAATGCTTATTTCTCAGAAATAAATCATACGTACCATGCTATTCCAGGTAGGTTTAAAGAGTTAGGTGCTAAACCCCCGGTTATGCTTTCCTATAGAGTAACTGCTGTGTTTAGAGATAGGTATGTTAGCACAAAAACTGAAGGAAAGGAGATAGCTGCAAAATCTGTGCACACAATGCTTAGTTCTCAGAAGTAAATCATACGTTTCATGCTTTTTCAGTAGGTTTAAACAGTGAGCTGCTATACCCCCGGTTAGGCTTTTATATAGTGTAAATGCTAGGTTTAGAGATAGGAATGTTAGCACAAAAACTGAAGGAAAGGAGAAAGCTGCAAATTGTCTGCACACAATGCTTAGTTCTCCGAAGTAAATCATATGTGCCATGTTGTTTCATTTAGGTTTAAACAGTTAGCTGCTATACCCTCGGTTATGCTTTCCTATATAGGAAATGCTAGTTTTAGAGATAGGAATGTTAGCTTCAAAACTGAAGGAAAGGATATAACTGCAAAAACTCGGCACACAATGCTTAGTTCTCAGAAGTAAATCATATGTACCATGTTGTTTCAATTAGGTTTAAAGAGTTAGCTGCTATACCCTCGGTTATGCTTTCCTATATAGGAAATGCTAGTTTTGGAGAGAGGAATGTTAGCACTAAAACTGAAGGAAAAGAGATGACCGCAAATCTCTGTAATCAATGCTTATTTCTCTAAAGTAAACCACATGTGACATCCTCTTTCAAGTAGGTTTAAAGAGTTACCTGCTCTACCCCCGGTTATGCTTTCCTATAGTGTATATGCTAGGATTAGAGATAGGAATTTTAGCACAAAAACTGAAGGAAAGGAGATAGCTGCAAAATCTCTGAACACAATGCTTATTTCTCAGAAGTAAATCATATGAGCCATGTTGTTTCATTTAGGTTTAAAGAGTTAGCTGCTATACCCCTGGTTATGTTTTCCTACAGTGTAAATGCTAGGTTTGGAGAAAGGAATGTTAGCACAAAAACTGAAGGAAAGGAGATAGCTGCAAAATCTCTGCACACAGCGCTTAGTTCTCAGAAATAAATCATATGTATCACGCTTTTTCAGGTAGGTTTAAAGAGTTAGCTGCTAAACCCCCGGTAATGCTTTACTATAGTGTAAATGGTAGTTTTAGAGATAGGAATATTACCACAAGAACTAAAGGAAAGGAGATAGCTGCAAAATCTCTGCACAGAATGCTTAGTTCTCAGAACTAAATCATATGTGCCATGTTGTTTATTTTATGTTTAAAGAGTTACCTGCTATACCCTCAGTTAGGCTTTTGTACACAGGAAATGCAAGTTTTAGAGAAAGGAATGTTAGCACAAAAACTGAAGGAAGGAGATAGCTGCAAAATCTCTGCACACAATGCTTAGTTCTCAGAAGTAAATCATATGTGCCATCTTGTTTCATTTAGGTTTAAAGAGTTAGCTGCTATACCCTCGGTTAGGCTTTCGTATACAGTAAATGCTAGTTATAGAGATATGAATGTTAGCATAAAAACAGAAGGAAAGGTGAGAGCTGCAAAATCTCTGCACGAAGTGCTTAGTTTTTCAAAGTAAATCATATGTGCCATGCTGTTTCATTTAGGTTTAAAGAGTTAACTGTTATATCCTCAGTTTGCTTTCGTATACAGTAAATGCTATTTTTAGAGATAGGAATGTTAGCACAAAAAATGAAGGAAAGGAGATAGCTGCAAAATCTCTGCATACAATGCCTAGTTCTCAGAAGTAAATCTTATGTACCATTCTTTTTCAGGTACGTTTAAAGAGTTAGTTGCTATACCCCCGTTATCTTTTCCTATAGTGTAAATGCTAGTTTTAGAAATGGGAATGATAGCAGAAAACCCGAAGGAAAGGAGATAGCCACATAATCTCTGCACTCAATGCTTAGTTCCCTAAAGTAAAGCACATGTGTCATCCTCTTTCTATTAGGTTTAAACAGTTAGCTGCTATACCCTCGCTTAAGCTTTCCTATAGTGTAAATGCTAGTCTTAGAGATAGGACTGTTAGCACAAAAACTGAAGGAAAGGAGATAGCTGCAAAATCTCTGCACACAATGCTTAGTTCTCAGAAGTAAATAATATGTTCCATACTTTTTCAGGTAGCTTTAAAGAGTGAGCTGCTATACCCCCGGTTATGCTTTCCTATAGTGTAAATGCTAGGTTTAGATATAGGAATGTTAGCACAAAAACTGAAGTAAAGGACATAGCTGAAAAATCTCTGCACACAGTGCTTAGTTCTCAGAAGTAAATCATATGTACCCTACTTTTTCAGGTAGGTTTAAAGAGTTAGCTGCTATACCCTCAGTTTTGCTTTCCTATAGTGTAAATGCTAGGTTTAGAGATTGGAATGTTAGCACAAAAACTGAAGGAAAGGAGATAGCCACAAAATTTCGGCACTCAATGCTTAGTTCCTAAAGTCGAGCACATGTGACATCCTCTTTCAAGTAGGTTTAAAGAGTTAGCTGCTATAACCCCTGTTATGCTTTCCTATATAGTTAATGCTAGTTTTAGCGATGGGAATGTTGGCATAAAAACGGAAGGAAAAGAGATAGCTGCAAAATCTCTAGCACACTAGGCTTACTTCTCAGGAGCAAATCATATGTGTCATGTTGTTTCATTTAGGTTTAAGGAGTTACTGCTATCCCCTCGTTTATACTTTCCTATATAGTAAAAGCTAGTTTTAGGGTTAGGAATGTTAACACAAGAACGGAAGGAAAGGAGATAGCTGAAAAATCTCTGCAAAGAATGCTTAGTTCTCACAAGTATATCATATGTGCTATATTGTTTCATTTAAGTTTAAAGAGTTAGCTGCTATACCCTCGGTTATGCTTTCATATGTAGGAAATGCTTGTTTTATAAATAGGAATGTTAGCACAAAAATTGAAGGAAAGTAGATAGCTGCAAAATCTCTGCACACAATGCTTAGCTCTCAGAAGTAAATCATAAGTACCTTGCTCTTTCAGGTAGGTTTAAAGAGTTAGCTGCTATACGCCCTGTTATGCTTTCCTATAGTGTAAAAGACAGCTTTAGAGATAGGAATGTTACCACAAAAACTGAAGGAAAGGAGATAGCTGCAAAATCTCTGCTCCAAATGCTTAGTTCTCAGAAGTCAATCATATGTGCCATGTTGTTTCATTTAGGTTTAAAAAGTTAGCTGCTATACATTTGGTTATGCTTTCCTATATAGGAAATGCCAGTTTTAGAGATCGGAATGTTAACACAAAAACTGAAGGAAAGGAGATAGCTACAAAATTTCTGCACTCAATGGTTAATTCCCTAAAGTAAACACATTTGACATCCTCTTCCAAGTAGGTTTAAAGAGTTAGCTGCTATACCCTCGGTTATGCTTTCGTACATAGGAAATGCCTGTTTTAGAGACAGGAATGTTAGCACAAAAACTGAAGGAAAGGAGATAGCCGCAAAATCTCTGCACTCAATGTTTAGTTCCCTAAAGAAAAGCATATGTGACATCCTCTTTCAAGTAGGTTTAAAGTGTTAGCTACTATACCCTCGATTATGCTTTCCTATATAGGAAATGCTGGTTTTACAATTAGGAAAGGTAGAAGAAAAACTGAAGGAAAGGAGATAGCTGCAAAATCTCTGCACACAATGCCTAGTTCTCAGAAGTTAATGATGTGTGCCATGTTCTTTCATTAGGTTTTTAGAGTTACCTGCTATACCCTCGGTTATGCTTTCCTGTAAAGAAATGCTAGTTTTAGAGATAGGAATGTGAGCCCAAAAAGTGAAGGAAAGGAGATAGCTGCAAAATCTCTGCACAAAATGCTTAGTTCTCAGATGTAAATAATATGTGCCATGTTGTTTCATTTAGGTTTAAAGAGTTAACTGCTATATCCTCAGATATGCTTTCGTATATAGTAAATGGTTGTTTTAGAGATAGGTATGTTAGCACTAAAAATGAAGTAAAGGAGATAGGTGCAAAATCTCTTCACACAATGCTGAGTTTTCAGAAGTAAATGATATGTGCCATGTTGTTTCATTAGGTTGAAAGAGTTAGCTGCTATACCCTTGGTTTTGCTTTCGTATGTAGGAAATGCTAGTTTTAGAGATAGGAATGTTAGCACAAAAACGGAAGTAATGGATATAGCTGAAATTCTCTGCACACAATGCTTAGTTCTCAGACATAAATCATATGTACCATGCTTTTTCATGTAGGGTTAATGAGTTAGCTGCTATACCCCCTTTATGCTTTCCTATAGTGTAAATCCTGGGTTTAGAGATAGGAATGTTAGCACAAAAACTGAAGTAAAGGAGATAGCTGCAAAATGTATGCACACATGCTTAGTTCTCCGAAGTAAATCATATATGCCATGTTGTTTCATTTGGGTTTAAAAAGTTAGCTGCTATACCTTCGGTTATGCTTTCCTATATAGGAAATGCCAGTTTTAGAGATAGGAATGTTAGCACAAAAGCTGAAGGAAAGGATATAGCTGCAAAATCTCTGCACACAATGCTTATTTCTCAGAAATAAATCATACGTACCATGCTATTCCAGGTAGGTTTAAAGAGTTAGGTGCTAAACCCCCGGTTATGCTTTCCTATAGAGTAACTGCTGTGTTTAGAGATAGGTATGTTAGCACAAAAACTGAAGGAAAGGAGATAGCTGCAAAATCTGTGCACACAATGCTTAGTTCTCAGAAGTAAATCATACGTTTCATGCTTTTTCAGTAGGTTTAAACAGTGAGCTGCTATACCCCCGGTTAGGCTTTTATATAGTGTAAATGCTAGGTTTAGAGATAGGAATGTTAGCACAAAAACTGAAGGAAAGGAGAAAGCTGCAAATTGTCTGCACACAATGCTTAGTTCTCCGAAGTAAATCATATGTGCCATGTTGTTTCATTTAGGTTTAAACAGTTAGCTGCTATACCCTCGGTTATGCTTTCCTATATAGGAAATGCTAGTTTTAGAGATAGGAATGTTAGCTTCAAAACTGAAGGAAAGGATATAACTGCAAAAACTCGGCACACAATGCTTAGTTCTCAGAAGTAAATCATATGTACCATGTTGTTTCAATTAGGTTTAAAGAGTTAGCTGCTATACCCTCGGTTATGCTTTCCTATATAGGAAATGCTAGTTTTGGAGAGAGGAATGTTAGCACTAAAACTGAAGGAAAAGAGATGACCGCAAATCTCTGTAATCAATGCTTATTTCTCTAAAGTAAACCACATGTGACATCCTCTTTCAAGTAGGTTTAAAGAGTTACCTGCTCTACCCCCGGTTATGCTTTCCTATAGTGTATATGCTAGGATTAGAGATAGGAATTTTAGCACAAAAACTGAAGGAAAGGAGATAGCTGCAAAATCTCTGAACACAATGCTTATTTCTCAGAAGTAAATCATATGAGCCATGTTGTTTCATTTAGGTTTAAAGAGTTAGCTGCTATACCCCTGGTTATGTTTTCCTACAGTGTAAATGCTAGGTTTGGAGAAAGGAATGTTAGCACAAAAACTGAAGGAAAGGAGATAGCTGCAAAATCTCTGCACACAGCGCTTAGTTCTCAGAAATAAATCATATGTATCACGCTTTTTCAGGTAGGTTTAAAGAGTTAGCTGCTAAACCCCCGGTAATGCTTTACTATAGTGTAAATGGTAGTTTTAGAGATAGGAATATTACCACAAGAACTAAAGGAAAGGAGATAGCTGCAAAATCTCTGCACAGAATGCTTAGTTCTCAGAACTAAATCATATGTGCCATGTTGTTTATTTTATGTTTAAAGAGTTACCTGCTATACCCTCAGTTAGGCTTTTGTACACAGGAAATGCAAGTTTTAGAGAAAGGAATGTTAGCACAAAAACTGAAGGAAGGAGATAGCTGCAAAATCTCTGCACACAATGCTTAGTTCTCAGAAGTAAATCATATGTGCCATCTTGTTTCATTTAGGTTTAAAGAGTTAGCTGCTATACCCTCGGTTAGGCTTTCGTATACAGTAAATGCTAGTTATAGAGATATGAATGTTAGCATAAAAACAGAAGGAAAGGTGAGAGCTGCAAAATCTCTGCACGAAGTGCTTAGTTTTTCAAAGTAAATCATATGTGCCATGCTGTTTCATTTAGGTTTAAAGAGTTAACTGTTATATCCTCAGTTTGCTTTCGTATACAGTAAATGCTATTTTTAGAGATAGGAATGTTAGCACAAAAAATGAAGGAAAGGAGATAGCTGCAAAATCTCTGCATACAATGCCTAGTTCTCAGAAGTAAATCTTATGTACCATTCTTTTTCAGGTACGTTTAAAGAGTTAGTTGCTATACCCCCGTTATCTTTTCCTATAGTGTAAATGCTAGTTTTAGAAATGGGAATGATAGCAGAAAACCCGAAGGAAAGGAGATAGCCACATAATCTCTGCACTCAATGCTTAGTTCCCTAAAGTAAAGCACATGTGTCATCCTCTTTCTATTAGGTTTAAACAGTTAGCTGCTATACCCTCGCTTAAGCTTTCCTATAGTGTAAATGCTAGTCTTAGAGATAGGACTGTTAGCACAAAAACTGAAGGAAAGGAGATAGCTGCAAAATCTCTGCACACAATGCTTAGTTCTCAGAAGTAAATAATATGTTCCATACTTTTTCAGGTAGCTTTAAAGAGTGAGCTGCTATACCCCCGGTTATGCTTTCCTATAGTGTAAATGCTAGGTTTAGATATAGGAATGTTAGCACAAAAACTGAAGTAAAGGACATAGCTGAAAAATCTCTGCACACAGTGCTTAGTTCTCAGAAGTAAATCATATGTACCCTACTTTTTCAGGTAGGTTTAAAGAGTTAGCTGCTATACCCTCAGTTTTGCTTTCCTATAGTGTAAATGCTAGGTTTAGAGATTGGAATGTTAGCACAAAAACTGAAGGAAAGGAGATAGCCACAAAATTTCGGCACTCAATGCTTAGTTCCTAAAGTCGAGCACATGTGACATCCTCTTTCAAGTAGGTTTAAAGAGTTAGCTGCTATAACCCCTGTTATGCTTTCCTATATAGTTAATGCTAGTTTTAGCGATGGGAATGTTGGCATAAAAACGGAAGGAAAAGAGATAGCTGCAAAATCTCTAGCACACTAGGCTTACTTCTCAGGAGCAAATCATATGTGTCATGTTGTTTCATTTAGGTTTAAGGAGTTACTGCTATCCCCTCGTTTATACTTTCCTATATAGTAAAAGCTAGTTTTAGGGTTAGGAATGTTAACACAAGAACGGAAGGAAAGGAGATAGCTGAAAAATCTCTGCAAAGAATGCTTAGTTCTCACAAGTATATCATATGTGCTATATTGTTTCATTTAAGTTTAAAGAGTTAGCTGCTATACCCTCGGTTATGCTTTCATATGTAGGAAATGCTTGTTTTATAAATAGGAATGTTAGCACAAAAATTGAAGGAAAGTAGATAGCTGCAAAATCTCTGCACACAATGCTTAGCTCTCAGAAGTAAATCATAAGTACCTTGCTCTTTCAGGTAGGTTTAAAGAGTTAGCTGCTATACGCCCTGTTATGCTTTCCTATAGTGTAAAAGACAGCTTTAGAGATAGGAATGTTACCACAAAAACTGAAGGAAAGGAGATAGCTGCAAAATCTCTGCTCCAAATGCTTAGTTCTCAGAAGTCAATCATATGTGCCATGTTGTTTCATTTAGGTTTAAAAAGTTAGCTGCTATACATTTGGTTATGCTTTCCTATATAGGAAATGCCAGTTTTAGAGATCGGAATGTTAACACAAAAACTGAAGGAAAGGAGATAGCTACAAAATTTCTGCACTCAATGGTTAATTCCCTAAAGTAAACACATTTGACATCCTCTTCCAAGTAGGTTTAAAGAGTTAGCTGCTATACCCTCGGTTATGCTTTCGTACATAGGAAATGCCTGTTTTAGAGACAGGAATGTTAGCACAAAAACTGAAGGAAAGGAGATAGCCGCAAAATCTCTGCACTCAATGTTTAGTTCCCTAAAGAAAAGCATATGTGACATCCTCTTTCAAGTAGGTTTAAAGTGTTAGCTACTATACCCTCGATTATGCTTTCCTATATAGGAAATGCTGGTTTTACAATTAGGAAAGGTAGAAGAAAAACTGAAGGAAAGGAGATAGCTGCAAAATCTCTGCACACAATGCCTAGTTCTCAGAAGTTAATGATGTGTGCCATGTTCTTTCATTAGGTTTTTAGAGTTACCTGCTATACCCTCGGTTATGCTTTCCTGTAAAGAAATGCTAGTTTTAGAGATAGGAATGTGAGCCCAAAAAGTGAAGGAAAGGAGATAGCTGCAAAATCTCTGCACAAAATGCTTAGTTCTCAGATGTAAATAATATGTGCCATGTTGTTTCATTTAGGTTTAAAGAGTTAACTGCTATATCCTCAGATATGCTTTCGTATATAGTAAATGGTTGTTTTAGAGATAGGTATGTTAGCACTAAAAATGAAGTAAAGGAGATAGGTGCAAAATCTCTTCACACAATGCTGAGTTTTCAGAAGTAAATGATATGTGCCATGTTGTTTCATTAGGTTGAAAGAGTTAGCTGCTATACCCTTGGTTTTGCTTTCGTATGTAGGAAATGCTAGTTTTAGAGATAGGAATGTTAGCACAAAAACGGAAGTAATGGATATAGCTGAAATTCTCTGCACACAATGCTTAGTTCTCAGACATAAATCATATGTACCATGCTTTTTCATGTAGGGTTAATGAGTTAGCTGCTATACCCCCTTTATGCTTTCCTATAGTGTAAATCCTGGGTTTAGAGATAGGAATGTTAGCACAAAAACTGAAGTAAAGGAGATAGCTGCAAAATGTATGCACACATGCTTAGTTCTCCGAAGTAAATCATATATGCCATGTTGTTTCATTTGGGTTTAAAAAGTTAGCTGCTATACCTTCGGTTATGCTTTCCTATATAGGAAATGCCAGTTTTAGAGATAGGAATGTTAGCACAAAAGCTGAAGGAAAGGATATAGCTGCAAAATCTCTGCACACAATGCTTATTTCTCAGAAATAAATCATACGTACCATGCTATTCCAGGTAGGTTTAAAGAGTTAGGTGCTAAACCCCCGGTTATGCTTTCCTATAGAGTAACTGCTGTGTTTAGAGATAGGTATGTTAGCACAAAAACTGAAGGAAAGGAGATAGCTGCAAAATCTGTGCACACAATGCTTAGTTCTCAGAAGTAAATCATACGTTTCATGCTTTTTCAGTAGGTTTAAACAGTGAGCTGCTATACCCCCGGTTAGGCTTTTATATAGTGTAAATGCTAGGTTTAGAGATAGGAATGTTAGCACAAAAACTGAAGGAAAGGAGAAAGCTGCAAATTGTCTGCACACAATGCTTAGTTCTCCGAAGTAAATCATATGTGCCATGTTGTTTCATTTAGGTTTAAACAGTTAGCTGCTATACCCTCGGTTATGCTTTCCTATATAGGAAATGCTAGTTTTAGAGATAGGAATGTTAGCTTCAAAACTGAAGGAAAGGATATAACTGCAAAAACTCGGCACACAATGCTTAGTTCTCAGAAGTAAATCATATGTACCATGTTGTTTCAATTAGGTTTAAAGAGTTAGCTGCTATACCCTCGGTTATGCTTTCCTATATAGGAAATGCTAGTTTTGGAGAGAGGAATGTTAGCACTAAAACTGAAGGAAAAGAGATGACCGCAAATCTCTGTAATCAATGCTTATTTCTCTAAAGTAAACCACATGTGACATCCTCTTTCAAGTAGGTTTAAAGAGTTACCTGCTCTACCCCCGGTTATGCTTTCCTATAGTGTATATGCTAGGATTAGAGATAGGAATTTTAGCACAAAAACTGAAGGAAAGGAGATAGCTGCAAAATCTCTGAACACAATGCTTATTTCTCAGAAGTAAATCATATGAGCCATGTTGTTTCATTTAGGTTTAAAGAGTTAGCTGCTATACCCCTGGTTATGTTTTCCTACAGTGTAAATGCTAGGTTTGGAGAAAGGAATGTTAGCACAAAAACTGAAGGAAAGGAGATAGCTGCAAAATCTCTGCACACAGCGCTTAGTTCTCAGAAATAAATCATATGTATCACGCTTTTTCAGGTAGGTTTAAAGAGTTAGCTGCTAAACCCCCGGTAATGCTTTACTATAGTGTAAATGGTAGTTTTAGAGATAGGAATATTACCACAAGAACTAAAGGAAAGGAGATAGCTGCAAAATCTCTGCACAGAATGCTTAGTTCTCAGAACTAAATCATATGTGCCATGTTGTTTATTTTATGTTTAAAGAGTTACCTGCTATACCCTCAGTTAGGCTTTTGTACACAGGAAATGCAAGTTTTAGAGAAAGGAATGTTAGCACAAAAACTGAAGGAAGGAGATAGCTGCAAAATCTCTGCACACAATGCTTAGTTCTCAGAAGTAAATCATATGTGCCATCTTGTTTCATTTAGGTTTAAAGAGTTAGCTGCTATACCCTCGGTTAGGCTTTCGTATACAGTAAATGCTAGTTATAGAGATATGAATGTTAGCATAAAAACAGAAGGAAAGGTGAGAGCTGCAAAATCTCTGCACGAAGTGCTTAGTTTTTCAAAGTAAATCATATGTGCCATGCTGTTTCATTTAGGTTTAAAGAGTTAACTGTTATATCCTCAGTTTGCTTTCGTATACAGTAAATGCTATTTTTAGAGATAGGAATGTTAGCACAAAAAATGAAGGAAAGGAGATAGCTGCAAAATCTCTGCATACAATGCCTAGTTCTCAGAAGTAAATCTTATGTACCATTCTTTTTCAGGTACGTTTAAAGAGTTAGTTGCTATACCCCCGTTATCTTTTCCTATAGTGTAAATGCTAGTTTTAGAAATGGGAATGATAGCAGAAAACCCGAAGGAAAGGAGATAGCCACATAATCTCTGCACTCAATGCTTAGTTCCCTAAAGTAAAGCACATGTGTCATCCTCTTTCTATTAGGTTTAAACAGTTAGCTGCTATACCCTCGCTTAAGCTTTCCTATAGTGTAAATGCTAGTCTTAGAGATAGGACTGTTAGCACAAAAACTGAAGGAAAGGAGATAGCTGCAAAATCTCTGCACACAATGCTTAGTTCTCAGAAGTAAATAATATGTTCCATACTTTTTCAGGTAGCTTTAAAGAGTGAGCTGCTATACCCCCGGTTATGCTTTCCTATAGTGTAAATGCTAGGTTTAGATATAGGAATGTTAGCACAAAAACTGAAGTAAAGGACATAGCTGAAAAATCTCTGCACACAGTGCTTAGTTCTCAGAAGTAAATCATATGTACCCTACTTTTTCAGGTAGGTTTAAAGAGTTAGCTGCTATACCCTCAGTTTTGCTTTCCTATAGTGTAAATGCTAGGTTTAGAGATTGGAATGTTAGCACAAAAACTGAAGGAAAGGAGATAGCCACAAAATTTCGGCACTCAATGCTTAGTTCCTAAAGTCGAGCACATGTGACATCCTCTTTCAAGTAGGTTTAAAGAGTTAGCTGCTATAACCCCTGTTATGCTTTCCTATATAGTTAATGCTAGTTTTAGCGATGGGAATGTTGGCATAAAAACGGAAGGAAAAGAGATAGCTGCAAAATCTCTAGCACACTAGGCTTACTTCTCAGGAGCAAATCATATGTGTCATGTTGTTTCATTTAGGTTTAAGGAGTTACTGCTATCCCCTCGTTTATACTTTCCTATATAGTAAAAGCTAGTTTTAGGGTTAGGAATGTTAACACAAGAACGGAAGGAAAGGAGATAGCTGAAAAATCTCTGCAAAGAATGCTTAGTTCTCACAAGTATATCATATGTGCTATATTGTTTCATTTAAGTTTAAAGAGTTAGCTGCTATACCCTCGGTTATGCTTTCATATGTAGGAAATGCTTGTTTTATAAATAGGAATGTTAGCACAAAAATTGAAGGAAAGTAGATAGCTGCAAAATCTCTGCACACAATGCTTAGCTCTCAGAAGTAAATCATAAGTACCTTGCTCTTTCAGGTAGGTTTAAAGAGTTAGCTGCTATACGCCCTGTTATGCTTTCCTATAGTGTAAAAGACAGCTTTAGAGATAGGAATGTTACCACAAAAACTGAAGGAAAGGAGATAGCTGCAAAATCTCTGCTCCAAATGCTTAGTTCTCAGAAGTCAATCATATGTGCCATGTTGTTTCATTTAGGTTTAAAAAGTTAGCTGCTATACATTTGGTTATGCTTTCCTATATAGGAAATGCCAGTTTTAGAGATCGGAATGTTAACACAAAAACTGAAGGAAAGGAGATAGCTACAAAATTTCTGCACTCAATGGTTAATTCCCTAAAGTAAACACATTTGACATCCTCTTCCAAGTAGGTTTAAAGAGTTAGCTGCTATACCCTCGGTTATGCTTTCGTACATAGGAAATGCCTGTTTTAGAGACAGGAATGTTAGCACAAAAACTGAAGGAAAGGAGATAGCCGCAAAATCTCTGCACTCAATGTTTAGTTCCCTAAAGAAAAGCATATGTGACATCCTCTTTCAAGTAGGTTTAAAGTGTTAGCTACTATACCCTCGATTATGCTTTCCTATATAGGAAATGCTGGTTTTACAATTAGGAAAGGTAGAAGAAAAACTGAAGGAAAGGAGATAGCTGCAAAATCTCTGCACACAATGCCTAGTTCTCAGAAGTTAATGATGTGTGCCATGTTCTTTCATTAGGTTTTTAGAGTTACCTGCTATACCCTCGGTTATGCTTTCCTGTAAAGAAATGCTAGTTTTAGAGATAGGAATGTGAGCCCAAAAAGTGAAGGAAAGGAGATAGCTGCAAAATCTCTGCACAAAATGCTTAGTTCTCAGATGTAAATAATATGTGCCATGTTGTTTCATTTAGGTTTAAAGAGTTAACTGCTATATCCTCAGATATGCTTTCGTATATAGTAAATGGTTGTTTTAGAGATAGGTATGTTAGCACTAAAAATGAAGTAAAGGAGATAGGTGCAAAATCTCTTCACACAATGCTGAGTTTTCAGAAGTAAATGATATGTGCCATGTTGTTTCATTAGGTTGAAAGAGTTAGCTGCTATACCCTTGGTTTTGCTTTCGTATGTAGGAAATGCTAGTTTTAGAGATAGGAATGTTAGCACAAAAACGGAAGTAATGGATATAGCTGAAATTCTCTGCACACAATGCTTAGTTCTCAGACATAAATCATATGTACCATGCTTTTTCATGTAGGGTTAATGAGTTAGCTGCTATACCCCCTTTATGCTTTCCTATAGTGTAAATCCTGGGTTTAGAGATAGGAATGTTAGCACAAAAACTGAAGTAAAGGAGATAGCTGCAAAATGTATGCACACATGCTTAGTTCTCCGAAGTAAATCATATATGCCATGTTGTTTCATTTGGGTTTAAAAAGTTAGCTGCTATACCTTCGGTTATGCTTTCCTATATAGGAAATGCCAGTTTTAGAGATAGGAATGTTAGCACAAAAGCTGAAGGAAAGGATATAGCTGCAAAATCTCTGCACACAATGCTTATTTCTCAGAAATAAATCATACGTACCATGCTATTCCAGGTAGGTTTAAAGAGTTAGGTGCTAAACCCCCGGTTATGCTTTCCTATAGAGTAACTGCTGTGTTTAGAGATAGGTATGTTAGCACAAAAACTGAAGGAAAGGAGATAGCTGCAAAATCTGTGCACACAATGCTTAGTTCTCAGAAGTAAATCATACGTTTCATGCTTTTTCAGTAGGTTTAAACAGTGAGCTGCTATACCCCCGGTTAGGCTTTTATATAGTGTAAATGCTAGGTTTAGAGATAGGAATGTTAGCACAAAAACTGAAGGAAAGGAGAAAGCTGCAAATTGTCTGCACACAATGCTTAGTTCTCCGAAGTAAATCATATGTGCCATGTTGTTTCATTTAGGTTTAAACAGTTAGCTGCTATACCCTCGGTTATGCTTTCCTATATAGGAAATGCTAGTTTTAGAGATAGGAATGTTAGCTTCAAAACTGAAGGAAAGGATATAACTGCAAAAACTCGGCACACAATGCTTAGTTCTCAGAAGTAAATCATATGTACCATGTTGTTTCAATTAGGTTTAAAGAGTTAGCTGCTATACCCTCGGTTATGCTTTCCTATATAGGAAATGCTAGTTTTGGAGAGAGGAATGTTAGCACTAAAACTGAAGGAAAAGAGATGACCGCAAATCTCTGTAATCAATGCTTATTTCTCTAAAGTAAACCACATGTGACATCCTCTTTCAAGTAGGTTTAAAGAGTTACCTGCTCTACCCCCGGTTATGCTTTCCTATAGTGTATATGCTAGGATTAGAGATAGGAATTTTAGCACAAAAACTGAAGGAAAGGAGATAGCTGCAAAATCTCTGAACACAATGCTTATTTCTCAGAAGTAAATCATATGAGCCATGTTGTTTCATTTAGGTTTAAAGAGTTAGCTGCTATACCCCTGGTTATGTTTTCCTACAGTGTAAATGCTAGGTTTGGAGAAAGGAATGTTAGCACAAAAACTGAAGGAAAGGAGATAGCTGCAAAATCTCTGCACACAGCGCTTAGTTCTCAGAAATAAATCATATGTATCACGCTTTTTCAGGTAGGTTTAAAGAGTTAGCTGCTAAACCCCCGGTAATGCTTTACTATAGTGTAAATGGTAGTTTTAGAGATAGGAATATTACCACAAGAACTAAAGGAAAGGAGATAGCTGCAAAATCTCTGCACAGAATGCTTAGTTCTCAGAACTAAATCATATGTGCCATGTTGTTTATTTTATGTTTAAAGAGTTACCTGCTATACCCTCAGTTAGGCTTTTGTACACAGGAAATGCAAGTTTTAGAGAAAGGAATGTTAGCACAAAAACTGAAGGAAGGAGATAGCTGCAAAATCTCTGCACACAATGCTTAGTTCTCAGAAGTAAATCATATGTGCCATCTTGTTTCATTTAGGTTTAAAGAGTTAGCTGCTATACCCTCGGTTAGGCTTTCGTATACAGTAAATGCTAGTTATAGAGATATGAATGTTAGCATAAAAACAGAAGGAAAGGTGAGAGCTGCAAAATCTCTGCACGAAGTGCTTAGTTTTTCAAAGTAAATCATATGTGCCATGCTGTTTCATTTAGGTTTAAAGAGTTAACTGTTATATCCTCAGTTTGCTTTCGTATACAGTAAATGCTATTTTTAGAGATAGGAATGTTAGCACAAAAAATGAAGGAAAGGAGATAGCTGCAAAATCTCTGCATACAATGCCTAGTTCTCAGAAGTAAATCTTATGTACCATTCTTTTTCAGGTACGTTTAAAGAGTTAGTTGCTATACCCCCGTTATCTTTTCCTATAGTGTAAATGCTAGTTTTAGAAATGGGAATGATAGCAGAAAACCCGAAGGAAAGGAGATAGCCACATAATCTCTGCACTCAATGCTTAGTTCCCTAAAGTAAAGCACATGTGTCATCCTCTTTCTATTAGGTTTAAACAGTTAGCTGCTATACCCTCGCTTAAGCTTTCCTATAGTGTAAATGCTAGTCTTAGAGATAGGACTGTTAGCACAAAAACTGAAGGAAAGGAGATAGCTGCAAAATCTCTGCACACAATGCTTAGTTCTCAGAAGTAAATAATATGTTCCATACTTTTTCAGGTAGCTTTAAAGAGTGAGCTGCTATACCCCCGGTTATGCTTTCCTATAGTGTAAATGCTAGGTTTAGATATAGGAATGTTAGCACAAAAACTGAAGTAAAGGACATAGCTGAAAAATCTCTGCACACAGTGCTTAGTTCTCAGAAGTAAATCATATGTACCCTACTTTTTCAGGTAGGTTTAAAGAGTTAGCTGCTATACCCTCAGTTTTGCTTTCCTATAGTGTAAATGCTAGGTTTAGAGATTGGAATGTTAGCACAAAAACTGAAGGAAAGGAGATAGCCACAAAATTTCGGCACTCAATGCTTAGTTCCTAAAGTCGAGCACATGTGACATCCTCTTTCAAGTAGGTTTAAAGAGTTAGCTGCTATAACCCCTGTTATGCTTTCCTATATAGTTAATGCTAGTTTTAGCGATGGGAATGTTGGCATAAAAACGGAAGGAAAAGAGATAGCTGCAAAATCTCTAGCACACTAGGCTTACTTCTCAGGAGCAAATCATATGTGTCATGTTGTTTCATTTAGGTTTAAGGAGTTACTGCTATCCCCTCGTTTATACTTTCCTATATAGTAAAAGCTAGTTTTAGGGTTAGGAATGTTAACACAAGAACGGAAGGAAAGGAGATAGCTGAAAAATCTCTGCAAAGAATGCTTAGTTCTCACAAGTATATCATATGTGCTATATTGTTTCATTTAAGTTTAAAGAGTTAGCTGCTATACCCTCGGTTATGCTTTCATATGTAGGAAATGCTTGTTTTATAAATAGGAATGTTAGCACAAAAATTGAAGGAAAGTAGATAGCTGCAAAATCTCTGCACACAATGCTTAGCTCTCAGAAGTAAATCATAAGTACCTTGCTCTTTCAGGTAGGTTTAAAGAGTTAGCTGCTATACGCCCTGTTATGCTTTCCTATAGTGTAAAAGACAGCTTTAGAGATAGGAATGTTACCACAAAAACTGAAGGAAAGGAGATAGCTGCAAAATCTCTGCTCCAAATGCTTAGTTCTCAGAAGTCAATCATATGTGCCATGTTGTTTCATTTAGGTTTAAAAAGTTAGCTGCTATACATTTGGTTATGCTTTCCTATATAGGAAATGCCAGTTTTAGAGATCGGAATGTTAACACAAAAACTGAAGGAAAGGAGATAGCTACAAAATTTCTGCACTCAATGGTTAATTCCCTAAAGTAAACACATTTGACATCCTCTTCCAAGTAGGTTTAAAGAGTTAGCTGCTATACCCTCGGTTATGCTTTCGTACATAGGAAATGCCTGTTTTAGAGACAGGAATGTTAGCACAAAAACTGAAGGAAAGGAGATAGCCGCAAAATCTCTGCACTCAATGTTTAGTTCCCTAAAGAAAAGCATATGTGACATCCTCTTTCAAGTAGGTTTAAAGTGTTAGCTACTATACCCTCGATTATGCTTTCCTATATAGGAAATGCTGGTTTTACAATTAGGAAAGGTAGAAGAAAAACTGAAGGAAAGGAGATAGCTGCAAAATCTCTGCACACAATGCCTAGTTCTCAGAAGTTAATGATGTGTGCCATGTTCTTTCATTAGGTTTTTAGAGTTACCTGCTATACCCTCGGTTATGCTTTCCTGTAAAGAAATGCTAGTTTTAGAGATAGGAATGTGAGCCCAAAAAGTGAAGGAAAGGAGATAGCTGCAAAATCTCTGCACAAAATGCTTAGTTCTCAGATGTAAATAATATGTGCCATGTTGTTTCATTTAGGTTTAAAGAGTTAACTGCTATATCCTCAGATATGCTTTCGTATATAGTAAATGGTTGTTTTAGAGATAGGTATGTTAGCACTAAAAATGAAGTAAAGGAGATAGGTGCAAAATCTCTTCACACAATGCTGAGTTTTCAGAAGTAAATGATATGTGCCATGTTGTTTCATTAGGTTGAAAGAGTTAGCTGCTATACCCTTGGTTTTGCTTTCGTATGTAGGAAATGCTAGTTTTAGAGATAGGAATGTTAGCACAAAAACGGAAGTAATGGATATAGCTGAAATTCTCTGCACACAATGCTTAGTTCTCAGACATAAATCATATGTACCATGCTTTTTCATGTAGGGTTAATGAGTTAGCTGCTATACCCCCTTTATGCTTTCCTATAGTGTAAATCCTGGGTTTAGAGATAGGAATGTTAGCACAAAAACTGAAGTAAAGGAGATAGCTGCAAAATGTATGCACACATGCTTAGTTCTCCGAAGTAAATCATATATGCCATGTTGTTTCATTTGGGTTTAAAAAGTTAGCTGCTATACCTTCGGTTATGCTTTCCTATATAGGAAATGCCAGTTTTAGAGATAGGAATGTTAGCACAAAAGCTGAAGGAAAGGATATAGCTGCAAAATCTCTGCACACAATGCTTATTTCTCAGAAATAAATCATACGTACCATGCTATTCCAGGTAGGTTTAAAGAGTTAGGTGCTAAACCCCCGGTTATGCTTTCCTATAGAGTAACTGCTGTGTTTAGAGATAGGTATGTTAGCACAAAAACTGAAGGAAAGGAGATAGCTGCAAAATCTGTGCACACAATGCTTAGTTCTCAGAAGTAAATCATACGTTTCATGCTTTTTCAGTAGGTTTAAACAGTGAGCTGCTATACCCCCGGTTAGGCTTTTATATAGTGTAAATGCTAGGTTTAGAGATAGGAATGTTAGCACAAAAACTGAAGGAAAGGAGAAAGCTGCAAATTGTCTGCACACAATGCTTAGTTCTCCGAAGTAAATCATATGTGCCATGTTGTTTCATTTAGGTTTAAACAGTTAGCTGCTATACCCTCGGTTATGCTTTCCTATATAGGAAATGCTAGTTTTAGAGATAGGAATGTTAGCTTCAAAACTGAAGGAAAGGATATAACTGCAAAAACTCGGCACACAATGCTTAGTTCTCAGAAGTAAATCATATGTACCATGTTGTTTCAATTAGGTTTAAAGAGTTAGCTGCTATACCCTCGGTTATGCTTTCCTATATAGGAAATGCTAGTTTTGGAGAGAGGAATGTTAGCACTAAAACTGAAGGAAAAGAGATGACCGCAAATCTCTGTAATCAATGCTTATTTCTCTAAAGTAAACCACATGTGACATCCTCTTTCAAGTAGGTTTAAAGAGTTACCTGCTCTACCCCCGGTTATGCTTTCCTATAGTGTATATGCTAGGATTAGAGATAGGAATTTTAGCACAAAAACTGAAGGAAAGGAGATAGCTGCAAAATCTCTGAACACAATGCTTATTTCTCAGAAGTAAATCATATGAGCCATGTTGTTTCATTTAGGTTTAAAGAGTTAGCTGCTATACCCCTGGTTATGTTTTCCTACAGTGTAAATGCTAGGTTTGGAGAAAGGAATGTTAGCACAAAAACTGAAGGAAAGGAGATAGCTGCAAAATCTCTGCACACAGCGCTTAGTTCTCAGAAATAAATCATATGTATCACGCTTTTTCAGGTAGGTTTAAAGAGTTAGCTGCTAAACCCCCGGTAATGCTTTACTATAGTGTAAATGGTAGTTTTAGAGATAGGAATATTACCACAAGAACTAAAGGAAAGGAGATAGCTGCAAAATCTCTGCACAGAATGCTTAGTTCTCAGAACTAAATCATATGTGCCATGTTGTTTATTTTATGTTTAAAGAGTTACCTGCTATACCCTCAGTTAGGCTTTTGTACACAGGAAATGCAAGTTTTAGAGAAAGGAATGTTAGCACAAAAACTGAAGGAAGGAGATAGCTGCAAAATCTCTGCACACAATGCTTAGTTCTCAGAAGTAAATCATATGTGCCATCTTGTTTCATTTAGGTTTAAAGAGTTAGCTGCTATACCCTCGGTTAGGCTTTCGTATACAGTAAATGCTAGTTATAGAGATATGAATGTTAGCATAAAAACAGAAGGAAAGGTGAGAGCTGCAAAATCTCTGCACGAAGTGCTTAGTTTTTCAAAGTAAATCATATGTGCCATGCTGTTTCATTTAGGTTTAAAGAGTTAACTGTTATATCCTCAGTTTGCTTTCGTATACAGTAAATGCTATTTTTAGAGATAGGAATGTTAGCACAAAAAATGAAGGAAAGGAGATAGCTGCAAAATCTCTGCATACAATGCCTAGTTCTCAGAAGTAAATCTTATGTACCATTCTTTTTCAGGTACGTTTAAAGAGTTAGTTGCTATACCCCCGTTATCTTTTCCTATAGTGTAAATGCTAGTTTTAGAAATGGGAATGATAGCAGAAAACCCGAAGGAAAGGAGATAGCCACATAATCTCTGCACTCAATGCTTAGTTCCCTAAAGTAAAGCACATGTGTCATCCTCTTTCTATTAGGTTTAAACAGTTAGCTGCTATACCCTCGCTTAAGCTTTCCTATAGTGTAAATGCTAGTCTTAGAGATAGGACTGTTAGCACAAAAACTGAAGGAAAGGAGATAGCTGCAAAATCTCTGCACACAATGCTTAGTTCTCAGAAGTAAATAATATGTTCCATACTTTTTCAGGTAGCTTTAAAGAGTGAGCTGCTATACCCCCGGTTATGCTTTCCTATAGTGTAAATGCTAGGTTTAGATATAGGAATGTTAGCACAAAAACTGAAGTAAAGGACATAGCTGAAAAATCTCTGCACACAGTGCTTAGTTCTCAGAAGTAAATCATATGTACCCTACTTTTTCAGGTAGGTTTAAAGAGTTAGCTGCTATACCCTCAGTTTTGCTTTCCTATAGTGTAAATGCTAGGTTTAGAGATTGGAATGTTAGCACAAAAACTGAAGGAAAGGAGATAGCCACAAAATTTCGGCACTCAATGCTTAGTTCCTAAAGTCGAGCACATGTGACATCCTCTTTCAAGTAGGTTTAAAGAGTTAGCTGCTATAACCCCTGTTATGCTTTCCTATATAGTTAATGCTAGTTTTAGCGATGGGAATGTTGGCATAAAAACGGAAGGAAAAGAGATAGCTGCAAAATCTCTAGCACACTAGGCTTACTTCTCAGGAGCAAATCATATGTGTCATGTTGTTTCATTTAGGTTTAAGGAGTTACTGCTATCCCCTCGTTTATACTTTCCTATATAGTAAAAGCTAGTTTTAGGGTTAGGAATGTTAACACAAGAACGGAAGGAAAGGAGATAGCTGAAAAATCTCTGCAAAGAATGCTTAGTTCTCACAAGTATATCATATGTGCTATATTGTTTCATTTAAGTTTAAAGAGTTAGCTGCTATACCCTCGGTTATGCTTTCATATGTAGGAAATGCTTGTTTTATAAATAGGAATGTTAGCACAAAAATTGAAGGAAAGTAGATAGCTGCAAAATCTCTGCACACAATGCTTAGCTCTCAGAAGTAAATCATAAGTACCTTGCTCTTTCAGGTAGGTTTAAAGAGTTAGCTGCTATACGCCCTGTTATGCTTTCCTATAGTGTAAAAGACAGCTTTAGAGATAGGAATGTTACCACAAAAACTGAAGGAAAGGAGATAGCTGCAAAATCTCTGCTCCAAATGCTTAGTTCTCAGAAGTCAATCATATGTGCCATGTTGTTTCATTTAGGTTTAAAAAGTTAGCTGCTATACATTTGGTTATGCTTTCCTATATAGGAAATGCCAGTTTTAGAGATCGGAATGTTAACACAAAAACTGAAGGAAAGGAGATAGCTACAAAATTTCTGCACTCAATGGTTAATTCCCTAAAGTAAACACATTTGACATCCTCTTCCAAGTAGGTTTAAAGAGTTAGCTGCTATACCCTCGGTTATGCTTTCGTACATAGGAAATGCCTGTTTTAGAGACAGGAATGTTAGCACAAAAACTGAAGGAAAGGAGATAGCCGCAAAATCTCTGCACTCAATGTTTAGTTCCCTAAAGAAAAGCATATGTGACATCCTCTTTCAAGTAGGTTTAAAGTGTTAGCTACTATACCCTCGATTATGCTTTCCTATATAGGAAATGCTGGTTTTACAATTAGGAAAGGTAGAAGAAAAACTGAAGGAAAGGAGATAGCTGCAAAATCTCTGCACACAATGCCTAGTTCTCAGAAGTTAATGATGTGTGCCATGTTCTTTCATTAGGTTTTTAGAGTTACCTGCTATACCCTCGGTTATGCTTTCCTGTAAAGAAATGCTAGTTTTAGAGATAGGAATGTGAGCCCAAAAAGTGAAGGAAAGGAGATAGCTGCAAAATCTCTGCACAAAATGCTTAGTTCTCAGATGTAAATAATATGTGCCATGTTGTTTCATTTAGGTTTAAAGAGTTAACTGCTATATCCTCAGATATGCTTTCGTATATAGTAAATGGTTGTTTTAGAGATAGGTATGTTAGCACTAAAAATGAAGTAAAGGAGATAGGTGCAAAATCTCTTCACACAATGCTGAGTTTTCAGAAGTAAATGATATGTGCCATGTTGTTTCATTAGGTTGAAAGAGTTAGCTGCTATACCCTTGGTTTTGCTTTCGTATGTAGGAAATGCTAGTTTTAGAGATAGGAATGTTAGCACAAAAACGGAAGTAATGGATATAGCTGAAATTCTCTGCACACAATGCTTAGTTCTCAGACATAAATCATATGTACCATGCTTTTTCATGTAGGGTTAATGAGTTAGCTGCTATACCCCCTTTATGCTTTCCTATAGTGTAAATCCTGGGTTTAGAGATAGGAATGTTAGCACAAAAACTGAAGTAAAGGAGATAGCTGCAAAATGTATGCACACATGCTTAGTTCTCCGAAGTAAATCATATATGCCATGTTGTTTCATTTGGGTTTAAAAAGTTAGCTGCTATACCTTCGGTTATGCTTTCCTATATAGGAAATGCCAGTTTTAGAGATAGGAATGTTAGCACAAAAGCTGAAGGAAAGGATATAGCTGCAAAATCTCTGCACACAATGCTTATTTCTCAGAAATAAATCATACGTACCATGCTATTCCAGGTAGGTTTAAAGAGTTAGGTGCTAAACCCCCGGTTATGCTTTCCTATAGAGTAACTGCTGTGTTTAGAGATAGGTATGTTAGCACAAAAACTGAAGGAAAGGAGATAGCTGCAAAATCTGTGCACACAATGCTTAGTTCTCAGAAGTAAATCATACGTTTCATGCTTTTTCAGTAGGTTTAAACAGTGAGCTGCTATACCCCCGGTTAGGCTTTTATATAGTGTAAATGCTAGGTTTAGAGATAGGAATGTTAGCACAAAAACTGAAGGAAAGGAGAAAGCTGCAAATTGTCTGCACACAATGCTTAGTTCTCCGAAGTAAATCATATGTGCCATGTTGTTTCATTTAGGTTTAAACAGTTAGCTGCTATACCCTCGGTTATGCTTTCCTATATAGGAAATGCTAGTTTTAGAGATAGGAATGTTAGCTTCAAAACTGAAGGAAAGGATATAACTGCAAAAACTCGGCACACAATGCTTAGTTCTCAGAAGTAAATCATATGTACCATGTTGTTTCAATTAGGTTTAAAGAGTTAGCTGCTATACCCTCGGTTATGCTTTCCTATATAGGAAATGCTAGTTTTGGAGAGAGGAATGTTAGCACTAAAACTGAAGGAAAAGAGATGACCGCAAATCTCTGTAATCAATGCTTATTTCTCTAAAGTAAACCACATGTGACATCCTCTTTCAAGTAGGTTTAAAGAGTTACCTGCTCTACCCCCGGTTATGCTTTCCTATAGTGTATATGCTAGGATTAGAGATAGGAATTTTAGCACAAAAACTGAAGGAAAGGAGATAGCTGCAAAATCTCTGAACACAATGCTTATTTCTCAGAAGTAAATCATATGAGCCATGTTGTTTCATTTAGGTTTAAAGAGTTAGCTGCTATACCCCTGGTTATGTTTTCCTACAGTGTAAATGCTAGGTTTGGAGAAAGGAATGTTAGCACAAAAACTGAAGGAAAGGAGATAGCTGCAAAATCTCTGCACACAGCGCTTAGTTCTCAGAAATAAATCATATGTATCACGCTTTTTCAGGTAGGTTTAAAGAGTTAGCTGCTAAACCCCCGGTAATGCTTTACTATAGTGTAAATGGTAGTTTTAGAGATAGGAATATTACCACAAGAACTAAAGGAAAGGAGATAGCTGCAAAATCTCTGCACAGAATGCTTAGTTCTCAGAACTAAATCATATGTGCCATGTTGTTTATTTTATGTTTAAAGAGTTACCTGCTATACCCTCAGTTAGGCTTTTGTACACAGGAAATGCAAGTTTTAGAGAAAGGAATGTTAGCACAAAAACTGAAGGAAGGAGATAGCTGCAAAATCTCTGCACACAATGCTTAGTTCTCAGAAGTAAATCATATGTGCCATCTTGTTTCATTTAGGTTTAAAGAGTTAGCTGCTATACCCTCGGTTAGGCTTTCGTATACAGTAAATGCTAGTTATAGAGATATGAATGTTAGCATAAAAACAGAAGGAAAGGTGAGAGCTGCAAAATCTCTGCACGAAGTGCTTAGTTTTTCAAAGTAAATCATATGTGCCATGCTGTTTCATTTAGGTTTAAAGAGTTAACTGTTATATCCTCAGTTTGCTTTCGTATACAGTAAATGCTATTTTTAGAGATAGGAATGTTAGCACAAAAAATGAAGGAAAGGAGATAGCTGCAAAATCTCTGCATACAATGCCTAGTTCTCAGAAGTAAATCTTATGTACCATTCTTTTTCAGGTACGTTTAAAGAGTTAGTTGCTATACCCCCGTTATCTTTTCCTATAGTGTAAATGCTAGTTTTAGAAATGGGAATGATAGCAGAAAACCCGAAGGAAAGGAGATAGCCACATAATCTCTGCACTCAATGCTTAGTTCCCTAAAGTAAAGCACATGTGTCATCCTCTTTCTATTAGGTTTAAACAGTTAGCTGCTATACCCTCGCTTAAGCTTTCCTATAGTGTAAATGCTAGTCTTAGAGATAGGACTGTTAGCACAAAAACTGAAGGAAAGGAGATAGCTGCAAAATCTCTGCACACAATGCTTAGTTCTCAGAAGTAAATAATATGTTCCATACTTTTTCAGGTAGCTTTAAAGAGTGAGCTGCTATACCCCCGGTTATGCTTTCCTATAGTGTAAATGCTAGGTTTAGATATAGGAATGTTAGCACAAAAACTGAAGTAAAGGACATAGCTGAAAAATCTCTGCACACAGTGCTTAGTTCTCAGAAGTAAATCATATGTACCCTACTTTTTCAGGTAGGTTTAAAGAGTTAGCTGCTATACCCTCAGTTTTGCTTTCCTATAGTGTAAATGCTAGGTTTAGAGATTGGAATGTTAGCACAAAAACTGAAGGAAAGGAGATAGCCACAAAATTTCGGCACTCAATGCTTAGTTCCTAAAGTCGAGCACATGTGACATCCTCTTTCAAGTAGGTTTAAAGAGTTAGCTGCTATAACCCCTGTTATGCTTTCCTATATAGTTAATGCTAGTTTTAGCGATGGGAATGTTGGCATAAAAACGGAAGGAAAAGAGATAGCTGCAAAATCTCTAGCACACTAGGCTTACTTCTCAGGAGCAAATCATATGTGTCATGTTGTTTCATTTAGGTTTAAGGAGTTACTGCTATCCCCTCGTTTATACTTTCCTATATAGTAAAAGCTAGTTTTAGGGTTAGGAATGTTAACACAAGAACGGAAGGAAAGGAGATAGCTGAAAAATCTCTGCAAAGAATGCTTAGTTCTCACAAGTATATCATATGTGCTATATTGTTTCATTTAAGTTTAAAGAGTTAGCTGCTATACCCTCGGTTATGCTTTCATATGTAGGAAATGCTTGTTTTATAAATAGGAATGTTAGCACAAAAATTGAAGGAAAGTAGATAGCTGCAAAATCTCTGCACACAATGCTTAGCTCTCAGAAGTAAATCATAAGTACCTTGCTCTTTCAGGTAGGTTTAAAGAGTTAGCTGCTATACGCCCTGTTATGCTTTCCTATAGTGTAAAAGACAGCTTTAGAGATAGGAATGTTACCACAAAAACTGAAGGAAAGGAGATAGCTGCAAAATCTCTGCTCCAAATGCTTAGTTCTCAGAAGTCAATCATATGTGCCATGTTGTTTCATTTAGGTTTAAAAAGTTAGCTGCTATACATTTGGTTATGCTTTCCTATATAGGAAATGCCAGTTTTAGAGATCGGAATGTTAACACAAAAACTGAAGGAAAGGAGATAGCTACAAAATTTCTGCACTCAATGGTTAATTCCCTAAAGTAAACACATTTGACATCCTCTTCCAAGTAGGTTTAAAGAGTTAGCTGCTATACCCTCGGTTATGCTTTCGTACATAGGAAATGCCTGTTTTAGAGACAGGAATGTTAGCACAAAAACTGAAGGAAAGGAGATAGCCGCAAAATCTCTGCACTCAATGTTTAGTTCCCTAAAGAAAAGCATATGTGACATCCTCTTTCAAGTAGGTTTAAAGTGTTAGCTACTATACCCTCGATTATGCTTTCCTATATAGGAAATGCTGGTTTTACAATTAGGAAAGGTAGAAGAAAAACTGAAGGAAAGGAGATAGCTGCAAAATCTCTGCACACAATGCCTAGTTCTCAGAAGTTAATGATGTGTGCCATGTTCTTTCATTAGGTTTTTAGAGTTACCTGCTATACCCTCGGTTATGCTTTCCTGTAAAGAAATGCTAGTTTTAGAGATAGGAATGTGAGCCCAAAAAGTGAAGGAAAGGAGATAGCTGCAAAATCTCTGCACAAAATGCTTAGTTCTCAGATGTAAATAATATGTGCCATGTTGTTTCATTTAGGTTTAAAGAGTTAACTGCTATATCCTCAGATATGCTTTCGTATATAGTAAATGGTTGTTTTAGAGATAGGTATGTTAGCACTAAAAATGAAGTAAAGGAGATAGGTGCAAAATCTCTTCACACAATGCTGAGTTTTCAGAAGTAAATGATATGTGCCATGTTGTTTCATTAGGTTGAAAGAGTTAGCTGCTATACCCTTGGTTTTGCTTTCGTATGTAGGAAATGCTAGTTTTAGAGATAGGAATGTTAGCACAAAAACGGAAGTAATGGATATAGCTGAAATTCTCTGCACACAATGCTTAGTTCTCAGACATAAATCATATGTACCATGCTTTTTCATGTAGGGTTAATGAGTTAGCTGCTATACCCCCTTTATGCTTTCCTATAGTGTAAATCCTGGGTTTAGAGATAGGAATGTTAGCACAAAAACTGAAGTAAAGGAGATAGCTGCAAAATGTATGCACACATGCTTAGTTCTCCGAAGTAAATCATATATGCCATGTTGTTTCATTTGGGTTTAAAAAGTTAGCTGCTATACCTTCGGTTATGCTTTCCTATATAGGAAATGCCAGTTTTAGAGATAGGAATGTTAGCACAAAAGCTGAAGGAAAGGATATAGCTGCAAAATCTCTGCACACAATGCTTATTTCTCAGAAATAAATCATACGTACCATGCT